>NC_133168.1:89538066-89857934 GCF_040802235.1 Manis javanica | reverse complement strand
AGAGTATATTAATGATACCAAAAGAAAAAGAAAGAAATAATAAAGCTGAGGGAGTTTGTGACCACTAGACCCTCCCTGCAAGGCGGTGAAAGGACAGTAGATAGTAACTCAAGGCTGTATGGAGAAATAAAGTTCTCAATAAAGATCCATACATGAGTGATTATAAAAGCAAATATTATTATAAGAATGGTTTGTAACTACACATTTTGTTTTCTACATGATTTAAGAGAGTGATACAGTTTAAAGAAAAAAAGTATAAAAGCTAGCATTACTATAACTTAGGTTTCTAACTTGAAATCTTGTTTACTACGTAATTTAAGAGACTAATACATTTTAAGTAATCAGTTCATGTTAGGGGCACACCATGTATAAAGATGTAACTTGTGCTGCCAATAACCAAAAGACATGGGATGGAGCTGAAAAGGAGCAGAGCTTCATGTGTCATTGAAGTTAGGCTGGTATAAGGTCAAATTTTTAAGAGCATTATAACTTCAGGATGCTAAATGTAGTCCCCATGGTAACCACAAAGAAAATAGCTATAGAATATACACAAAAGGAAATTAAGAAGTAATTTAAGCATTTCACTACCAAAAATATAAATAAACACCAAAGAGAGGAATGCAGGAAATGAGAGACAAAAAAGCTCTACACGGGATTTGCTTCTGAGGATCCCTGGAAGTGGGGTGGGGTGCAGGCCTGGCATCACTGCGTGTGGTGCAGTTCCACCCGGGACAGAAAGACCCCAGGAGCATTAGTACATTCCTAAGACTCAAGGCCAGAAAGACGCGGCAGGGTGATTCCAAACATCCTCAGAAGCTCTGACAAATTCTCTGGATCCCTCCTGCAGGACTGCAGGAGCTCTAAGGCATATAGAAAACAGCACAACAGTAGTAACTCCCTTGTTATCAGTAATTACTTTAAATGTAAGTGGATTAAACTCTCCAATCAAAAGACAGAGATAGGCAGATGAATAAAAACACACGATTCAGCTATGCAGGTAACACAGCCCCTATTTTGCAAATAAGGAATCTAGGGTACAGAAGATTAAACTGCTTGCCCACAGTCAGGTCAGCCCAAGTTCAGAGCCCATTTCCTGAAAAAAAATCCATTATGTGCATAAATATTTTATGGTTGCTGTTAACGGAAAATGCTTAGACTTTCTGGTCAGGCCTGGGCATGTTCTGAAGCTTAAGTCAATATTAAGAGCATGTAGGTGCTCAGAAATAGGGAAATTCTGACCCAATTTCAAAGGAAAAGTACATTTCACATTTCCACCCCAAGGTAGTAGACCTTCATGTGAATAGTTCACATACTGTAGCTTTTGTCTTAAAATTTGAACTGGAGTGTTTTCCAGAGATAAAAAAAAAAGACATTACATAAACTTGCATCCTCTTGAGTACTCAGCTGCAAGACAGATGCGACGCTCTCTGTCCATCCCTCAGAGCACTCCTTCCAAGTTCAGTGTCTCATCTACTCTGGCAAATTGATAATATTCTTTAAGTAATTACATGCAGCCTGCACCTCTTATTTATTCTGGAGGTTCATCCCTGCAAGTTCTAGAAGACATTGCAGTCATCTGCTGTGTCTACACGGGATTTGCTTCTGAGGATCCCTGGAAGTGGGGTGGGGTGCAGGCCTGGCATCACTGCGTGTGGTGCAGTTCCACCCGGGACAGAAAGACCCCGGGAGCATTAGTACATTCCTAAGACTCAAGGCCAGAAAGACGCGGCAGGGTGATTCCAAACATCCTCAGAAGCTCTGACAAATTCTCTGGATCCCTCCTGCAGGACTGCAGTATATTCAGAACTCGTAGTCTCCTATCAGGTGGATGGAGAGTCCATTTCTTTAGTAACTGGAACACCCTGTACCAGTTGAAAAATTTTTAACTTTTGAATGGAACACCTCCTGAATTTTATAGTTGATCAGAACCTACATACTGATCATAATTTCTTTTGCTTCTGATTTGGGATTGTCATTAAGAACGTGTGTGTATGTTGTCTTGGGGCATAATAATAATAATAATAATAATAATAATAAACGTAAGAATAACAACAAACACTGATCTTTGCCATACTAACCACTTTATGTAATGAGCCAATTTAATTTGCAGAACAGCTTTGTGGGGTCAAGGTTAACACCCCCATTTTATAGAGCAGGACACCCAGGCATGAGGAGGCCACCTACTTGCAAACATGTCCCAGCACAGTGAGTGACGGCTGGGATTGCAACCAGTCAGTCCAGCTCCGAAGCCCTCCCACAGGCGCAGGAGCCCTGGTCCCCGCTTCACAGGGAAGGCCCAAGGCCCAGCAGCAATTCGGGGACACTTACCAGCCTGTTAAACCTTCCTTTGCTTACTTGCTGGTTTATGCTTGAGTCCAAAGTGGCTGCTGGAGCCAGAAAGGGGACGGGATGGAGGAGGGCGTCACCCTCATTCAAATGTCTCCACTGTGTATGTCTGATGATTCCTGGTCCGCTAAGCTTCCTGTGTCTTGTAGATTGTCTCAGGAAAATGGTTCGGGGTATCCCGTGAAGGACAGAAGAAAATTGAGAGCAGCTCATTCTCATTTTTTTTTGTAGGACCCGATATTTGTGGATTTGATATCAAGAAAGTTCATGTTATTTTACATTTCAAGAATCAGTATCACTCAAACAAGAAATCCATCAGGTGTAAGGTAAGTGCTTTGTATTCAAATCAGTGACTGTGTGGACTCTTGATAACATAAATTTAGAGAAAATAGTTTTGATCTTAAAAATATTGAATTGAGCCCGGGGGATGGGTCCTAGCAAACAGCTCCCTGTCTCTAGCAGGCCCATTAGAGACACTTGTCCGCCACTGTGGTTTGCTTTCTAAAGCTTTTGCCCATGAGGAAGGCACACTGGCTTTTTTACTGAAAGCTATGACATCATATTACAATTTGCCCCATAAGGGTTATAGCAATGTAGTCACATTTCAGCCGTACCTATCCTCATTAAGGAATACTCAGGATGAAAAAAATTCTGGAGAAATTAATCCTCAAAATGTCGAACCATTTAAAAAAGGAAATATTTCCAAAATAAAAGCGTATTTCCTTACCCAGGGGAGCCTGTGAAAATAACACTCTATGCCGGAGGGCCCACCGTATAACTCAGTGGTCTGACTGCGGCTTCTCCAAGGAGGCAGCTCATGCAGGTCCCCTGGCATGGTGCCGGGGGATTCACTCCCCAGTGCAACCCCCCCACCAATTGGAATGTCAGTGCCAGGAGCAGGGATCTGTCCCTGGGGTAGCCCCCACGCCCAAAGCTGCCACACGGGAGGCCTCCATGAGTCTGGGTGAACCTGGGTGGGAGGCTGCGTGTGTTTCAGGATCATTGGCGGCACTGAGGGGAAATGTCCATCCCTGTGCCTTAAACGGTCCCAACCAAAACGGGGTGACTGGTGCCATCACATAGCCCATTGCAGTGCTGTCCTTCTCAGGGTCCCATCCACTGACCTGATGGCTCTAGAGGATCAGCGGGTCCCCCCTGCCCACGGAGGCCTGATGTCCCTCCTGTAGGGGAGAGGGAGGGCTTGAAATGCAGTTCTTCCCTCCCCACTGTAGTGGGCAGGTCTTTGCGACTGATGCCCGAGAAATTGTTCAGCTGCCCCTCAGGTGTGTGGCAGAGAGCAGGGATGACACTGTGGGGACTTTGAGGTCCAGCCTGGACCATGCTGGGGAGGTAGAGCATGACCACCTTGGGCCAGCAAGCCCACAGAGCTCCGAGTGGCGGCCACAGGCTGATGACGCCCTCAGCCCTGTGCTCTTGCTGCAACCTGTGAGGAAAATGAAAGACACATCTGTGGAAGGAGCACTAATTCACAGCAGCCAGTCAGGATTATGGTCTTCCTGGGGAGGAACACAGTGTGTTCTGTGACACAGTCAGGGAAGGTTGGGAACCTCCCTGCAAGCAATTCTCAGCCCTTGAAGGTTTTCAAGGGGGAGGGGGCATCTGATCTGCATTTTAGAAGAATACCTCCAATGTCCTGGGGATGGCAGGTGGAGGGGTGGGTGCTCACCAGGCAGGGAGACGGGGAGATGGCCGGGCCACGGCTTTGGTGGGATGCAAAACACGGCAGTGTTTGACAGATAATTCAGGGGTGGGATCCAGAGGACTTTGTGATGATTGGAGCGTGGGTGCTGAGGATGTGGCCGACGACTCTCAGTGGCATTGCCGTTAATCAGCAGGGGAAACCAAGGTCAGTAAGGGGGCCAGGGCAGACTCAGGAGTCATGTTTGGAACTGTCGGTTGTGAAATCCTGGCAGACATCCAGGTAGAGGTGTCTGGTGAGTGTTTGGAAACTCAGGTCTGAAGCTCAAGCCGATGGTTGGGATGAAAGATGTCGGTTTGGAGCCATTTGCATATATGCAGGAGTGGATGATATCTTTCAGAAGGCTCTGGGCCAGGGACCAAATCCTGGAGGGTGCCAGCAAGCCAGACTGAGCCCAAAGCCAGAATTAGGAAAGGCAGGTGGAGATGAAAGTAGTGGAGAACATTGGGACAAGTGTGTCCTCAGCTGTCACAGTGGGTACAGAGGCCAAGGGGGACACAGGGCAGACCCTGAGGAGAGCCATCAGCCGCAGTGTAGACAGCAGCAGCCTGTCACCGGGGGCAGAGCTGAGGGTTACTGAAGAGGCCTTTAGCTTTGGCTCTTAGCAGGGTAAGAATCCTCCTGACAGAGCCTTTAAGATGCTGGAGTGGTGGCTCCCAAACCTGAGTAGCATTGGCACCCCTGGGGGCCTGTGAAAGCAGCCGGGGCTGGAGACAGGGAGGTGGGCTACCTGGGTTCTGATGCAGCAGGTCGGGGTTGACCTGGGAATGAACATTTCCCATGTCCCCAGAAACGTTGGTGCTGCGGAACTGCACTTTGAGAACCACCGCTGGAGTACGGTACAGGAGTGCCCTCCACTGCTGACAGGCAGGCACACCCGGGCACCCCCAGCCTCCCCAGGCACCCACTCACCCATCCTTTATTGAATGTTTATTGAGTGCTTCTCTAGTTTCGGCCCTGGGGCTTTAACTGTGACCATGGGAGGTGCAGGGCCTGCCCTTGAGGAGCTTAAATTGCTGGACAGCTGAGACACTAGAAAGCTCCCCCGCTCTGCAACCTGTTAGATAAATAAAAGACACATCTGTGGAAGGAGCACTATCTCACATCTTTCTGAATTAATAATTCACATCAGATCTTTCTGAATACACAACAAGAAGTTGTATAGCACATAACTGTTCATAAATCAAGCACAGTGGCCCCTTGGTTTAGACCCTCCACCCAGTGATAACTGCCTGTGGGATTTTAGGCGGGAGCCATCACGTTTGCGCAAAAGGGAATCAGCCCCTCAAGACAAGCTTGCTAGCAGTAAGGACGTAGTCCACCTAAGGGCGATTTCTTCTGTAGGACACCCTCTTTAGTCAAGACAACCCTGATTCCTAGCATTCCTCCTTTTGCCATTTGTTACAAGGCTGTGACCAATGATGACTTAAACTGCATGTTTATACCTGCTGAGGAACATCAGGGGTGTCTCACTGTTTCCCTTTTCTCCCCCTACACCATGCAGGTTGATGGCTTTACACACCTCTACACTCTGGTCTTAAGGCCAGACCTCACTTACGAAGTGAAAATTGATGGTCAAGGGATTGAGTCCGGCAGCATTGAGTACGACTGGAACTTAACATCACTTAAGAAAATGGAGACATCTTCAGCCGAGTCAAAGTTCTGGGACCAGGCTGAAGGTGACATATTCCAGGTGTGGGCTTTTCCCCGGACAACGCTAGAAAGGGTTTGTAAGTATCCGGGTGCTGGTCCATTGCTGCGTGACTGGCAGTCAGGATGATAGCACTGTAACCACCAAACTGCTCTCCACAGAGCGTGTGTGCTGACACCAGCTGCATCTTTGCATGTGTCAAGGTATTGGGAAGGATAATCGAAATGAAAGCAAGTAGGGTGTGTTTTTCTAACCAGTTTTTGAAAGGTAAGTGCAGCAGCAGGCATTATAAAATTGATTTTGTTGTCGTTGTTCTGCATTTGAATGTGAAGTATTGTTTGGGCCTCACCCTCATGACTGACAACCAACAACCAGTTAACATCACAGCAACCCTAAGGCTGCTGGGACAGAGTACCCCAAAGTGGGTGGCGTAAAACAACAGAGCCGTAGTCTCTCACAGTTCCTCGTGAAGCCAGAAGTCAGAAATGAAGGTGTGGGCAGGGCCCCCCTCCTTCTGTGGGCTCTAGAGGACGATCCTTTTTTGCTTCTTGTAGCTTCCATTGGCTGCAGGTATTCCTGGCTGTGAACGTATCACGCCAGTTTCTGCCTCCAGCTCTATATGGCCTTCTCCTCCCCTTGTGTCTCCTGTCTCTTAGAAAGGCATTTGTCATTGGATTTAGGGCCCACCTGGATTATCCAGAATGATCTGCCTTGTGATCCTGACCTTAATTACATCTGCAAAGATCCTTTTTTCCAAATCAGCTCACATTCCCAGATTCTGAGATTTAGGGCATGGACCAATCTTTTTGGGAACTGCCACTCAACCCACAACAAGCTACCTTTTTAATTTTTTTATGTTTTCAGTTTATTTGTTGTAACCGTTTGTTTTGAAATCCAAACACCGCACCAAATTGAGAGCCATTTGTTTGAAAACAATTGTCTTTGCCTCCACTAGGAAGAGTACTGGGATGCTGTTCACAGCACTTCTGGCAGCTTAAAACTTATTAGCAGCCTTGCTGTCTGATGGCCAAGTACTTCATCATGGACACGGTGCAGCTACTAAAGTAAAATGGCATTGTGTTGAGACTTAAATTATTTGGCAATCCTTTTTTCCCTAGATAATCGAAAATAAATGTGTGGAATTTGGAATCCACAGTGACCAATGAGTGGGGACGTCTTCAGGTCAGAGTAAAACCCCAGTTATATGAGGCCTCTCCATCATTTCTCAAGGAAAAAGAAATATAAGAAAGCAAAATTTCCCCCTCCCTTTCTTACATTCAAAGCAAACCAAAAAGTTAAAAAGTGTTTACTTTAAACAGCACCAAATGGCAAAGATATTGACCCTCCGCCCCCAGGCTGTGTGGTAAAACATGAGGGTTCTGGTGGCCTCCGGGCCACAAGGACACCGGCCTGGCAGCACAGGTGTGCCCGAGAGCCCAGCTTTGTGCGGCCAGCCCCCCGTGGAGCCGGTCGTCCGTGTAGACCCTGGCCTCCAAACGGGCTGTGTTTTTGTCCATACGTTCAGTTCTGTGAGAGCTCCTAGACAAATCAGTTCATCAGGACGTTGTGATTTGATAGCCCACACTTACAAGTGAGCCAGTTGCTGGTTGGGGTCCAGGCGAAAAGCAGGAGAGGTAAATCCCACGTGTCCATCTTGAGAAGCTACAGAGTGTCGTGGAAAAGCCAGTCTAAGTGCGATATTCAGTATTTCTCAGTTATTCTAAAAGAGAAACACCATTTACACGACTTTTATGCTTTTATGTATTTATCTGAATGTTAATCCACAGCAACTTTTTCTTACCCATTTATTCAACAAATATTTATTCAACACCTATTAAGCCATATAAATACATATAAATGTGTATATATAAATGTGCATGTATTTATCTGTATACACGTGTGTACATGTGTGCATATACATAGGCAGCACGTGTGTGCATGTGCATGTATTATACACGAGTATATGCGTACATATGCCGTGTGTGTATATGCATGTGCATGCATGTTTTGCATTCACGTGCGCACATGATGCATGCACATATGTATTATGTGTGTATATGTATGCACGCATAAATATGTAAGTATATATGTATATGTACAATATGTACATATGTAATGCAGGTGTATGTGTACATGTGCCAGATGTTTGTGTGTGCGCATGTGTATTATATGTGCATGTATATGTTTGTCACGTGTATTGTGTGTGTATATATATGTGTGTGTATGGTGTGTTTACATATATATGTGGACTCAATAATAGAACTGCTTTTCTCCTCTGCCCAGCAGTCCTCAGATAAATCTTGGAATGTATCTTAGTTGTCCAGCCTCCCTCTGGAACATTCTGTGTATGACGGTGATGTAGAAGGACAGCTTTATCCTAACCAGGAGTAAATATGTGGCCCCTTGTCCCACCACCACTTCTTGACCCGTCATTTTAACTTCAGCCGCTGTTCCGTTTTCCGTGCTCATCCCCCTCAGCAGCTTTGGAAGAGTGTGGCCACCACGCCCAGCATGAGGGCGGGAAAGCCCAGCTGTGTGTGGGCCTGAAGCCCCCAGGGGCATTGGGAACCCTGAGCACGTGGCCCTTTTGATGGAGAAATTACCACCAGGGTCACGGGCCTGCCTCCTACTTCTTGGTAGTTAAGAATTTCCTTTCTCGAATCTGAGAATCCAATTTTTTTTTGTGCACATATTTAAGGACCAGGAGAAGCATTTTCTGGATGCCAGTGCCAACAAGTCAAGCGACTGGAACATGACTGAATTGGACAGGGAGGGGCAGGCATCTATGCTGCAGAAGCCTCCAAACCAGGTATGTGGGGTCTTGTCCCTTGGGCTGCCCCTCCTCGCCCTTGTCTCTCAGGGCCACCACATTCAGTTTGTTGTTCCAGGGAGGCCTGAAACCAGAGGGCATCGACAAACACATTTGGCTCCATCGTAAGATGAAAAACACCAACTATTTGACAGAATATGACCTCTCAGAATTCGAGAACATTGGTGCCATTGGACTGGAGCTTTGGCAGGTCACTTGGTTTGCAATCTGCTTTGGTCTCGTAGCTCTGCACTTCAGCCTGAACTCCTTAATTCACACAGCTGGCATTCACTGAGCACCTCCTGTGTGCCCAGCAACCATACCTAGACCCAAGACATACAGCAACAGACAAAATGTCCGAACTTCCTGACCTCTGGGCATTTCCTGTCTGCCCCCCTTCCCCCTGGGAATTTGTCACTCCTCTGCTTGGGGTTGGCCTGGGGCACCCATCATCTTTAGGACAGGATGGCAGAGTCTGACAACATCTGGTCCAGGTGGAGCCTGAGATTCTACAGTCCCAGCAATCTCTCAGGTGCAGCCGACGCTGCCAATCCCTGGCCCACACTTTGCACAGTTAGGTTCTTGAGCAGAGGTTCGCAAACACTGTTGAGTGCCCGAGTCATTGGGGTGATCCTAGTGTGCAGCCAAGTTTGAGAACCTGTGCCCTGGAGGGAACAGATGTTCTAGAAACGGGGTTAAGCATCACCGTACTGAGCAAATGACAATGGTTTTCTTGGTGAAAAGTTGTTACATTTCTCACATCATTAAGACCTCATTGTCATCCACAGGTGAGATCTGGAACCATTTTCGACAACTTCCTGATCACAGATGATGAAGAGTACGCTGAGAATTTTGGCAGGGCCACCTGGGGCGAAACCAAAGTATGAGGCACACAACCAGCTTTTCTCTCATTATTTATATCTGTCCTTGCATCTAACCTATAGGAAAGGGCTTGGCAAACTTTTACTAATGAATACTCCTCCCAGACCAAGATACAGAACATCATCAGAGCTCCAGGAACCTCCTCACACCCTCTCCCAGCCAGCACCTACCCCCAAAGGGACCACTCTTTTGTCACCATAGATGGATTTGACCTCCTTCTGAAATCGATATAAATGGTTCCATCCAGTATGCCTCATTCTCGTGGTGGTGTAAGATTCATTCCTATCATGGACTACAGCATTAGCTTGTTTTTCTCATGCGAATATTCCAGAAGGTGTGCATCCATTCTCTGTTGATGCAGCTTGGAGTCACTCCCAACTTGCAGGCTCATGAATAAAGCTTTTATGATCATCCCCACACATGCTTGCAGTGGACACATGCCCAGCAGGGGACAGTCTGGGTTACAAGGTCCCACACCGCCAGTTTCTAATGTGTCAGCCTATTTTACATCCCCTTCCGCAGCAGATGAGACTTTCAGTCGATGCCACATCTTTGGCTGTGCTTAGTGTCATTGTCAGCTGTTGACAAGTCAGATTTATTTATATACTGTAAAATTTTCCCTTCGTTGGGCATACAGTTCTGTGAATTTTGACAAATGCATACAGCTGTGAAGCCACCAGCAAAAATCAAGATGTAGGCCAATGTCTGTCATCACCCAAAGCCACCCCCTCTCCAACTCCAGGCCACCACTGATCTGGTATCGGCCCCTGGAGTTTTGCCCTTCCCAGAATGTCATATAAACAGGACTCAGAGTGAGTGGTAGTTTCGAGACCGCTTCTGTCAAGCATAATGTGTCTGAGATTCATCCGTGTTGTTGGGGTGTGGCTCAGTGTGCTGCTTGTGCTGAGTAGTTTTATTCCCTCACCAGATGATGGACATTTGCATTGTTTCCAGTGTTTGGCAGTGTGAACAAAACCACTACGAATACTTGCATACAGTCCTTAGTGGGCATGTGCGCTTTCATCTCTCGGCTAAATAGCCGGCGGTGGGTTGCCGGGTTATTTAAGCCTACAGGAAACCACCAGGCTGTTTCCAGAGCAGCAGCACCATTTTGCAACCCTGCAGTTTTTCGCCTTCTCCAGTACTAGGGTTCGTTTGTTTCTATACATGTGTGTCATCGTGTCTGTCTCCAGTCTCAGTTGGCTTTCCCCAATGACAGCTGAGGGCGGGCACTGTTGTGTGGATTTTTGTAGCCATTTAGACATCCTTTTCTGAAATGCCTATTTTCTTTGTTTTTATTGAAGTATAGTCGATATACAATATTATGATCCCCATGATAAATCTCGCTACCATCTGTCACCATACAAAGCAGTTGACTCTGTTTTCTGTGCTATATATTGCCTCCCCTGTGACTTATATATTTTATAACTGGAAGTTTATAGCTTCCCCCATTAATGCTCTAACCCCATCCCCCATCCAATCCTCTTTCTTCCAGCAACCACCAGCATGGACTCTGTGTTGATGAGTCTGTTTCTATCTTGTTTTGTTTGCTCATTATTTTTTTTTAGATTCCACATACAAGTGAAATCATATGGTATTTGTCTTCCTCTACCTGGTTTATTTCACTTAGCATAATGCCCTCTAAGTCCATCCATGATGTTGCAAATGCCAAGATTTTATTCATTTTTATGGCTGAGTAATATTCCATTGTATATATGTAGCACATCTTCATTATCCATTTATCCACTGATGGACATTCAGGTTGTTTCCTTGTCTTGGCTATGGAAATAATGCTGCAGTGAACATGGGGGTGCATTTATTTTTTAGAACTAGTGTTTTCATTTTCTTTGGATAAATACCCAGAAATGGAATTGCTGATGGTTCTATTTTGCATTCTTTAAGGAACCTCCATACTGTTTCCACAGAGGCTGCACTGATTTGCAATCCCACCAACAGTGTTGGAGGGTTCCGTTGTCTCCACATCCTCGCTGACCCTTGTTATTTCTTGTTGTTTTGCCACTGGCCATTCTGACTGGTGTGAAGTGATATCTCATTGTGGTTTTGCTTTGCATCTGCCTGAGGATCAGCCACGTGGAGCACCTTTTCATGTGCCTGTGGGTCATCAACAGAGCAGGAAACAACCACCATTGAGAAGATAGCTTTTTCTCCTTCAAGATCCCAAGAAGAGGGGTCATGCTATGCCATGGGGAACTATGCAGGGAAGCACCAGGCTCTGTCAGGAAGCAGAAGGACCAAGCTGAGAATGTGGGAAGGAGCCTTTACTGGGGTTTCCATGGGGAAGAACAGGGGAGGCAGGGTGAACAGGCTGAGGACTGGCTAGTTTTAAGAATTCCTATGGGCCCTGGGGCATTGGAACTGTCCTCAGTTGTAGTACCAGGTCCTAGAGTGATGAGGGCAGGGAGATAACGGCCCTGACTCTGAGAGCCTGATAAAGGGGTGGTTAGGGATGTGCTCTGGATTGATTTGTTTGCACAGGAAAGGAGTCCTTTCAGGCATTCACTGTCTCTAGGAATCCACTGGCCCTGGGAGGGGCCATCCCTCCAGGATCAGCAAGGCTCCAGATGTCAAAACATCAGAAACAGGTTGATACAGCCTGTTTATGTCACTTGCCCACTTTGGACCTTTTCTTATTGAGTTGTAGGTGCTCTTTATATATTATGGCAAGTTCTTTGTCAGGTAAATGCATTGCAAATGTCCTCTCCCCCTCCATGCCTTGCCTTCTCGTTCCCTCAACATGGAACAACCCTATATTTTTTTAATGTGCATTTTGAGACCCCAATACTGAGAAACCAGTGTAAAAATTTAGCTCTGACTTCAAATCAAAAAAGATAAAATATTTTCCATCAGTACAAATTAATTTATAACTCTTGAGAGCCAAAGTATTAAAACCTAAGGTGTGTACTGTTAATGGGCATGAACATTTTGTTTCTCATGCCATTCAGTGTCAGTAACTAAACAGTGGCCACCTTAGGTGAATCAAGTGAGCAGCAGGTGTCCCCTTAGCGTGTCATACTTAGAAAGTTCTTGGAAGACTGCTCCCCCCCCAACTCTGCTGTAGCCAGAAACTCTGGGTTGGTAAATTGCATGCTAGTAGTCAAGGGGGATACACAAACACCTTCCTGATGTTAATTGGAATTCTCTCATTCCCTTTTTCCAGTGTTTTCCATGTCATGTACATCACACTGGAACTAGCTGCAAAACTGGTGGCTCAAACTTAAGTATCTTAAGGCATTTCAGATGGAAAACTCCCCACCCCATTGTTTAAAGGTGCTTATCATAAAGCCGTTTTCTCATGAGCCATTTCTTCTTGAACCTAATTTCTGCCATAAAGCCTTACTAAAAATGCTTCAGTCATGACTATGGGAACCGTTCAGATGTGTCTGTACTCCTGACCCTCCTGTGAATCACACGCAACTGGATTTTTTCACTCAGGCTCCGAGGCCTCCTTGCACTGCCATTAACTGGGCAGCTGGAGAAGCACAGGGGCCCAGAGGCTCTGGGAAGAGAAAGAAAGGGCAGTATTCATTTCCCAGAAATGCTATAACAAATGGCCACAAACCAGCTGACTTACCACAAACACAAATTTATCTATCCTCTCACAACTTCTGGAAGCCAGAATTCCAAAATCAGCATCAGTGGGTTGAAATCAGGCCCCAGTAGGGCTATACTCCCTACAGAAGTTCTAGGGGAGGATCCCTCTGTCTTGCCAACGGGTTTCAGCCCTGGGAAAGTTCACTGTGGATTCAGTGAGACCGAGGAATGACAATGGAACGTTCTTGGGGTAAAAGGGTTTATTACCCGGCTTGTTCCTTGGGCCGTAGGTCGAGCACTAGAATCACATCTGCACCCAACGTTCTTCAGGTCTATAATCCTCCTTGTCTCTGCTTCCGCCCAGAGCACTGGGCAGAGCTCTTTATATAGTGACTCAGTCAATAACAGCTTTTTGCCTATGGATGTGGAAGCAGTAGCCTAGCAGTAGGCCAACTGCATCAGTAAGTATAGGTTCAGGTGAAGATCTTGGCCATAGGAACTTCAATTTACCCCACACTCTCCCTTGGCCTCTTGCAGCTTCCAGCAGTTCCTGGCATTTCTTGGTTTGTGGCTGTGTAGAGAAAATGAAAGTTCGTTCCTATGGTCAGGATTCTCACCTGACCCTGGTCAGCTTGCTCACTACACACGTGTGGGCAATGCATTATTACTGACCCTATAAAGAGCTCCGCCCAGTGCTCTGGGCTTCAGAGCTGCAGGAGAGCAGAGGTTGTAGGGGTGGTAACGCTGAGGACAGAGACTGAGACGGCTGCCGGGGCAGAGAGGCGCAGAGGCAGAGACCAGCTTGCTGCATGCAGACTGGCTCTGAGGTGGATGGGATTCTAGCACTTGATCTGCCACCGTGGGAATAAAGTTGGGTATTGTCTTGCCAATGGGTTTCGGCCCGGGCAAGTGCACTATGGATTCAATGTGACAAAAGAAATTGACAGCAAAACGTTCTTTGGGGTGAAAGGGTTTATTACCCAGCTTGTTCTCCCGGCGGTAGGTGGAGCACTAGCGTCTCTGCCTCCGCCCAGAGCCCTGGGCCGAGCTCTCTGTATAGTGCAATGATAGCTTATTGCCTACAGGTGTGGAAGCGGTAGCCTAGCAACAGGCGGTGTAGTACATCATCAGGTGGTTTAAGTTCAGGGAGGATCCTGGCCATAGGAATCCTAACTTCCCCACAGGTATAAACCCTTTCACTCCAAGAATGTTCCATTGTCATTTTTTCAGTCTCACAGAATCAAGAGTGAACTTGCCTGGGGCTGAAACCCTCAGGCAACAGAGGCTGGCCGGCTCTAATCTCTGCCTCCATCTACACATGGTCTCCTCTTCTGTCTGCGTGTGTGTCAGTCTCTGCTTCTCTTTTAGGAGGACACCCTGCCAATCCAGGATAACCTCATCTCAACGTGCTTAACTTAAATCACATTTGCAAAGACCCTTTCCCCATATAAGGCCACATTTACGGGTTCCAGGGATTAGGGCCTTCCTACTCCTTCTTCCGCTCCCCCCAGGTGGTGTGGAGGCTTCCAGGAGGCAGGGACAGGCTGAACACGGACACCCCGTCAGCCCTCTGGAGGCATAATCTGCACACATCAGGGTCTTTGTTTCTTTCTCCAGGGCCCAGAGAGAGAGATGCACGCCATACAGGCCAAGGAGGAAATCAAGAAGGCCCGCGAGGAAGACGAACAACTGCTGAGAGGCAAGTCTGACAGACCTGAAAGTAATTTCAGAAGATTTCACAGGAGGGGAGAACTTTAGCCAAACCACCCCCAAATAAAGATGATTGGTAAACTTGATTTCTCTTCAATGCACATTTAAAGGCTCGAGTCTACATATGTGGTGATTGGTCCAGTTTTCTTTAAAAAAGTGTACCTGTGCTTCTCAGTGGGGTCAGTCTGGTTTTCCCTAAGCCCTGCTGCTGTGAACCAAGATGTTTTCTCTGGACAAACCCAAATTCTGGAAGCCACAGGCCAGTGAGAGTCTGGCCAAAAACATGACATTCTTAATCCCTACAATGTCTTATAAATAAAAGTTGATAAGCTTATTCTGAAAAGGGAAAAATGCCTTACTTCTTTAGGTTGTGAATTGCTTATAACACTTGAAATTTTTCCAGTATGATACTGTCTTGCCAATGGGTTTCGGCCCTGGGCAAGTTCACTATGGATTCAATGTGACCAAAGAAATGACAGTAGAACATTCTTGGGGTGAAAGGGTTATACCCAACTTTATTTCCACGGTGACAGGTCAATCACTAAAATCCTGTTCACTCAGAGCAAGTCTGCATGCAGCAAGCCAGTCTCTGCCTCTGGGCCCCCTCTGTCCTGCACAGCCATCCTCTGGGCCTCTGCTCTCCTGCAGCCATGCCACCGTGTCGCCCAGAACACTGGGCCGAGCTCTTTATATAGGGTCAATAGCAACGTATTGCCCACAGGTGTGCAGTGAGCTAGCCAACCAGGGCCAGGTGAGAATCCTGGCTACAGGAACTTTCATTTTATCCACAGATACCTCTACATGACATCTTTGATATGGAATGGTTTTGTGTGCTTGGCCTGCATGCTGGTTATTTCAGAGAACCCAGGCTTTGTGCACAGACGTTTAACATGCCATAGGAAAGCTGGTGATTTCCCCCCAACGTGGTGACCTACTTCTGTGGCCTTTAGTTCTCTTTAAGATGGAGGCATAAAATTCATTTTCTCAAGTGAAAATAGTGATCAGTTCTCAGTTTAATTTTTTTCCCTTTAAATCAAATAATTTGCTTTAAAAAAAAAGTCACACACAGCGCCTTGTGTTTTGAAGAGACCTGTTTTCACACAGAAATTTGTGTTGGAGATAATCAAATTTAGGACACCAGAAATTTGGAGTAAGTGATAGTGGATAAAATCAAAGTTCCTGTGGCCAGGATTCCTACCTGGCTCTGGTCAGCTAGCTCACTATACATGTGTGGGCAATATGTTGCTATTGACTCTATATAAAGAGCTCCACCCAGTGCTCTGGGTGACACAGTGGCACTGCTGCAAGGCTGCAGGAGAGCAGAGGACAGAGGCCCACAGGGTGGCTGTGCGGGACAGCTATGCAGGCAGAGGGGCCCAGAGGCAGAGGCCGGCTTGCTACATGCAGACTCGCTGTGAGTGAATGGGATGTTAGGGATCGACCTGCCACCGTGGGAATAAAGTTGGGTATAACCCTGTCACCCCAATAACGTTTTAGTCATTTTCTTTGGTCACACCGAATCCATAGTGAACTCGCCCAGGGCTGAAGCCCATTGGCACGACAGTGATGTTACAAATAAGTCGAATAAATTGGAAGTTATATATGGCATATTGGTTCATGATCAGTGTGAAAAGTCTGCTCAGGAAGGGAAGTTCTAGCAAGTTTTGTCCTAGTTTTGACTGAAGTTGGAAGACCTTCAAATGTGGACTTGACTCTCTATCAGGGATTGATTATCACTCTCAGCAGTTAAAAACTCACTCACTCCCTTGCAATGCAGGGATGAGATTCAGACCCCGGCTACCTCTTTAGCCTCTGAAGGGGGTGAGAGGTTACTGAGGGAACAGGCAGCACCAGGCCTAGAGAGAAGGTGCCAGAATAACTGTACAGACGTGGGTCAGACTGGCTCAGACCTTCTGGAGCAGCACTGTCTTGGAGAACTTTCTGTGAAGATGGAGGTGTTTCCCAGAATCTGCATGAGCCAATACAGTAGCCACTGGCTGCATGTGGGTCCTTGAAATGTGGCTGGTTGGACTGAAGAATGAATTTATTTTTTAATTACTAAATGCTGTTTTTTAGAGCAGTTTTAGGCTTGTAAAACTGAGTGGAAAGTAGAGAGAGTTCCCATACCCCCTGCCCCAACACCCATACAACCTCTCCCACTGATGGCCTCCTGCTCTTAATGGGACATCTGTCACAACGGACCAACCTACCTTGACACATCATTATCACCCAGAGTTCATAGTTTAGGTTAGGGTCGCTCTTGGTGGTGCACATTCTGTGGAGGAACAAACTCTTAATTTTATTTAACTATAATTAAATTTATACTTATAAAGCCACATGTGGTGAGTGGCTGCCATCCTGGACAGCACGACTCCGGACTCTGGTGAGACAGGCCCCAGGATGGTTGATCATAGCCCAGTGTGGCAGCCTCAGCACTTGGAGGGACCCCAGGCTACTCAGGCTGTGCTGCCGACTGGGTGGGGCTCACACCACCAAGCTTCGGTTTCCAGTAAAGATGGTGCAAGAGACTCTCCACTGCCATGGCCCCTCTAGACCCTGACACCTAGGCTGGAAGTCCGCATATGACATTTCCCCAACAAACCTTGCCCACTGGCCTGCCAGCATGTTCTGTTAGAAGTCGGAAGGCAGGCAGAGAGGACAAGCCACTTTTGGGGGCTTCTACTGGCTCCTTGGGCAGCGGTGACAGCAATCGCAATGACTTTAACAACGATGGCAGAAATAGTGGTGGCCAGTGAGAGAAGGCATCTGGGTTCAGGCTCAGGGCCCAGTTGATTGTGGGTTTTGGGTAACACCTTTTTCCCTTTTCCCTTTAGCTCTAGAGGGGCTAGCAGCTTCCTGCAGTTACTAATCTAGGTAACCTTCCGCTTGTTAAAAACCGCTTGCTTTTCCCATACTTTTGTCCTCAATCTGCTGTGTCAAATGTCCTCCATTTGAAATACCTAGAAGGACTTCTCTTCATCGAATGTGGACTGATTAAGCACTCAAGGCAGCAAGAAGCCCCATCACCTCCACCTGGACCAGTCGCTGCCATCCACCTGTCCTCAGCCCCCTTTGTCTGCTGCATCCAGAGTCACCATTCTAAAACACAAATCTGATCATGTCCAAAGCCTTTTGGTGGCTTCCCATTTCTCTCTGCACAGGGAGCTGAGGGGTGAAGGAGCATGGAGAGACCAAGAACGTGGTGCTCAGAGGGCAAGACAGTCTTAAGGCCGGATCACACATGGTCTTTTTCATTGATCTTCCAACTGAGGTGTCCCATAAGACCATGTGTGACCTGGCCTTGTCTTGAGATTGTCTTGCTCTCTGAGCTCCAAGTTCTGCCTTACCATGGCTCATCATCCTCAAACCCACCCCGTTACCGCATGCACACTCAACATTCAAGTGTCATGCTGTGACACAGCTTTGGAGTACTCCATAATACCTGTCACCATCTATAGTGATCTATTTCCTTGAGTAATTATTTGATGTGTGTTTTCTTCCTCTAGATCAATGGTTCTCAAAATGGGGTCTCAGGACCAGCAGCTTCAGCATCTTACAGGGATTTGTTAGAAATGCAAAAATCTCAGTCCTCACCCAGATCTGTAAATCAGAATCAAACTCTGTCAACCTTTAACAAGCCTTCTTGGTCCAACGTGGCTTCAGGGTGAGACCCCTGCTCTAGGTTGTGGCTGGAGGTAGAGCGTGTCAACCTGGTCCAGCATTGAAGCACCTGTACTGAGGCCAGGCGTGCTCAATGAGCATTTGAGGGGCTAGTGGTTGTTGAATGCATCACAAAGCAATGGTATGGGGTGTTGAAGACACTGAGCAGCAGCCCCTGAAATTCCAGAACTGAGACGTGTGCAGGTGCCGCACTCCTGAGTTCACATGACCTGGCCTGCCTGCCTGAGAAAAGGCACCTGGCCAGGCTCGCTCTGCCACCATATCGGGAGACCAGGTAAAGGGAGGTCGACCTCCTTCAAGAAACCTTGTGCCTGCTGGGGTTAGCTGCCCAGCAGGCCCTTCCTTCCTCACCCTGTTAGTGGAAACCAGCCCAGATGAATGGGGGCCATAGCCAGTGGAAGGCAACCGGACTAAATAAATGCCCCTCCAGCAAACATCAAGTGCCGGCTCTGTGCCAGGCACATCGTTAAGCACAGAGATGAAACACATTACCATTCCCTCCTTTCAGGAGATGGGACTGCGGCGCAGAGAGGCTACTTAGGTGGCTTAGCAAGGTCACATGTCTGGAAAGTGGAAGGTGGGAAATAATCCCAGGCGTCGTGGGACTGTAGGAACAGGGTGCCTCGTTGGGCAGGGCGAGGGTGCCGGACCCTCTGCGGGATGGGCGCCAGACTCTTCATAATGTGTTTGTCAGGCGCACCGAGAGGGGACGGCATCCTTAGCAGAGGTCCCGGTACCGGCAAAGGCCTGGAAGGATGATAGACTGCGGGTCAGGAGTCCTGGCAGTTATAAAGCTCCGCAGACAGTTCCTAGGGACCCCTGGAGCCTGCGCACCTCCCAGGCCCCGCCTTCCCCGGGCCTGGGTCGGAGCGCTCAGCCTCGCCCACTATCCCACCCTTCGGGTTCGACTACGCGTGCGCGGCTCTGTCACAGCTCCACCTCCTCCCGGGCTCGGCTGCGCGCGCATCGCCCCACCCACGCGAGCAGTGCGCACGCGCGGACCCGCCCCCGCCCGGGCGCTGGGAGTCCGAGTCCGCGGGAAAATGGCGGCCCCGCTGCTCCCGCTTTCCCAGCAGGTACGACCACGGCGGGTGGGGGCGCGGCGCCGGAGCGCGGGGCGCGAGGTGCGCGCCGCGGGGAGGCCGAGGGGACGCGGGGAGGCCCAGCTGGGCAGCGGCGGCCGGCGCTGAGAGGCTCTCGCGGGGGGCGGGCCGTCCTGAAGGTGACAGGCCGGCCCAGCCCGAGGCCTCCCGCGCCCGGCGACCCTCTGCGGCCGGCGGCCGGGCGGGGCCTTGGCGCGGGTCTGCCTACCCCGCCCGGGTGCCGGGCCGGGTCTCCGTCGCAGCTCCCAGGCCGGGCGGCGCGCGGCGGCGCCGGCCTCCCCGCCGGGGGTGGGACAGGGGCGGGAGCGCCTCTGCCGGTGCGGGGCCCCCGAGTCTTTGTTCCCGTCGGGTCCCGGCGCCGGGCTGACGGTGCCCCGCCAGGGTGGAGAACAGGGCCACAGCGCGGCCCGGACTCCCCCCTCTCTGTCCCTTGGGAGCTTCGTCCGTCACCCTGCACCGGGAAGCGGGTATCGCACGTCTCCGGGCGCCTTTCTGCGTCCTCAGACCCGCATGGTGCTCTTCCTAAGGGGTGGCCTCAGTGGAGCGACACGGACGTGCAGAAAAGAGTCATGCGCAGGCAGCCCTGCTTTCTGGGAGGGACGTTCATTCATTTCTCCGTCCGTCCAATGTGCGTTGGGCCAGGCGCCGGGATCGCAGGGGTCGCCCAGACAGACAAGGTCGCTGGTGTCCTGGAGGTGACACTGTCGCGGGAGCTAGAAACTACCTGTGTCCTGCTAATAACAGCTGCATTTCTTTGCTGAACACCATTGTTGTACCAAGCACCGTATCATAAGCACTCTGCCAGAACTATGCAGCGCAGCGTGGGCATTAAGATTGAGGACACGGGGTCATGTCGTCTTGTGTTCAGGTCTTGGGTCCAGCACTCATTCCTCTTAGTGTCCCTGGTTGAAGCTCTTGACCCCTCCATGGAAAATAGCAATAGAAGGAAATACTGGCATAATGTGAATATTAAGCATGTGAAGTGTTTAGAACAGTGTCTAGCACATTGAAGTGTGCAATGATGCTATAATTATTATCATCATTTAATTCTCTGGTGGGTGTGGACATGTGGGAATAGAGACCACAGCAGTAAGAATGCAAGACCCCAAAGGGGATGATAGGCCAGTTGACATGACTGGTCAGCTGTTCCAAGGAGAGAGACTGGTGCTTCCTTGCTAAATTTTGCAAGAACTAGCCAATTTTAACACTGTCACTAAAAGCATTAAAGATCAGTGGGTATCAATTAACAAGTTCTTGTAACAGAAACGAAAATGCTTTGTAAACTGGGTGCCCTGCAGATGTTGGGTATTATTATCAATAGCGAATTGCTATTCTTCTTTTTCTTCTTATTATTAATGCCCAGTCTGTTTGGACTGGGTGTGTGGGAGGGTGTGAAACTCACTTAGGCTCATTTAATGAGAAAGCACTCCCTGTTTTGGGGGGAAATCTTTTTAAAACTTCTACCAAATTTTGACAGTAGCTCTAATTTGGGCTTTGAGGACGACAATAGCTAATGTTTATCGAGTGCTTTAGAGTTTATTCAGTGCTTTCTAACATCTTGGTGCTTATAGCCACACAAGGAGAGGGGATTCTTATGTTACTGATGAAAGACTAGCTTTAGAGAAGGGAAGTGATTTCCCATGCTGAGGTGAGGTATGAAACCGTGAATTGGGTCATGTGAGTCAATGACTTAGAACCTTTTGAAATAAAATCCCAATTCCTTCTCAGGAAGCCCTGCTGGCCGGGTGCCTGCCAGCCTCTCCCGCCTCGCCTTCTCCTTGGTGCCCACTGCAGCCTTGCTTGCTGCTTTTCTCTTCCTCCCCTAGTCCAAGCTCTCTGTGTCCTCAGGGTGGCTTACCAGCTGTTCCTTCCGCAAGTGTTCTTCCCTGTTTCTTGCCTCCTAGTGCTTCTGGTGCTGGGCTCCTCTCCTTCCCTCAGGTGGCAGTCCAGACGTCATTCTTCCTAGAGACACCTGCTGGTCACTTGTCGTAAGTAGGGCCCCCTCACCCCTCCCCTCAGCACCAGTCAGGGTCCACAGATGTCTGTCTCTCTGTTAGACCAATCACCCACTGGGAGCAGGTATAGGCCTCTTGACCCCATGACCAACACCAGAAAGGTATCATGTAAACCCATGGCCCAGGAAGCAGTGACTTGCACAGCCCCGTGGCATTCACAGGTGGCTTTTCTTCTCTACATGTGTGTTGGGGGCTGAGGGGGCAGCAGAATCGAATGATTTGTAAGAGACCCACTGCCTGGTTCCTCTAGCCTCTGACAAGTTCAGGTAGGTGCCTTCTGTGCTTTTTCCTGTTCCTTTTTACATCTGGGGGACAACGCACGGCCAGGCTTTCCTCCCTCAGCTGGTGTGTCTGCCCCTCTCTACACCTGTCCTTAGGTGCAGCTCTGCCCCACGTGCTTCTGTTGACTCGGTGTGGGCACCACCCTTCCAGGTGCTTCCAGTCTAGCTGAGGGGCTCCCACGGGGTCACAGCTAATTACAGGGACAGTTTCTGCGTGGGAGCAGTGGGGGAGCCCCCTGGTGCAGGAGATTGTGGTCTGGTTGGGTGAGGTGCGGGGCACACTTGGGACGTGTGTGGCCAGGTGGAGGTAAGTGAAGCAGTTGACCAGTGGGTTTGCTGAGGGGAGAGAGCAGGGGGTTCTTCCTCTGCCCCAGCACGGCCGGCACTTATCCCCTTCCTGGTCGGCTCTGCTCACCACTCTCCAATATCTACGACATCTTCCCTAGACCATCTCCTCTGACCCTGAGTGCAACTTTTGCCAATTGGAAAAGTCCCTAGTCCTTTACGGGTGATGGTTTCCCTCTGTCAGCGTCTCATTGGTTTCTGCCTCCTGCTCCCTGCACAGCTGCCTTTCACCTCTCACACCCTGGAAAGGCACGTGTGTCCCCTTACCCAGTCTGTACCATATGCTCTCGTAGGTCACTCACAGCCTTGCCATGCTTAAGCCCAGTGGCCTGTCACTGGGGCTGGACCTCTCCTCAAGCCTGCAGCTCTTGTCAATATAGCCTGCCCATCGGCCTTCACTTTGTCTCCTCTGCTCCCAGATTTCAGCCTGCCTGACCCACACCCCTCCTCTGTGTCTGCTTGTGTCTGGCCTTTCTGTGCAGAGTGCTCTGTCTTCCCCCTCCCACCAGGACCCTTTTGGAGTCCAGCCTGTGTTTCCCCCATGCCCATGCCAGCCTGCTGGGCTCTGGAATGGGCCACCTGCTTACCACGCCCACAAGTTCACGGGACTGGGGCTGTCCCACTTCTGTCTCAGCCTCTGCCTCCTAGTTCATTCCACACAACCACCCCCCTGCTCCAGAAACCTCTGGGGGCTCCCCTTCCCCGGCTCCTGGTGTGTCCAACTTACCTGTCCCAGGCCCAGCATTCCCACACCTGCTGTGGCTGCTCCACCTGACCCTGCTGTTGCTCTCCTGCTATGCACCGTCTCAAACCCCTTGTTCTTCCCCACGCTCCCCTGCCACCCTCATGGCTCTGTCACTGGAACCTCACGCAGGAACCTCCTGCTGCGTCCGGCTGCTCCAGAGGCCACTCTGGTGGTGTTTTTCCTCAGCCCCACCTGAATGGGAGTTCTCCTTTCCATACCCTCCATGGGTCCCCTGAGTGGCCCCTGGACCTCAGAAGTACATGGTGACTGGAGGAAAGTCTTGTTGATGGAGAGAGTCTGCCCTGTGCCCACGGGATTCCACTGTCACCTCCCTGCCCGGCCTCCGGAGTTCCCGCTTTGTCATGTGCTTCCTGCACACCAGTGCTACACATACATCTGTTTGAAGGGTGTCACAGTTCCAGGAGGTTCTTGCTCCCATTTTGCAAACAGGAAACAGACCCACAGAGACTTAAGTAACTTGCTCACATCCCATTGCTGATGGTTACAGAGCTGGGGTTGACCCCACATCCATCTGCCTGCGAGCCCTCATCTATCTACTCTTCCAGGCAGCCTGCTGGGCACCCTGCCCAGAGCAACACCCGGTGAATGTGTCTGGAATGAATGCCAAGTGCTTGGGACACTTGTTTGTCCTTTCATCCCTTTTTTTTTCTCTCTAAAATAATTGCGGTCTGTGTATCTTACTAGAATGCTAATGGTGATGCAGTATAAATGGGTGGATAGAGAGCCAGGTTTTAGAGTCAAGTTGGGCCCCACCCTGTAAGGTCCAGAATTCCCTAGCTGCCTCTTTGTCTTATACCCTGTATTGGTCAGGTTTTTTGGACTAAGTAGCCCCCAGTTAAGAGCATGGAGGTTTCACCCCCTCCTCCCCAATTGCAAACTGTTAAGCAACTTTCCCCTGCTGGTTCTTCATCCCTATCAGCTGATCTGGGAAATGGAGTGACTGTTTGACCAGATGGCATCTGAGAGCTGACTGTCTTACTCTGATGCCTCAGGCTGTGTCATGTTACAGACAGACACAACTGCCAACCCCTGGGTAGATTCATCTCGTCGGCTCCACTCCTGTGGCTGTTCCCAGGCTCTCCGCACCTTGACCTGACCTGGGTCAGCCAGCATCCACATGGAAAACCACTCCGTGTTCTTTCTTGAAGAATTCTTTCCCAGCCCTTTTACCATCTGAGGTCCTTTCAGGGTGTCTCTTCAATGTTAAGGTCCCCAGCTCTTCTTTCAGTGCACTCAGCTTGCAGTATTTTCTGCACCTTCACCCTCTCATCCGCACACTGGGAATATATCTGCATTTTATATCCACCTCACAACAGTGGTGTGTCAGGATCCCTTGGGGTGACAAGATGTTTTGTCAGAGTGTCTTCCATTTTTGTACCATGCCATTTCTTCAGCAAATAAGTGTTCCGCACCTTCTCTTTGCCAGACACTTTCTGGGCAGTGGGATGTAGCAGTGATCCAGAAGGCAACCCTGCTATGTGGAGATGAGGTCCTAAGGAGGGGGCACAGATGTAAGGGAATGAGCAAATAACTACACGGTGTGTCCCATGGCTATGCGATGCAGCTTCAGGAACGGTAAAGCAGAGGAGGGTCACAACCCCATACTCAAGGTCCAGGAAGGCCTCACCATGCAGGTGCCAAGGACCGGGCAGGAAAGGCATCTTGGATTGCTCAATGTATCCCACTGTCACCCTGAGAAGTCTTATCTTTGCTTTTTATAAAGGGGTAAACTGAGGTCAGAAGGCATTGTGTCATGTGCAAAGGTCACCCTAGCAAGTGCGCACTGACACATGGCGGCAGACCCAGGCCTGGGGCTCTGCACTGTGCTGTTTCCTGTCTTGGAAATGTGTTGTGTTGTTCTGTCTTGTTTTAAGCTGCCCAGCATTATGACATGAGATCTCATTTGTTTCAGACCATGGTCATGCTACCGAACCACATACCTAACTGTGGAGTCTGGTGGAGAGAAGATGACTTGTTTAAATTTAAATTTTATTCTTTTAATCTCATCTCATTAGAAGGTGGAGGAGGAAATGAAAAGGCCTCCTTGTCTTCACGGGGAATCAGCAGGTTTTCCTGCTGCAATGGGTGCCCGGTGCTTCAAGGAGATGCAAACAGAGTGGCCATGTCTAGCCCACAAGGAGGGTGCACTTGGCTCAGGCCACAGTGGATGCTCAGGCCTCTGGTGGTCTGAGCTGGATGACGGGCGGATGTCTTGCTTCCTCCTGAGTATGTTGCAGATGGCTGCATGGAGGGCAAGGGCCATGGAGATGCTGGGAAGGGAGGGAGGAGTGGCCTCCAGACAGAGGCAATCCAGAGTGAGCAGAAGCCAGGAGGCTGGAATTCCAGTGCACAGGGCCGCATGTGAGGCTGGGGTTGGGACTTTAGGGCCCATGCTCCTCCTTTAATTAGGGTGACTTAGGCTGAAGGGAAGAAGGTGGTTTGGTAATGGGGCACAGGAGTCTGTGCCTGGCCTATGGGTTGTCCTGAGACAAAAGGGACTGACAGATTGTCTGCTTGTCCAGAGAGTGGCTGCTGGCAGCCATTGGGGAGGAAAAGAGACCTGCTCATCTCCTGTATGGGGTGCTCTGCCTGCTGTATTCGTCACAGCTGCTAATGCCACAGGCTGTTGGAGGGTAGAGGTTACAGATGACCACAAACTGCCATTTCCCTAGCTCTGCCCGCTGGCTGGGATCATTGTCATCTTGATAGCAGAATTGATTTCCTGATTATTTTTTGGGCCAGCTGATATAGTCAGTTCTTCTTTTGTACACTCTGGTTGAAAGCAGGGAAAGGTGGCACCAGAAAGCCTGGCTGTCACTGTAGGCTGGGTCAGGCCTCTGCCCCATTAGCATGCACTGTGCCTGTATTCTGGACCTCCCAGATCTGCCCTCTGGTTTGGTCTACCCTGTGGTCCCTTGGCCCTCCCTCCAGTCCCTTGCACAGGCAAGATTCCCTCTTGCCTCAGGACCTTTGCACATGCTATTATGACTCCCACTCATCCAACACCATATGCAATGGTGTATTTTTTCAAAACTACATATGTGTATAACAGTAACAATATTATACACAGCAATAATAGTAGTATAACTTCATTTGGGTACCCGGACCTGATTCCATGTGTGTAAATATGTGTGTGTGGGGTCTTTCCACACGTACTTTCACCAAGCAGTTTTTGAACACCAGCAGTGTGTTGGAGACCTCAACTCAATTCTGCTGCTATCTTCCCAGAGACAGCACCAGATTCCCAGGCGAAGGGCTCCGTCCTACAAGACTGCCCTCCAACCCCAACTCCAGATGCTGGTTGAAAGCCCCAGGCAGTTACCTGTGCTTCTGACCTACAGGCTACAGACTAGAGGTTCCCACGACTGCCCTCTTAAGTTCGATTAATTTGCTAGATCGGCTCTCAGAACTCAGGAAAACTCTTAACTTGACCAGTTTAGTAAAGGATACAAGTTAACAGCCAGATGAAGAGAGACCTGGGGCAAGGTGCCAGATCAAGGTGGTTCTGTGGAGCTTAGGGCCTGGCTCTCTGGCACGTGGAGGCGTTCTGGTTCCCAAGCATGGAGGCTCTCTCCGACTGTGAACCAGAATCCCACTGAGCAGAGCAGAGGGAGAAGCTCTTCGCCAGGGGTTTTGTGAGGGCTTCTTTGCATGGTTGCGATTAACTAAATCATTGGCCATTGGCTGACTCAGCTTCCAGCCCCGCCCTTGGGTGGGGTCCAAAAATATCTCATTAACATGGCCAGACACCCATTTCACCTTTAAGATGGCAGTGTTTTCGTGAGCTGTGGGTGAAGACCGAATATACCTGGGAAATATATATGTATATATGGTCATATGAATGACCAAATATATGTATTTCTTATATATGTCACACTGTTTATTGCCTCTCTCTGGAATGTTTTTTGCTCCCTTCCTCTCCTGGCTAAGTCACACTCCTTTTGGTACCATCTGGCACATTGCTTCCTCAGGTGAAGCCTGCCCTGACAGAAGGCCTGGTTTCTCTGTTATTGCCTGTTGAGGATGGATACGCTGTACTTTTCCATGTGCCAGTCTGTGATTTTCTGTTGGCAGGATTATGTTATGGACAATTTCCCCACTGCCACCACCTAGACTCCACAAAGGTAGGGGCTGTGTCTGCTTTAACTTGTCCTTGTTCCCAGGTGCTCATAGCCCCCTGTTGAGCGAATGGCAGAGTGGTAGGCCAGCTCCACAATTGTGGGATGTGGTAAGGAGTTACAGCAGGTTCTTGGAGAGTGAAGTGACATGTTCAGACTGACCAGTTAACATAGGGAATGCCCAGAGCGGGGGCCAGCTCAGAGCTGTTTGCTGTGACACTGGCATGAAGTGATAAAGAGCAACCTGGCCTGAGGTTATTTCTAGAAAAGCAGCAGGGGCTGTTGATCAGGACAGAAACTGGAGCCTTCTAACTTGGGGAGGAAAGGAAGCGGGAGAAAGCAGTCCTGGGCACCGGGTGGGCAGCCGTGTCTGCTCAGACAAGACCCTTCACCTTGCTCCAGGCCTGGAGGGTGAGATCCCACATTTAGGCGCAGTTGAGAGGCAGCCTAACTCCTGGAGGCACCACCTGGTTACACTTGCTGAGCACCTACTGCGCGCTGGGTGGAGCCACGATGAATAAAACCAAGTGCTGCCCCTTCAGATGGCTCATCTGGACCTGGGATTACAAGCACACAGATAATTAGCTCGCGGTGAGGTCAGGTGTCAGGCTGCAGAGGTGGAATGAATTGCCTCCATGGGGCGAGAAATTGGGGCAGGAGGAGGGGGACCTGTTGCCTTTTTTCTTTCCTTCTGTGCCGAGCAGGATGGGGAGACTCAGATGTGTGCAGCCTTTCTGACGAGCTGCTCCCCGCTCCGTTGCCCTCTTGGTGGCTTGTTCCCCTTCCCCACCTCCCCGACTCCAGTGGTCCAGGTCTCCCAGGACAGGGTTGGGGGAACATTGGGAGTGCAGGTGTTGCACAGAGGTAAGCGTGTGATTGGCTGTCCACTTTGTGCCTGTTCACCACTGACTCCCTGTCAGCGAGGTGTTGTTATCATCTTTTCTTTGCTCATGTCTGAACAACGACACTGAGGAGAGGGGAGAAGAGTGGTTTCAGGCCTCCCAGGGAGGTGGGGTGCCTGGGTCGGACCACAGCTCCAAAGCTGGTGTTCTCTCTTGGGGACTCCATGCTGTGCCTGCTGTGTCCCCAGCCCCTGAAGCAGGCAGACGGTAACCATCTGCTGATTGTGGCTGCATGCTCTGAATAGCAGCCAGGAGCACAGTCTCTGGCTGTACTTGATAGTAGTTGGCAGGAATGTCATGTCTCTTGGGTGAAGAAACAGCCTCCTACTCTGCTATTGACGGGAGTCAAGCACCCCCCAGGGCCAGTGTCCCAGCATCCAGTGGCCGGGCCCTTACCCACCTCCAGGGCTCCCAAGGCCTCTTCACTTCTGCTATGAGGGCGTGGGAAGGAGTTTTCTGATTTACTAGTGGCAGTAACAAGCAAGCCCATCAATCCGTAGAAAATGGGCTTTTCTTAATATACATGGAATGTGCTTTTCAATTTTACATTTCATGGAAAAAACAAACCTTCTTCTTTCAGACTATTTTTAAAGGGGAACGATTAAACAGGAAAAAAACATTGATGGTGAAGCTTCCCATGGACACCATTGAACAGGACTATGAAATTTTAGGGATGGATGAACTCTCGAATTTCTCCTGTGTCCTAAAAATGGCACTGTTGGTGGTTCGAGGCCCCAGAAACTGATAGACCCAGGCGTGTGTAACCGCAGACGTTTCTGCCCTGGGGAGTTTTCTGTGATTAAAGCTGCGAATTGCCTCTTTGCCTGTGCTGCGGCCCTGCATCCAAAGGGACATTTCCTCTGTGGGGAAGAGTATTCTGGAGGGGATTCCCGAGCAGGCACCCACAGCTGCCGATTGGGCCGGCCGAGCCTCGTGGCTGCCGCAGTGCTAGTCTGTGCACGTGCCAGGCCAGGGAATTGGCGTTTTCTTCCAGTCCACACGCTTCCATGGTGGTATGCAACTTTCTGATTTAATGTTTGTTGCCTTTTAGCCACTAGAAAATATCCTTTAACTCACACCACCTAAGTGGGTTTTTATAGGTATGCATGTAACCTACTGTACATGAAATTTTAAGTTTAAAAATATATGTTATCTGCAACTAAAAAAACTAGGAAAAGACTGTTCTGTTCTAGACCCTGAGAGCACTCAACCAACTAGTTGAGAGCAAAAACTAATACAAAATGTAGTGTATCCAACATTTGGTGAAATACTGTATTGTTTTTTGGCAAAGATCATTTGTTGTGGCTGCCTAGAAGGACTGTGTTTTTTTTTTTTTTTTTTTTGAGAGGGCATTTCTCATATTTATTGATCAAATGGTTGTTAACAACAATAAAATTCTGTATAGGGGACTCAATGCACAATCATTAATCAACCCCAAGCCTAATTCTCAACAGTCTCCAATTTTCTGAAGCATAACGAACAAGTTCTTACATAGTGAATAAGTTCTAACATGGTGAACAGTGCAACGGCAGTCATCACAGAAACTTTTGGTTTTGATCACGCATCATGAACTATAAACAATCAAGTCAGATATGATTATTTGTTTGATTTTTATACTTGATTTATATGTGACTCCCACATTTCTCCCTTATTATTATTATTATTTTAATAAAATGCTGAAGCGGTAGGTAGATGCAAGATAAAGGTAGAAAGCATAATTGAGTGCTGTAAGAGGGCAAATGTAGATGATCAGGTCTGTGCCTATAGACTAAGTATTAATCCAAGCTAGATAAGCACAACAAAACATCCACGGATGCAGAAGATTTCTCTCAAAACGGGGGGTGAGGTTCTAAGCCTCACCTCTGTCGATCCCCAATTTCTCACCTGATGGCCCCCCTGTGACTGTGCCTGTCTTAGGTTGTTCCTCCCTTGAGGAATCTTACCCGTCTCTGGCTAACCAGTCATCTTCTGGGGCCATACAGGGAAATGTAAAGTTGGTAAGTGAGAGAGAAGCCATATTGTTTGAAAAGGTTAGCTTTTTACTTCTTTGCAGATATATGCCTTGTGGCTTCTATGCCCAGCATTTGTCTTGAAGTATCTTACCACTTGGAAGAATTATGATACTTGGTAATTTTCGGTATGAAGCACGAATTCTACTAAAGGGTTGTAATTAGGAAGGAAGAAGAAAAGCTTTAGAAGTAGCAGACGGAAGAAAACATGGGAAGATTATTTCTTTGACATATCTTCTTGTAGAGTAACGTAAGCATGTATAGGTTTTAACAAACTACTAATTTGCATACACACATTAACAGAATAGGAATACAGCTACATAACAAAAGCAGACCTACAATTACCAGCCATATCCAGTGAAACCAAGAAAACCAGTTAGGTACCCTAGGCATTTGTGAAAACTTACCAATGATATGATGGATATTGTCTAACTGAATTTGAATAGTTTGAGAAAAATCAGACAAATTAAAACAGCACATTCCTGGGAACTGTTCACATCCCATATGTTCTTTTAACAGTAGATAGTCTATAGTTGCACGATTTTGGAGCACTGCAACTTGCACTTCTCCTAATTCTTGGTTGAGTTCCAACAATATAGATCCAGTCAAATTTGTTGTTTTACTGTATGCACAGGCCAGCTTAGATATCTCCTTCTTCATTCCAATGGCAAGTCCAGGAACCAGTGGGATGAATGCAGCTACAACTGCAACAGCGTAGAAGGACTGTGTTTTGATGTTTGCAACACCTGTGAGGATCATCGGCCTTGCCTGACTCCCCTCTGCAGCCCCCCACGATTCTTTGTATATCTAGCCTGTTCCTCTGCCTCAATAATAATAATAACAGCAATGATAGAATCATGTTTTCCCACTCTAGAGTGTGCCTTTTGGACATACTCTCATTGGATACTCATACTAACCTCATTTCCATTTTACAGATGGGGAAACTGAGGCCTCAGGAGGCTAGTGCTCCCTGTGGTATCTCGGAACATGGCTTGATGCTTGGCACCTAGGGGACCCTGTGCTCTACAGAAGAGCAGCAGGCACTGGGAGACAGATGATGTCAGCTCCAGAGAGGACAGGGAAGGGGCATAAAGGTACTTGACCCCATTTGGCTCGGGATGCCTGAATCCTGGACAGTGTGCTTGGTTACAGAATGTTGAGATGCCAGGCCAGGGGTCAGAAGATGGCAGGGATGTTGAAAGCCCAGGGAAGCTGACATAGGAAAGGACTTTCTGGAAGGTTCAGGGCACAGTGGGGGAAGTGGGCACCCTCCAGGAAGGTGGTAGGCACCCTGCTGTGTCAGGGGCACTTGCTGCTGAGTTGTGAGTCTGTCCAGGTTTCACTCTGGGCCTGGCCCTCCATACAGAGGAAGGAAAGACAGAGAACTGAGCAGGGGCTGTTCCTCAAGATGCCGGGGGTGGGGGTGGGGTGGAGGGGGCCGGTAGTGCTTTGCAGGGAGGGCCATTGGGAGGGTGGGGCCACTTTTGGTTTTAAGCAGCATTTTCAGGAGAACGGGCTGAAATCTGCTTCCTGCTCTGTGCAGGCTGCCTGGGCAAGGCCCTGGAGCTACTAATGGCCCAGCCTGGCCAGTGCCATCCCCCTGCTCTCCAAGCTGCCCACAGCCCCATGCCCACCCCTAGGTCTTCTGGGACCCCACTTCCTGGTGTTTTCCAGCCAGTGGAGCCTCCTGCATCTCTGTTTTGGGCCCGTCTGTCCTGTGCTTCAGTCTTGGTGCTCCTTGGCCTGTTTGCTGTCTCGTGTCCCTGGTGGCAAATGCAGCCAGGTGGTGGCGGTTGCCCTGCCCTTGTGGGTATGTGTCAGTGGGCTGTGAGGTCACACCCTTCATCCTGTCTTTCCTCACAGCACTTAGCACCCCTCTGTGTGCATTGTCATGTCTGATGACATGCTCCTCCAGACCAGGAGCTCTGTGAGGTGTGTGGGAAATCAGAAAACTCCTTCCCACTCCATGCTGCTCCCCCTGAAGCAGGCAGGCACTCGGTGGACATGGCTGGAGTGGAAATGAGGTTTCTACATCCATGTCTCACAGGGGCATCCTGGAGAAAACTGTTCAGCACTAACCAGCCCCGCTCGCCAGGTGTCTCTTTGCAGTGGCTGCACTCTGGGGCCCCATACCCCCCGGCAGACTGTGTGGCCTTCCTCACGGGATCCTTGGGGCCTCCCTCCCGTCACTCCCTCTGTGAAGCTGAACGCATATTTAGTCCCCTTCTCAGCCAAGGTGCACACAGACCCCATCACCTCGCTGTGGCCACCCTTCCTGGCTGACTGAACCCGTGCTGAGTGACCCCCACTCCCTGTTGCCCCTCTGCCCCAGAGCCCATCCTGCCCACACCTAGGCCCTGGCTCAGGCTCTGGAGGCTCCGCGTGCCCCCCGCTGTTGGGGGGCTGCACACCCTGCCCTGTAGTCATGGGCCCACTGTGCCAGCCTCTCTCCATCTTCAGCCCCCGGGCACTGCCCTACACCCTTTTGTATCCATGATGCCTCCTTGTACTGTGAATTCAGCATGCGTTTGTCAAAAGAGTGAATGAATAAACTCACAAGGCCAAGATGGGAAAACTGGACAATTCAAGGGCAAACCATTCTTTCAGGAAGTTCTCTGTGAAGGGTAGGGGGAGGTCAGCAGCTTGAGGTGGAACTGGGTTGAGGGGGTGCATTTCTGGGGATAGGATACATTTTCACGTGGGAATCAGTGGAGGGAGAGAGACGAGGGAGAACACAGGACCAAACATCCAGCACTGGACGAATGCTCACCCCATGCTATGTCCAGTGGTGGGAATGTGCACATGACAGATGGAGGAACTGAGGCCCAGGGACGGCGCTCGCCTGCCTCAGGATTGCACACCATTCCAGTTGTGGGGTGGACTTGAGTCCACATCTGTCCGGTGGGCCTGTTGACCTCTGTATGGTTCTGCTTCCCCTGGTGATAGGAGGGCATGGCCCAGGTGGGCAGGCCGTGGTGGTGGCCTTTCCTGCTGCAGGCTCACATAGGTCCTGCATCTGGCTCCGGGCAGCATGTGTGGGGCGGAGAGGTCACCTGGAATGACTTGTGTTTCCCCCTCACTACCGTTTTTTGTAGAAGGGGCTGAGAGTGATGGTCTTGATTCTGTGTTCCTCCTGACTGCTCCTGGTCCCAAGCGCCCTCCGGCTGTCTTGTTCCCCTGGATACCCCGTTGACCACCTATACTTTGAGGTGCTGCTCTCTTGCTCCTTGGGTCCCTTGTTGGTGGGGATCACAGGCTATAGCCCTGTGTCAAGTCACACTGCTGGCCCTGAGTCCCACGTGGGTGGAATGGAGGCCCCTGCACATGCCCTCAGCTGGTCCTCTGGCATGGCAGTCACTGGGGTCCCCATGGAGAATCATGCATCTTCCCTCTGACCCCTCCTCTCCTTGAGAGTCTCTCCTTCCTCTGTCCTATTTACAAAAGCAACACACACTAAGGCAGAACCCAGGAGAACCCAGAAAGCCGGGAGAGGCAGCCAGTTCCCAGTGGGCATGGCATTCTGTGCTCCGTGGAGACACAGCCGTTCATCATGGACTTGCCTGGTCCTGGCCTTTTTCAACCCTTGGCTGTCACCCAAAGTCCCTGCCCTCAAGCTGGGCCGGCTGATCCAGTCCTCTTGCCCTTCTGTCTCTGGGGTAACTAATCATTTCTTCAGGGTCAACCCCCTGGAGGAGACCTGGCACTTGTGGGAGGTCCACATTCTAAAGAAGTGCTAGTTGATTGTTTGACAAGCATGATACTGCTCTTGGTAAAGGTGCTCTTTGCTTCTCACACTTAGCCCTGGAGCAGCTTGTACCATTAGGGTCTTTGCCAAAGCAGAAGTGTATCAAACATTCATCTTCAATTATGTAAAACATTAAATACGTTAAAAGTAGAGGGAAGAGTTCAATGAGCAAGCAACCTTGGACTTGCCACCCATTTACAGCAGATGCCAGCATTTTGCAGATCTCTTTGTACCTGTCTGCCAACCCTTGACCTCCTCTACTCTGTACATTTTTATGTTTGAGATTTTAAAAAATCTGAGAAATCATATTTCAGTATGCATCTCTAACAGTTATAGCTGATTTCTTTTGCATAATTCCAGTGCCATATTGCACCTTACACAATTAATAATTCCTTACTGTTGTCCAAAACCCAGTCCATGTTCACACTGCTTTGGTCTTCTAGGACTGTCACCGTGCATGTGGTTGTGAGGTCTCCTCTAAGTCTCTCTGTTTTAAAAACACTTCTTACTTTGATATAATTATAAATTCATATACAGTTGTAAAAAAAATCATGCAGAGAGATTCTGCATATGCTTTACCCAGTTTTCTCCAGCCGTGACATTTTGCAGATCTGTAGTTCACCATCACAACCAAAACTTTGATGTTGCTACAGTCAGACACAGCATAGTTCAGACCATTAGGGGTCCCTCCCATCGTCCTTTCACAGCCACTCCTCTGCCTGCCTCAACCCCTAACGATCACTGATCTGTTTGTTTCTAGAATTTCAGCATTTCAATAATGTTATATATGGAATCATATAGTATGTAACCTTTGGAGACTGCCCTTCTTCCCTCAGTGTAATCCTTTAGAGATTCTTCCAGAATCTTCCTGGTGTGTGTCTATTACTAGCTCGTTCCTTGGCATTTTTTTGTTGCTTAATAGTAGTCCACAGGGTCACAATTCATTTAACCAGTCACCTGTGGGAGGACGTCTGGGGTGTTTCCAGTTTGGGGATGCTCATGAATAAAGCTGCACTGAATGTTTGCGTATAGGGTGTCACATGAGCCCATCTCCGTCTCTTGGGATGAATGCCCAGAACAGGTGCTGGGTTGTGATAGTTGCAGGGTTAGGTCTTGTTTTTTTTTTTTTAAGGAAACTGCCAGGCCATTTCCCAGAGGAGCCGCACATTTTACATTCCCACTGGCAGTGTGTGAGTGATCCCCTCGCAGTGTGCTCGCTGCTGTTGCTGTTGTTTGTCAGCTCTGCTGAAAGAAGTGTGGTGGCCTCTCACTGAGGGTCGCATTTGCATTTCCTGATGGCTACCGGTGGTGACAGTGTTTTCAGACGCTTACCTGCCATCTGTACATCCTCTTTGGTGAAATGTCCCTTCATATCTTTGGCCCACATTTCTCAGTGGATTGTTTGCTTTTTTGCTGTTGAATTTTGAGAGTCTTTTATATATTCTAGATACTAGTCATTTGTCAGACATGCATTTTGCAAATATTTTCTTGCAGTTCGAAGCTCATCTGTTCATTTGCTTGTTAGGCTTTTGGTCTACAGAGCAAACATTTTCATTTTAATGAGGTCCTTTTTACCCATTTTTCCTCCTGAAGGAAAGGCCTTCAGTGTCAATCTAAGAACTCCCTTGCCTAGCACTTGGTCCTGAATATTTCCTCCTTTGTTTTTCCCTACAAGTTTTGTAGTTTTACATTGAGTCCATGATCCATTTGGAGTTATTTTTGGCAAAAGGTGTGAGACTTAGGTCAAGGCCCCTTTTCTTCCTCTGGGTGTCCGGGTGCTCCTGCAGCACTGGTCCAAAAGGCCTCTCTTCGGAATGGCTCCCGCACTGTGGCTGGGAGCCGGGTGGGCACCTCCGTGTGGGCCTTGCTGGGCCGGCCGGCCTGTTCTTGGCTCTGGGTGTCCGGCCTTCCAGCAGAGCTGCCTTATTCAGAGCAAGCCTTGGAATCAGGTCGACCGAGTCCTCCCACTTCATCTTCCTTCTCAAAATGTTGTTGCCATTTTACCTTCTTTGCTTTTCTGTATACATTTTAGAATAATCTAATTTTTATCTACCAAAAAAATCTTGGTGGCGTTTGGTGAGAATTGAGTCAGCCTTTGAGTCAGAGGTGTGTGCATTTACCGCTGGTTGTTGCATTGCCCTCCAGAAAAGCCGGTCGGTTTGTCTTCCCACCATCAGCGCCCAAGACATGTATTTCCACCTTTGCCAACCCTGCACAGGGCCTCTCTTTGACTTTGCCAACCCGATAGCTGGCATTTCATTCCATTTTGCAACCCAAACATTGAACGTTTCCCCCCGACTTCGCTGCCTCTCTTCTTTTGGGATCGCTTGTTTCCGTCCTTTGCTCATTTGGTGGTTGGGATGTTTTTGCCCTGGCAATTTATAAAAGCTGTTTCTCACACCGGAGTTCTCTGTCTCTCGGCAGTGCTTGTCTTAGCTGTGGCATGAGTGGAGCTGTCAGTGAGAGTTGTCAATTTTGGGGAGGTCAGAGCTGCCCCAGCGTTTTCTGGTGACTTTGGACCGCCACCTTCTTAGCTACAGGATGTGGCTGTGCGCACAGCGGAGATAACGGCCTGTATACAGGCAGTGGTGGGAACTAGTTCTACGTGGAAGGCAAAAATGCAAGGATTCTCAAGCGAGAACTTCTCTGGGTCATGTTTTTACATCAGCAGCTGGTTTGCCAAGTAGGAACTCAGACCAGGATATCTTTTGGCGTCATGTGCCTAATTTCCCGCAAAACTTGCCAATCCTGTTGAAAACACAGCCTTCATGGGGTCTCGGTTTTCCTGGGGAAATGGCAGTCTGCACTGGCTTTCAAGTCAGTTTATATGTTCAAGCTGAGTTTTACATGCTGACCTCTTTGGTTGAGTAAATGCACCATCCTGTAACCCCATGTGTACATCTTCCCCAGGCAAGCATGCCCGGGAGTGTGTGCTGTGCCGGCGCCCAGCTCTGCCACACCTGGGCTCTTTTGCAGGGCGCAGACTAGGTCAGGGCCACATGGCCTGGGGGCTCTTCTAGCCCTGTCACTTTTTGGCTCTGTGACCTTGGGCAAGGTAACCTCCGTCTTCCCACCTGTAAGTTGGGGCTAACAATAGTACCTGTGTTGTCATATTGAAAGGATTAAGTGAGATACTGGAGAGAAAACAGTGAGTGCCCCATAAATGCAATCCACTGTTTATCAGAATAAAGAATTCTACTTTCTTCTAAAAGTCTGAAAATGAAAATAAGTTTGCTTTAAAAATGTCATTATGAAACAAGCAGGGCTGGAGCTGACTGCTTTGTTGTGCATGAGAGTGGTAAGAGTGCGTACTTTCCCCACAGAGTAGGAATTCTCCTGGCTGCAGGCATAGATTTAGTAGGAGTCCTGTCTGTGGACAAGAGCATGAAGATTGGGAGCGGCTGGAACCCCAAGATGTGGAAGAGGGCTGGTTTCCCCTCTAAAGCGGTTCTGCTGTGTTCCTTGTGTCAACCCGGTTTCTCTAGTGTAAAATTGCACTAGCTCAAACAAACTGTGGCATTTTAAAGGCCTCAGAGCAGAATGATGTGAACTTGTTCTCGGTGGACTCCCCTCCCTGTCACCCCTCTTGTAAATTGCATCACCTTACTTGAAAATTGCTTCTGGGCTGGAGGATTGAGCCAAGACGCCACCAGAACTTTGAAGTGATCTCTCTCAGTATTTTAAGAGATGATGAACAACTGAAAGGTTGAATTGAAAGTTATAGTGAACATCATTTTGAACCTTATCAGTAATTCAGACACTGCTTGGTCAAAGATGGCATTTGGCACAGTGAGCTGGTGGAGAACGCTATCCTGGGCCATCTCCCAGTGACTGTTCTTGAAGCCATCACCAGGCCCTCTGTAGCCTCTTACACTTGAGCTGTGTCCCCAGGCCAGTTCCCTACCTTTGCCCCAGGTATGGCCCTGGGCTCGCTTTTGGGTCAGATGTGGGTGGGCAGCTCTGGCACACACTGAAGGGGCACACAGAAGGCTGTGTCCCAGTAGCTGTGATTCACCTCTGGGAGCTGCTGCCCACACCAGTGAGCTGGCTCTGACTGAGGTATCTGCTCAGGAGCCGTCCCTATAGGTTTCCTGTCACTCTTAGCAGCGTGCCTCTTCAGCTCTGCCTCATGGGCATAAGGGCAGCTTGCAGGTGTGACTCCACCGTACCCAGGAAGAAGCAGTGTGGTAAAAGGAAGTGCCAGTTAGACCGGTCTGGTGTTCTCTAATCTTTCTCCCCCTTCTGCTTTTGAAGTAGCTGAAGTGTAGGTAATTAAATTGAAACCTCTAATTGCTGTCATTGTCCTAGTTTATCCAAATCCATGCCCACAGTTAGGGAGGGATGGTCAGGTGTGCTCTGGTTTTCTGTCGGTTGTCAGTAGTTTGGGATCGACACCTGGCCATGGGATGCCTGTGGGATGAGCCCTTAGCACGGAAGTGTGGAGCTTAGGATCTGGTGCTTAACAGGCTTTTCTGGACTATTCAGGGTCTTGTTTTTCTTGACGATGGATCTTTTATAGCTCAGAAGCATTTGGGAAGTTTGAGACAGGTGTTGACCTTCTACCTCTTTTAGCAAGGACCTCATAGTAGCTTGGAAACCTCTCTCTTGCCTTTCATGACCTTAAAAAAAAAATCCACTGGAAATGTATTTCACACCTGTGCCTCTCTGATTGTTGGCAGAAAGGGGACCTTTGTCATCAAAGTAGGGGCCCCTGGGTATCTGTGCATTCCATTGCCATGAGCCAGAGACTGGGAATGTGCTCTCTGGACCCAGTCACTCTCACCTTGACTGACAGATGACAGACAGCCTGCCTGACTTTGCTCCCTGTCGGCATCCCCGTCTGGGGATGTGTGCTGTGACCAGCAGGCCAGAGTTTTACACTCGGTTGGTCATGCAGAGTGTGATGGTAGACACTGCTGTCTAAGGTCACCAGGAGCTAAGGGTGACAGTGGAAGTGAGCAGCCAGGGAGCTGCCAACTTGTCTCCTAACCCTATTCCCTGGTGAGGTCACCTTTTCTTTCTCAAGCCATTGCTGCTCACCCGCCACTGTTCCCTTCCTTCTTTGGATTTCCTGCTTTCTCTTCCCCCTTTTCTCTTTGTTTTGACTGTCTGCTCTCACCTTTCACAACTTTAGGCTCTTTTCTTCCTATTTTCCTTCTATCTTTAGTATTGTTCTCTGGACTTTCACTTCTTTATGTGATTACAGGTGTTTGGTGTTCTCCGAGAGGCTGACCGAATCCAGGCATTATCTTTAACTCTAGGGCACAGCAATACGTGAGTGTGGGGCTGGTTCCAATCTAGCAGTTGTAACCAGAGGGAGCCCATCTGTCCCCACTTTTATTCAGAATGAAAAATCGCACAGCAGCACCAAAGACTTAAAATAAGCCCCGTGTGCCACCTCTTATCTGGTGCTCATTCTCCCCAGCTTTCTTCTGAGCTGTTTACACACCTGGTCTTCTATATGGTTGAATGAAACTAGACGATCTTCCCTTCCCTTTGCTAAGTCAGCAGCAGGTTTACAGTCTCTTTTCTCCCTTCATGCAGTGAAACCAACACATTTAAGTCTGTCTCTAGCCAACTTCTGTGGCTGTTTAATTCCAACCCTAGCTGGCTCCTCTCCAGGTGCCCCTCCTCTCCATGGCCCACTAAGGTTGGAAAGGAGACCTGGGACACTGTGCAGAGTGTGAGGGTGTGGCTACCAGTGGGGCTGGATCCAGGTTTGGCCTCTATCAACCACATGGCCTTGATGAGCCACGTGACTAGACGAGGCGGCTGCCTCTCTGAACAGCGACATTCTGGAGATCTTGATGCCGGGGTTCTTGTTCATGAAGCCGAAGAATGAGCTTCACAAACAGTCAAGGTAGGAGAGCAAGGTACAGGCTTTTATTTAGAGATGAAGTGAAAGAACAGAGCTCCCGGCTTATGCCAGGAGGGGACAAGAGAGTCCGTGGTGGTGCGTTGTTTAGGGGATTTATAGGCAGTTGAGAGACCAAGAGTTAGGGATGTGGATTCACCAGATGGTCTCTAAGTGTTTATTTTTAAAGAGACACTAAGTTTCTTATCAGTTTTCCAGACTATTTTGCGGAGTTAACATAAGAAATTTACTGTTTTGATCCTTTCTCAGAATAGCAGTCTCTTGGTTTGGGAGTATGTCAGTCAAGGCTGCTTGTTTTGCTTTCAAGGTGAGCTGAGTTACTGACTTGATTAGGGCTGGAGCAGGAAAAGCAGCATCTGGGTAAAGTTAAAGATAAATTTGGCCTTTTAGCAGGCTAAAGTAAATTTTACAACAGCCTCATTTAATTGACACAAACAAAACATGGGCTATGCTGAGGTATTTTCTTATCTGGGGGATGTTCAAACATTCCAAGCCAGGTTATTCCAGGCTTTTTAGTTATAACTAATCTTCACTGAAGAATGCTTATATTCTTAGTTTGATATTTTATTTTAGAGAATTAATGTGACTCTGTCTTTGTTTAATTGGTAGGGGTCTTTTTCTGGAGGCCCTCACCCTCCTCTGACTACACCCATGGTCCCTGTCTCAATCTGATGGCCAGGGCGCCGGGTTTCTGAGCCACGCTGAGCACCTGGAACTACCTGTACCCCCTAGTGGGGGTGTCACTGGCCAGCACTCTACCAGCAGGGACCGGTCAGCGGGCATTTCTGCTCAGTCCCCCAGTGGCTGGTGGCAGCCGGGATGGGTGGGGGCCAGACCTGGGGCAGGGAAACTCGCCTAAAACTCGCAGGTGTGATTTACCGTGATGGGCCAAAACTCCTGTTCTGACTCCGGAGCTGGAGAGCAATCTCACAGGATACAGTGTCTTTCCCCTCTGAGCCCCCAGTTGGGTCAAGTCCCATTGTTCTGTGGATGGAAGTGACTTGACTCTGGGCTGTGCTCCTTCCTGAGCCACCAAGTTGTTTGTGCACAAATCAGGAGCTGTTAAAGAGCTTTCACATTTCCTTTTTCCAAATCAAGTAAGTATAATATTTGTATCTAAAAATAAACTGCAGTCTGTCTATAGAGGATATTTAAAGTATATAAATTTCAGTTTTCACTGTCATGTATTTTGGGAATGACAAAATTGGGGATGACACTGGTTTTTTAGATGGGGGTGTCTGTCCACTTTTGACCGGTATTTGTGCCTTTGTTTACAGATTCCCACTGGAAATCCATTATATGAATCTTATTATAAGCAGGTAAGTTTCACTGGTGACTTTCCAGATGGAACTAGAGTGGCTCAGAAAGCACAACCCCGAATTGAAGCCCAGTGTGGCCTGTAGTCCATCTCTGTCCCCAGAATTATCAGCCAGCCGTCAGCTTGGTGTGTACCGCTTTACCTGCTGCCCCATTTGCAGCCGTGTCTCAGGTGGTAACCCCCGCATTCCAGGTCGACCCTGCGTACACGGGGCGAGTTGGGGCGAGCGAAGCTGCACTTTTTCTGAAGAAGTCTGGGCTCTCAGACATTATCCTTGGGAAGGTATGTGGAGACCAGTGGTGAGTCCCCTTCTGTGGCCACCCTCAGAGTCCCCCCACAGGTGGAGAGTGGCTCCTCTGCATGGGGATGCGTCTCCTGGGGTTTGGGCTGCAGCTGGTGGGTCTTCCTGTTGTTTTGGGGATCTCAGCTGCTTATAGAATGTTGTCGGCTTTGGAGCCAAGTGGACCTGGGTGTTCTTTAGGCTTTGCCATGACTGGCTGTGTGCCCTCCGGACGCAGGTCATTCATGCATTCGCACATTCCAGATTTGCCTGCCTCCTTACCCATAGCCTGGGAATGGCCACTCTGGCCTACCCATAAGGCCCACATGCAGTTCTGGAGGCTACTGTTCTGTGAATAAACGGGCAACAATTCGTAGTTGCGCTCATGAGCATTTTTGTGTTTCCGCAGATATGGGACTTGGCCGACCCCGAAGGTAAAGGGTTCTTGGACAAACAGGTATGTACACATGTACACAGAGCAAGTGGAGGGGCCGGGCCAGAGCCCTGCAGGCCAGGTCACCTCTGCACTTCTTCCTCGCTGTCACCACTGACAAGTATTACTAGGCATAAGTGTGGCCATCAGACTCTAAAATGGGAAGTTCTCATTTCTAAATAAAGGTCTTTTGAACACTTGGAGCCATCTTTCCTGGTTAATACCTTGTGTGCTTACAAACTATGAAAATGTTTTCAGAACGTTTTATTTTGAAATAATTTCACACTGTCATGGAAGTTGCAAAAATATCTCAGAGAGTTCCCATGTACCCTTCCTCTGCTCCCCCAGAGAGCAGCTTACAGCACCACGGCCCAATGCCCAGAGCCAGGTACAGTGCTAACCCTGAGGCCGAGCTGACTGAGTTTATGACCACTTTTTGGGTTTTTTGGTGGGTGTAGTTCTGTGTGATTTTGTTACTTGCACAGATTCATGAAGCTACCACACCGTCGGGATCCAGAGCTGCCCCAGCACTGCAGCGGCTGTCCCCCATGCTGGCCCTTGGGGGTCACACCCCACCCTCTGGTTCCTTCCCCATCATAATTTTGTCATTTTGAGAAGATTCTGTGAATGGAAATTTATAGTACTTACAAATGATCATAAATGGTCATATTTTAACTTAGATCAGTTTCCTCAAACTGTGTTCCAAGGGATGCTATCCTGGTGTCCTGTGGTCTGTGACCTGGCCCATCAGGAAGGCACCATCAGCTCTGCCTCGCTCTCTCGAGATTCACGCTGCATGTCTGCATATGAAAGCTTCTGAGGACCCTCGTGGAAAAGGGACCTGTCAGCCCTGCCGAATGCAGCGCCCCTCTACTTACTCCCTTGTTTTCTGTACCCTGCGGTCATTCTGTGGACATGAGCCTGAAAGAGGTTGATCTAGTGCTTATCTCTCTGAAGGATGTTTTAAAAGCATAATTGTATTTATGGCTTTAAAACAGTATCTGTTCTTAGGCCAGCTGATCAGTTAAGAAAAAATCAGGTGAGGCTATCTGAGTCCACTAAGCCTGTGACATGGCTGGTTCTGGTTTAGGAGGAGGGGCTGACGGCTCTGGGGGCCTAGTTCGGGGCTTTCGTCCCCATTTGGGAGGCCATGTCCACATCAGATTGCTGGGAGCGAGTGGGAGATGCTCTGCTCTGTGTGGCTGCAGGGTCACAGCGACTCGTGCCAGTTCCCAAACAACTGTGTTTATTTCAAATCATTTTTAAAGAAGCCAACACGTATGTGAGCCACCATTTACATTTAGAGTCTTAGGCTATAGTCTGCTACTTACAGCCTAGCATTTCCTAATTGTTGTGAGCTCATTGTTTTGAAAATACATTTATTTGAAGTTTTTCAGCATTTAGAATGCAGCTGGCAAAGTCCATGTCAGCATATTCATTTAAATGACACTCCCAGGGTGAGACCAGTCCAACAGGGCGCCGTAGGTGACTTGCCCATGGTCCACGGTATTGAAGTGAAGTGAGCCCCACTTTCCCTGGAGTCTACTGCCCAAGCCAGTGCTCCTGCTATTCACACTTCCCCCTGTTTTTGGATTTGCAGGGTTTCTATGTTGCACTGAGACTGGTGGCCTGTGCACAGAGCGGCCACGAAGTCACCTTGAGCAATATGAACTTGAACATGCCGCCGCCTAAGTTCGTAAGTGTCAAAGTCCTTTAGGTTGACGTTCTTCTATCTTTCCATGTTTTCTGTATCCCTCTTTTTCTTTTTTTTTTTTTTTTTCGAGGTGAAATTCACATAACCTAATTCACCATTTTAAAGTGAATGATTCTGTGACGCTTAGTGCAGTCACAGTGTTGTGCAACCGCTACTTCTGTCAACTGCCATAACATTTTGATCACTGTAAAAGGAAGTCCTGTGCCCATTAAGCACTCACTCCCTGTCCCTCTCCCCCACCCCTGGCAGCCACCAGTCTGCTTTCTGTCCATGAATGTGCCTGTTCTGAACATTTCATACACTGGGATCACACAGCACTTGCCCTTTTGTGTCTGGCTTCTCACTCAGCATATGATGGTTTCAGGTTCACCCACATTGTAGCACACTGTCAGTATGTCATTCCTTTTCATGGCTGAGTAATATTCCATGGTACAGGCAGCGTACATTGTTTACCTATCCATCTGTTGGTGGACATAATGCATATGAAGAGTTGTTTGCACACCTGTTCTCAGTTCTCTTGGGTCTACACTTAGGAGTGGAATTGCCTGGTCATATGGTAATTCTGTGTGTAACTTGTTGAGATCTTCTCCCTTTTGGAAAGCACTTTGTATACCCTTTCAGTAAATACATCCTCTTGTGATTTAATTCCATGCCACCCACAGCAGAATGTATTTTTTCTTCTCAGCATGATACCAGCAGCCCTTTGATGGTCACACCACCTTCTGCAGAGGCCCTCTGGGCTGTGAGGGTAAGTGACCAGGGACAGCACCCCTCAGGTGCATATGTTTTAGCCATTTATGATGTCATTTAAAACATTTCACAGGACAATTCTGTCATCGGTTCTGTTTTAGAGTGAGTGTGCCATAGAATTTGGACAAAACGCTTTTTTGAAAAAAAGTCTTTGTGAAACAGCCATGATCTGTAACTGAGTGTTGCCTGCCAAGGCAGTCAGCTGAGTGTCAGGCATGGGATTCTTAGGAGTTTACACTTTAAATCTTGTAGTTCTAGGTCCTGTTCTTTGCTTTTTGCTGCTGGGTTGGTCAGGATAGAAGGGGAAATGGTGAGAACCTGCAAACGTGAAGACCTCAAAGATATCTTCCAGCTACTGCTTTTATTCCTAGCCAATTGATGCATTTTTATTATTTCTTTACTGATGCTTTCATTGATTTTTTGAAAAGCTTCTCTCAGCACTTAAAGTGTTATTTTATAGAGGATATTGTGGCTGGAACACTGTGTCACTGCTTCTAGAAAGAAAAAGGCAGATGGTGTCCTCTGATAAGTGTGGAGTTTGCTCCTGAAGGAAGCGCACGTGGCACATGGAGACAGCCCCCGCTTGTTGTAGAAGGATACTCGTGTGTCCTCACTTTCATTTAGCTTAACTGCCAATGTCACATTTTGCTTTGAGAGAGTCCGAAATGAGCTCTGACTTGGTGCTGAATGAAAATGGGCAGAGTCCCACCCCTGGCGTATTTGTGCCCCCTTCAAACATTTTCGTTCTTTTTTTTTTTTTCAGTTGGTCTATTCCCTCCTTGGAGGGTCTGGACAGGGGGAGGTCTGGGCCTCGTCAGGGCAGGGGGAGGTTCCATGTGACTCAGAAGTTGCGAAGTTGTCTCCGTGGGCAGTCAAGCTCTTTGCTGGTGGTTATGCTACCAAAGGATTCTTTTTCTGTAGTCTAGTTGCACTGCACCTACTTTGAAAGAAAGCTGCTGTGTCGTGAAAAATTTTGGTGTCAAAAGAGATCTTATTTCTTGAAGAGTTCCTTCCTGCCCCCTTCTGGCAGGGCTGTGTGGAGGCCTCACTAGAAGGGCTATCAACTGAGGACCCCTTTGAGGCCTGGCAGAGAGGACTTGCAGGAAAGACACTGTGATTGAAGCAGGCTGTTTTCAGGGGAGATCTGGCATTTCAGTGAGAGGAACAGGGACAAACAACCTCAGGTGCCATGTGTTCTTTTCCACTGTGAAAGTTCCTGGGCTTCTGGAGGCACGAAGTCTGCGAGTCTGGGGTCAGAGAGAACCCCAGACACACGGGGCATTTGCTTTGTCAGCACTTACAGCAGCTCCTGCTTGCAGTGTCCACTTTGCTCCTGTTACTCTTTTTTTTCTTTCTTTTAACTGTGATAAAACACACATAACGTAAAGTTCACTATCTGAACCTTTTTAAGCAGACAGCCACGCCTTGGAGATATTGCAAGTTTAGTTGCAGACCACTGTGATAAGGTGACTTTTGCACTAAAGTGAGTCAAATGAATTTTGTGGTTTCCTAGTTCATATAAAAGTTCTGTTTATACTATACAGTAAGTGTGCAATAGCATAATGTCTAAAAAAATGTACATATTTTAATTAAAAGCCACTTTATTGCTAAAAAATGCTAACCAACATCTGAGCTTTCAGTGAGTTGTGATCACTGCTCACAGATCATTATAACAAATACAATGAAAAAGTTTGAAACATTGGGAGAACTATGAAAATGTGACACAGAGACACGAAGTGAGCAAATGCTGCATGCTGCCAATAAACTTGCTCAACACAAACCTTCAATTTGTAAAAAGCAGTATCTTTGAAGTGCATTAAAGCAAAGCAGAGTAAACGAGGTGTGCCTGTACAGGTCAGTGTGTTAGGTACACTCACATTGTCATGCAGCCATCATTACCGTCGATCTCCAAAACTTTTTCACCTTGCAAAATGAAACTGTCTGCATTAATCACTGATTGCCCACCCCCTTCTCCAGCCTCTGGCCCCGCTGTCTGCTTCCTGCCTCCCTGGGTGGGACTCCTCCAGGGACCACCTGTGAGTGGGCTCATGTGGTATTTGTTCTTTTGTGTCTGGCTTCTTCACTCAACATGGTGTCCTCAAGGCTCATGCATGTTGTAGCATGTCAGAATCTCTTTAATTCATAAGACTGTGTTAGATTCCCTTGGATGGATGGACTACATTGTGTTTGCTCATTCTTCCCTCGATGGACACTTATTGAGGGTGTTTTCTTAGCGCTCCCAGTGGCTCCAGCTTGTGGTCAGAACCTGTGGTAAGAGGTGTGGATCCTCTCAGTCCACTTGCCATGGGCTTCATTTCCCTGGGGGGCAGCCTGGAGGCCCCTGCCCAGACCCTCCTCACGGACAGCCCTGTTGGACATGTCCCTATATGTCCTATTTCAGAATGACAGTAGCTGCCTCTCTGCTGTGTAAGTCCTGCCCAGACCTTCACTCTGTTCAGGAAGAGTTTTTGCTGTTAGAGACACAGTACTTCCTGTGTTTAAAGTTGATTTTGATAATTGCTCAAGTCGATTTTGATAGTTGCTTAAGTCTGGTTTATTTTTCTATTTGGTTCTTTAGTTGTCTTGGTTCTGAAGATTGATATCCAGGTTTAGTTCTTTGTCCCAAGGAAGTAGGACCCATTCATGCTTTCATGTCTCTAATCCTAGGAGGCAGGTAAGAGTGAATCTGTGTCTCCCAGGTAGCCGCTGTGGTGGAGGATGAGGCTGGGGGACCAGGTCATAGCTCACCCGTTGAGCTTGGGCTGCCAGATCCATAGTCTCCAGAGAGCTGTTTCCTTCAGGACGTAAGGTCACTCTGGGACTGCTGTAAGGTCCCTTTAGGTCCTCACCCGTATTCTTTCAGCTTCAGGTCAGAGCACGTTCTGGACTAACACGGGCATACTTTTTTGCTCACTCAGGCTATTTCTTTCCAACTAGGTAGAAGAAAAGGCAAAATTTGATGGAATTTTTGAAAGCCTCTTACCCATAAATGGTTTGCTCTCTGGAGACAAGGTCAAGCCAGTCCTCATGAACTCAAAGCTGCCTCTTGATGTCCTGGGCAGGGTAAGTGCTTCTCTGTCACCATGCACCATCCCCACTGACACTTACGAGACTTGACCAGTGACACCTGGCCATGTGCTCCTGGGGGCCTTTGAAAGAGCCAGTGTGGATGGAGAAGTTGCAGCAGTCAGGTCGGCTCCAGGGAGTGGCTCGCAGATACTCCCCTGGCTGTGGGAAGATGCTGGTGTGGGCCCTCTGCACATGCGGGAGGCAGCTTCAGAAGCAGACTTGCTGCCTGTGGCCCCAGGATGGCACAGCTGGGATGGAACCCAGGCTGGCGCCCCTTCCCCTGTGCTCCTAGGGAGGAGAGTGGGGTGGATGGCTGTAGCGTGCTCGCTCTCTTTTTAGTTACTTTTTCTGCCTGTGAGCTTAAGGTAAAGGTACTTCTAATTCTACAGGTTTGGAAAGAATTTTGTTTCCTTGTTTTTTCAAAGAAAGCTTCAGTTTTGTTCCTGTTAAAGTAAGTTTTAGTTGCAGCTTTCTGTTCTGGACTTCTCCCTCTGACGAGGTTTGTGTTGTACCCCGTGTTTGCTCTGGGCACAAAGCCCAGCTCTGCACGGCTGATTGTGCTGAGCCCCCCACCCTAGACTGAGGGGATGGATTTGTCTGTCAGGATGGGACCACTGTGGCACAGCAGGTGCAGGCCCGGAGCAAAGGACTGAGCATGGCTCCGGCTGCCGCAGGCCCCCAGTGGCTCTAGCTCATGACATTTGGTAGAACCTTGCAGAGGTGTGCAAATTCCTTCCTACTCACATTCACCCAGTGAGTGACATTCCTGTTTGAACACCACTTTTGCAGACTCTGGCCCATTTGCTAGGGCCTGGGTAGAGCTTGTCTCGATCACTTGGTTTTGAAACGAGGTCAGGAAGAAAGGAGATCTCTCAAATCCCTTTGTTTTCCTCTCGGCCGTGGTGTAGTGGAGACAGTCTTTACTGGCGTGAGTTTTAATTGCAGCAGGATGGGGTGACCATGCCTGCAAAGTGTGTCCCTGTATGTGGCAGTCCTTGCAGAATACCTGACAATTGGATATCTTAGTGCTGTAGAGCCAAATCACAAATGAGACAGAGAAGGACAGAGGCAGAGTGAACTTTATTAGAAAGGCAGCTGCAGCTGGGAAGGCTGTGTTCTGTAGCTCTCCTGCCTCAGCTCCAGGTCTGGTGGCACAGGGGTCACTTCTCTTTTGCTCCTCCCTCCTTCCCCCTGCCTTCCTTTGCACACCAGCCCATAGGTGCACCCATCCAGCTGTGCATGTGTGCATCCATATCCCTATCCGGGCACACATGCATCAGTGCACTCATGCATCCATGCACGTCTGCACACACTCATTCACTCGTGCATCCATGCACCCACCCATTATGCATCCATTCAGTCATTCAGGAAGTTTCAGAGCCTGCTCTGGGCCAGGCCTCGTGCAGAGCACTGGGGAGATGGGAATGAAATGAGATGAAGTCCCAGAGGTCAAGTAAATACATAATGGTTAAATCCTAATACTTGTTTATGGAGTGGTTGCAAGTACTCAGTGATTTCACTTGTGCAAAGTGCTAGAACCACTCTATTATGGATGATGTCACCCTCATTTTCCTGAGGAAATGGGGGTCTTCAGAGTAGCTAGTAAGTCACCTGGGGCCACATGGAGAGCAGAATAAGGTCCTGGGGTGTACCTAGACTCCTTACTCTTCCCAACCACCCCTCCCTGCATTGCCTTTCTGATAATCCAAAGTGAAGAGCTGTTTGGCAGACGGACAGGTAGAGCAGGCCAGGTGTATGACATCGTGAACGGAGGCGATGTGACCTATGGGGTGGGGCTGGTGTTCTCATCCGGCACTTCCGCCTCCCCAGGAGGTGTTGAGCAATGTCTGCAGGCAATTCTTGTCTCGCCAGGGTTGGGCAGAGGTGGACTGAGCTTTGTCAGGAGGGGAGCTGTAGCTGGGGAGGGCGTGCACCGCAGATCTCCTGCCCTGGCTCCAGGTCTGACGGCATAGGGGTCACCTGTCTGCTCCTCTTCTTCTCCATCTCAGGAGGGTGGGGCCCAGAGGTGGTGCTCCACACCCTGCAGTCCCCAACATGGCCCCACTGCAGAGAGTGATCTGCAATGTTGGTGGTGCTGGGGTGGGGAAGCCCTGGCAGTGGGGGACTGGAGCCAGGAAGGCCCATTTCAGTCCTGGTTCCCCCAAGCAAGTGACGTGTCTTTGGGAAAGTTCCTCTTCCTGAGCGTCTGTTTCCTAAATTAAGACCACTGCATAAAGCACTCAGCCCAGTGCTGTATGCTTCCAAGAGGGACCTCAGCGATTTCCACTGTTTAATCCAGCACATGGCCTGTACTCCCAGAGAGGCCTGTGAACAGTTGGGGTCCCTAGAGGTCAAGGTGGAGCCCTGGCAGGCCAGGCTGTGGTGCAGAGACCTGCCGAGGACGTGGGCTCCGTGTATCTGGCTAGGGGCAGGGCCTAGATGCTGTCAGCAGGGCGGGGCAGGGTCCATGCTTAGAACAGTCCTTGTGGTAACCCTGTGATGGGAGTAGAGGTGGGGCGGTCAGCCGGATGCTCTGGTCTCTGTGGAGTTGGAGAGGGCTGGGCAAATAAACTGTGGAGTTGCTGCTAGACAGCACAGTGGTGCAGAGGAAGACCTGCACAGGGGGACCCTCACTGCGCTGACGTCTCTAGTGATTGGCAGGGGGTGGGAGGTACCAGCACATGAAGCATCAAGAGCCCTGGTGTCTGCTGGCACCATGCCCAGCATTGTCCGAGTCAGGCAGGCCTGCTGGTGGGGGGCTGACTTGAGTCAGGAAATAGTGCATCCATTGTGCTTTAGGAAATCCAGCACATGGCCTTTGACCCAGTCTAGGGACCCATAGACTTGACCCTTGACCCTGTTTTCAGGGTGCAAGGTGAGCCTAGCCCATTCTGTGGCCCCTTCCTCCCCACGCACTGGTGAGAGAGGGGAGGAGACCCCACAGACCTGCTCAAGCACGTACGCATAGCCCCTCGCAGCACAAGTAGGGATGAGGCTGGGTTTGTGTGTGCATGTTGTAGGGGACTTGTGTGCGGAGCTACACTGGTGCCAAAACCCAACTATCTTTTCTAAGATTTCTTAGTAAGATGATAAAGTACAAGTCAGGGTGGTCATGATTATAATCATCATTTGTTAGAGGAAATGAAGGTAATATTGTAGAAAGAACCTTGGCATCTGCAGTACTTCATCAGACGGTCATTTTTCAGAGGACCACAGGCTGGTTCTGAAACGCATTTTGATTGTCTCTCAATCCTGGTGTGTGCTGAGCACTCAGAAGCTGAATCTGGCTGGTGTGCTTGCTGCTCCCTGGCCTTCTCTTCCCCATAAAGCCTCACGTTCCCCCGGCCCGGGAAGGCCTCGGCCCCCCACCCAGTAAGCCTCCTGCTCTTACCTTGCAGGTCTGGGACCTCAGCGACATCGACAAAGACGGGCACCTGGACAGAGATGAGTTCGCTGTGGTAGGGCCCCTGCTGTGACTCTCTTTCCCACTCTGCTGAGGAAGGAAATGTGCAGCTCATGTGGGGGTTTCTGGATTCGGTTTTTTTCTTTGATTTTTAAAAAATGCTTATTTTGATATACTTTGGATATAAAGAAAAGCTGCTGTAATGCGGAACATTGTTCTGAATGCCCTTCACTCACATTCCCCAGTGCTACTATTATACCCCCCTGGTTCTCCTTCCCCCTCCCTCTGGCTGTGTGTGTATGTGTGCCTGTGCACACACACACGTTTTCCCCTGAACCCCTTTGAAATAAGTTGCTGACACCATACCGCTTCCTGCCAAAATACTTAAGTATGTGTTTCCTAAAGCCAGGGAAATCTCTTAACATAAACACTGTCCAATTCTAAATCAGGAAATTAATATTAATATTGTTTAACTTATTGTAGTACCTGTCTTATATGTCATATTTAATAAATTACTATATTTATCATTAGACTGTCATTTAGGATGTTACACAGATTTTGCCAGTTGTCCTCAAAAATCCTTTGTAGTGAAAGAAACTCCCGCCTCATATGTTACATGCTGTGGCCCTGTCTCTCTTGTGTCCCTGATCTGGGGCAGCTCCCCATTTGTCTTTGAGCCCGGTGGCCCTGTGGCATTGAGGGGCGCAGACCAGCGACTTGTAGGGTGTCCCCTCAGCGTGGGCTTGCCTGCTGTTTCCCGATGATGATCCAGATCACGCACCTTCGCAGGGCAGGACCCCACTGAGGTGGGACATGTTCTCCTTCTCCTCAGGGCTCGTGCCGTTGACAGACCTGCGCCCCGAGGAGAGGTCTTTCTGCTCATCATTGCCCTAGAATCTGCCTTGACCGCGGTCGGGGTGGTGGGTTTCTCGCTGCAGTCACTCTTCCTTGTGCTCCATCTCCTATGGGTGACAGGTGGAGACTGGGTACCACTTAACTTCCAGTCTCACCTGCAGTGCCCACATCCCCTCAGGAGTGTCGCCTGAGTCCATTAGGATTGTGGTGGTTGCCAGTTGAGTTTCTGATTCTGGCATTTCTGGCACATTTTCTAGTTGGCCTTCTACCACAAGGGATTTATTTGTACCACTTTCCACTGTTTATAATCCATCACTGGTGAGATTTCTTTTGCCCAGTGGGAGCTCCTCCTGGCTGGCTCCTTTGTCCTTTGGCTGCACCCATCGTTCTCTGCGACATGATAGGGTGCTCCTGTGTATGTACGGTCCCTGGCCCAGCCCCATGGCCAGCTGATTCTCCCTGGAACCACAGTTCTGTGTGGTGGAGAGAATGGTGTTAGAGACCGGGATCTGGGTGCTATGGTGCTCAGTGCCCTTGGGTTCCCCTGCTTCTAGGCCCGCAGCAGACAGAGCTGGGAAGGTGGTTATACATATAGATGTGGCCACCAGGGGCCCCACGATGCCAGCATCTGGTTCCATGTCTCAACCATGCAGGGCCCTGGCCCTCCTGCTCTCCTCTTAGCAGCCGTGCTGGATCTGTGCACAGATCAGGGAGCGCCGGTTCTGTGTGCCTCCCTCCCATGCAGCTGTCTGGTGGGCTGGGCTGACTCCCCCCGGGCCTGCCCTCCTTAACCCGGGCCTATGTCATTCCGTCCCTCCTCCTCCTCTACCCTTCCCTCCACCTCACACCTTTGACCCTTCTCTGCCTTTCATGGGCTTTGTTCACTCACCTCATTCCATTAAACCACAAACAGTAGAATAAAGTAGCCCCATAGTTCAAGGACAACACTAATAAATAAGAATCCAGTTCAACCAAAAACCCCCCACTCCCGCCAGAAAAAACAACTATGAATTATCTGGAAATTCCCAAATAATAAAAACAAAATACAGTAGTATCCTTAAGATATATCTTCTGTTCTAGGAATTTTAAACATCTTTAAAAAATGTGATTTTACAATATACACACGAACTGAAGCTTATTATCATTATCTTACTATACAGTATGTGGGTAAAGCCTTGGAGATTTTAAACTTCTAGGTTACATTTAAGCCATTTTCCCAGGAAATTACACATTTCTCCTCCAGTGCACCTCATAATCCCTTATTTTTAACAGTGCCAGTTGAATGGGTTTTTCCCCACATACATCAGCTCAGCTCTATTTTACTTTCAGCATTTTTCCATGTTTTCCCATCATCCTATTCTTTTTAATGGCTATCCATTATTATGAATTTTTATTATGGTAAAATATATATAACATAAAATTGACCATTTTTAAGTGTATGGCTCAGAGCTATAAATACATTCACTTGTTGTGCATCCATCTCTAGAACATCCCATCCTTCCAAACTGAGACTGTCCCCATTAAACACTGACTCCCCATATCCCTGTCCCAGCCCTTTTTTATCTATTTTTTTTGTGTGTGTTTCTTTTGACTGCACTTAAGGTGTTTGTGTCTTTGAACTGCTCTCAGGGGGGTCCCCAGGAATGGGGTGATTGGCTCAGAGTGCCCCCAGAAACATACCTCTCTTCTCACGACCTCATGAGCCCCGAGTTCCCGTTTTGTTCTGCTCAGTTCCCATCATTTCAGCCAAGATTTATGTTCTCTCTAAATGGGCCTTAGAATACTGCCATTTTGCAGTATCACTAGCTGGGTTTAACATTTTGCAGAGTTTTTAAGTGATTGTAAATACTACCTATATTAGTGATGTGTTAGCAACTTAAGGACTATTTTGAACTGGGGAGGGCTGTTAATCTTGGTTTTGTTACATTTTAAAATAGATTTTTAACTCCTCTTTTTAGACGAAGCTTATTTTCCTTTCCTGCCTCAAACATCCCTAGCACAATACATCCTTTTGCATAGTTTTCCAAGGCTCCCAAATATCTTAAAGGATACGTAGCTCTCATGGTATGTCTTTAGACTTCCAAATTCTGGTACTTTGGGAGTCATCAGCCCTGTAGCTTGTGGCCCTCCCATGTGGTTAAGGGGCATGTATGACATCTGTCCTGGTTGAATTTCTTTTCTGCTCATGTCAGTCTCATGTGATTTTAAACACACTTCCTGGAAAATTATTCATTAAAAGATAACTCATCAGAAAAGGTTTATTTTTACTCTGTACATCATTGACGTGGCCTCAGAAAGTAGTCTTCATCCCACCCCTGCAGCCCCTGAAAGAGCTGGCCCACCCTGGCCTGGGTCTCACCACCTGAGCGTGATTCTCCTGTGTGCTCTCAGGCAATGCACTTGGTGTACCGCGCCCTCGAGAAGGAGCCCGTGCCCTCCGTGCTGCCACCACCCCTCATCCCCCCCTCCAAGAGAAAGAAGGTGGTGTTTCCTGGCGCCGTGCCTGTGCTGCCCGCCAGCCCCCCGCCAAAGGACAGCCTCCGCTCCACGCCTTCCCACGGCAGCGTCAGCAGCCTGAACAGCACAGGAAGCCTGTCTCCCAAGCACGGTATCAAGCAAACGCAGGTACGCTGCCTGCTGTGCACATGGCCACTGCTAAGAGTTGCTGCTTGCACAGGTAGAGTCTTACCAGGATGTCTGTCAAGAGCAAGTAATTTTCCACCCAGTAGTAACATTTGTGATTATATTTTTTAGAACAATATTTATGGCTGGTGTCTCAGTCAAGTATGACAGAATGCCATAGACTGGGGGGCTTATAAACAATAGATGTTTGTTGCTCACAGTTCTGGAGGCGGGAATCCAAGATCAAGGCACCAGCAGATTCAGTATCTGGTGGGTGCCACTCTGGTTATGGACGGTGTCTTCTCACCATGTCCTCACAGGGCAGAAGGGGCAATGTGGGGGGGCTCCGAGTCCCTTTACAAGGGCACTGATCCCATCGTGGGCCCCACCCTCAGGACCTCATCACCTCCCACAGGTCCCACTTTGGACACCATCACACTGGGGACTAGGGTTTCAGCATGAGAATTCTGGGGAACACACGTTTGGTCTGTAGCAACAGGGGTTCAGAACCAACCAACCAGCCCTTCCTGAGACACGCTCAACACACTCTCCCACATCTCTGCCCACCCCATGTCAGGCAGCACCCCAGCTGGGAGGGGGCATCTGCAGATCACGCCCCTCCGCAGGGGGCCAGGCCCTGTGCACCTGGCCGTTCTCCCTCCACCCTCCCTTCTGGATTTCCCATGCCTGGCCTGCTACCTCGTGCATTATGTTAGCTGTGTGTCTGCCTCACCTCATGCCACCCCCCAGTTTCACGAGAGCAGTTAATTGTTGGGTTAGAATCTCAGCATCTGGAACAATCCCTGGTACTCTGACGCTCAGTAAACATGTTGAATGATCAGATGAGCGAGGGAGGCACCTGTCTCTCGTTAGGAAGACACGTGATGCCCTGTCTCCACGGTGCTGCATCTTACATCAAAAAAGGCATTTCTTGTTCTGGCAAATGCAGGGTCACCATGGGCTCTTTATAAAAAGGCACCTTTGAGACTAAAACATGCCAGAGTGTGAACATGAGTTGTCTCTGGAATTGTGCTTCACTTCCTGCCTCCGAGTGGCTTCCAAGGCAAAGCACCAAACATGACAGACGAGGGCCGGTCAGCCCTTCTGTGGGGCTGAGTGACCAAAATGCAAGCGAGAAGCTCTGGGTGCAGTGTCAGCCTGCTGGCAGCAGTGACTTGTCTAGGAACCCCTGGGGCACTCCCCAGGCCTGTACTCCCTGTGGGGCCCTGCAGGCATCCCCTGGCCGAGCCCTCACTGTGGCTGCACCGGCCTTCGTGGTGGTTGTTATTGCAGGATGTACCTCAGCAACAACCATCAGGGAACTTTGGAAAAATAGGATTTATGACTTATGGGTCCTGCAGGGTGCACGGCACACCCAGGGCTGCACAGCAGGGTTTCAGGTAGAAAAGGCATGGACCTGGGGCGCTGCCTTATTGGGGCCCAGGGTGCAGGCCTGGAGTTTCACAGGATCACTTTCTTTTGGCGAATTTAAAACCTAAGTGCAGGAAGGGAAAAGCAGGGTGCTCAAGCGGTCTGCCGTCTGGGAATTGGGTAAGAAAGCAGGCCTTCCGATGGGAGAGGCTACGGCAGCCAGGCTCCCTTTCCGATCCAGTGGGTGGCTGGCTGTGTGTTCATTTGAGAGGTTTTCTGCCCGAATGCAGAAAGTGCTTTAGCAGTCCTGCCATTCTGGCATGTGCAAGCGCTTCAGTAGTGCTGGTGTGTGAGTTATGAAAAGCTTGAGCATTAACACTTGAAAAACCCCTTTCAGCCCACAGTGAACTGGGTGGTGCCTGTTGCAGACAAGATGCGCTTTGATGAGATTTTCCTCAAGACCGACTTGGACCTGGACGGCTATGTGAGTGGCCAGGAGGTGAAGGAGATCTTCATGCACTCAGGCCTCACACAGAACCTTCTCGCACACATATGGTAAGATGTGGAGATGGACAGTTGCTGCCTGGTACTCGGGGCCCTGCTTAGCGGGAGTTATGGCCTGGGGTGGCTCTGGCCCTGCAGAAATGAGACACATGTAGTGCAAGGGGCTGGGGTAGGGTATGAACAGCATAGATGTCCTCCCTCTAGGGGGTTCTCAGGCAATTTGCTTAAGTGACTGGGACTTGTTCTTGCTGGTGGTTGTGCTGGTTCTAGCAGGAGGCCCAGCCTTTGGTCAGGGTGCTGGCTCTGGGCCCTGCCATTCTCTGGGGGCTGTGAGGCCCCCGTCTAGCTGCCCTGGCCAGGAGGAGCTGCGGCTACCTCCCCAAGAGACCTCTGAAGGTCAGTGACTCGGCTTCCATCAGTGAGACTCCTGGCTGCACCTTGGTGCCAGTTGAGTTGCTGGCGTCACCCCCACTGTCCTGCAGGGCTGGGCAGTCTGCAGGCTGAGCAGCCTGCACATTGCTGGGGTGGCGCCTTCTGTAACCAGCCAGCTGTGGAAGTCCATTTCTAACTTTGTCTTCAGAGCTCAGGGGCTTCACTTGGGAGTTATAAGGAGAGAACGTCTATATAATTCTGGAGAGGTGAACTCCTGCAAGCAGAGCAGTGAACACAGCACATCGCTGAGTGGCTGGGGAAATAACCATCTTCAGCAATAACCCATAGCTGTCCACACTGAGGTGAGGCCCCAAGAAAACTCGCTCCTTCTGAAGGAGTGAGCTCGTGACACCCAGGGTCAGTCACCAAAATGGGGGGAGGCTCAGCAGCTTCCCACAGGCCAGGAGTCAGTCCTCAGCCCCTTGTGATCTAGTGCCTCCTTTATCATCTGAAATAGTGAAAACGTGGTTCAAAAGCCACTCAACACCCTGATCATAACACAAAGGGGAGTGATGTGTCACACATACCTCAACCTGCAAGCAGCGTGACCACACATGAGCAGCGCAGTGCACTCACAGATACATCAGGAGTACGCGGAGGACTTGCAGAGGCTTCCTGCCCAGGGAGCCCAGGGGCTGGCAGAACGGTGAGCTCTAGACCAACTGCTAGGAAAGTGAGACAGCAGTGTAGGTTTGTGCATCACTGAGGAGGAGGGGACATGCCAAGAGGATGGCAGGAGAAGATGAGGACTCCGCCTGCCCCTGCACAGCAGGCACACCTGCGGTCAGCACGGCATCAGAGCAGCTCAGAGGCCTTGGGGCCCCGCTCCTTCAGGCCGGAGGGGACAGGCGGCACTGTGGGCGGCTGCAGCTGGGCGTGTGGCGAACCAGCTTTCCTGTGGAGATAGTCACAGTGTGAAATTGTCATGCCCTCGGACTGTGGCAAGAACATTGTCATTTTGAAATCAGTGATATTCAGTGGGATGAGATCCCTTTGCTCGGCTGCCCTATTCCAACTGTGTTTTGAACCTGCGCCTGTTACATGCGCTGCTTTTGCAGTGACTGTACACATGGGGGGCGTGTGTCCACATGCTCAGTGGACAGAGGGAGGAAGGAAAGGGCAGACGTGGAGGCTGTGTCCCCTGCAGGAGGTTACCCTCCCCGTAATGGTGGCTTCTCACCTGGCCTCTGTGGGAGCTCCATGGGCTGGTTTGCTTGCTGCTCTGCGCATCTGTGAGGACACAGGCCCCGTGGGGAGGGCCAGCTCAGCAGGGAGGGACTGTCCCCTGCAGCATGGCCGTTCCTGGCCTCATGATGACAGCCCAGAATGCCGCTGCCGCCCACGGGGAAAACCAGCAGCCGGGCAGCTCTCATAGCCCCAGGCCGCAGCAGCCCATTTCCAGGGGAGCAGCTGCTCTGGACCGCACCGGCGCGCATACGGAGCCAGCGTGGCGCTCCGAGCTGCCGGGGAGGCCTCCCAAGGGACAGGCCCTCGGCCTGGTGGGTGGGGCTCAGCCGGTCTCCGGGGGCCCCTCCTGCCCCGCAGCCCCTCCAGACCAGCCCGTGGGCGGTGGCCGGGTGGGAGCCTGGGGCCGCCCCCTGGAAGCGGGACGTTCAGTAGAAAAGGAGTCGCCGCCGCGCCCCGTCGGCCTCGCCGCCATCTCGGGCGCGCGCCTCTCCGACGTGGCTCCGTGGTGCGTCCCTGCGCACGGGGCCGTGTCCCTGCCTGCCCTGTGTAATGAGCTTCCCCGCATTTCTCTCAGGGCCCTGGCCGATACGAGGCAAACGGGGAAGTTAAGCAAAGACCAATTCGCGTTAGCTATGTATTTCATTCAGCAGAAGGTCAGCAAAGGCATCGACCCCCCTCAGGCCCTCTCGCCGGACATGGTCCCGCCCTCAGAGAGAGGCACCCCAGTCCTGGTGAGTAGCCCCCCGCGTCACGCCGCGGCACTTCCCGCATCCCACCGCCAGGTGGCGCCGGCGCTCTGCGGTATTTCCCCAGGCTGGGGGCTGGCCAGACGGGACTGTCCCCCATTCTAAGACTTGCTAGTCCCTGCTGTGCCGAGAGGTCAGCTTGCCAGTTCAGAATTCCAAGTCAGAATTTGGTTCCAGGACAGTTCAAGTTCTCTCGGGTCCGGGGAGTTCACTGGCGTGAAGGAACTTGATGACATCGGCCAAGAGATCGCCCAGTTACAAAGGTGGGTCAGAGCGGCCCCTTCCCCTCTGGACCCACAGCTCCCGTAGACCCATCCCCGGCTGCTGATCAGAGTTACCAGAGCTCTTGACACGTGTGGAATGCTGAAGTTCGTTCATCGGAACCGCAGGAGGGCACGTTGCCCTGAATTCACGAATTGCCTCAGTGAGCTGGAGTAGGGACGTCCTCAGCGCAGCCAGTGTGGGCTGGGGCTGGGGGTCTTGGGCAGGTTGTGGGCAGGCAGCCACAGGCCCCCGGCCCCTCAGGAAGCTCTGTTATCTTGACACACAAAGTGACTTAGTCTCATGGCAAGTTAATGGCTCAGGACCAACAGCTACATTGTGTGAGAGGCCTCGTCTCCAGGTCTGTGGCTCCATTCTCTGTGCCCCCAGCCCCAGTTTCCCCACCTGTAAAAAAGGGCTTTGGACGGGGGTGTCTGCACACTCAGTCTGGCATAAAGAAGTAAGTCCACCTCCTGTATGCCTCTGATCCTCTTCAAAGCAGCCTCCACTTACTAGTTAATTCCAGGGCAAGGCAGACTCTCATTATGTGGCAGGGGAGCACTAAGCTGAAGGGCCAAAGGGTACTTTGCCCTCCATGGGAAAAGGGAGTGTTTACTGGACCAAAAATAAACAGCGTCACTTTGCTACCTGGAGACCCCGCTGGTGTGTTTTGTACCCTTAGTGGAGCACAGCCCTGAAAAGCAAAGGCAGGTCAGATGTCGGGTGGGACCCGTGGCTGATCACAAAGCCTCAGTCTTGGCCGCTTGCTGAACCCAGACTGCCTGCTTCACGCTCAGCCCAGAGGACGGCTCCCATTCTGTTGCCAGCTTCTTGGGGCCATGTTTCTGAAGCAGAGAGCAGCATGTGCAACCTGATAAGGCTGAGAGCCTCTGTGAGAACGGAGGGCCAGTGTCCTAGAGTTGGGTGGGCCTGTTAATCAGGACCCCAGGCAGAGGAGGGAGGGCCCCCTGACGCAAGGGTCGAGAAGTTGGGCAGCCAGGAGCACTTCCCTGTGACAGTGAGAGACAGGTCTGTGCAGAGTGTCCGTGTGCAGGAGGCTGGGCCTGGAGCACCCCCCAGCAGGCAGCTTTGAAAGTAACCCAGCAGGCCCATTCATTGATCGGGGCCGTGGCGCAACAGGCCTCTCCCCTTGCGAAGATGTGATCTGGACCTGATGGTTTGGGTCTAGAGAGAATAGTGTATTGCCAGGTAGTTCTCGGGCTTGTGGATATTCACATGCTTGTTGTACAAGGGCTGACTTCTCTGTAGGGGAGACGGGGCTCGTAGGCTCCAGAGGCTGGGGCAGGGAAGAATAGAGCCCAGCCTCTCCGGCTGTGGGTCTGCAGTGTCCTTTTCCCCTGGGTGTGGCCCGGGGTCTGTTCTACTTCGCGAGGCCACCTGTGCTGCCTCTCATGGCCTCCCATCTTCAGAGTCAGCAAGGGTACACCGAGTCCTCACCCTGGGCAGTACTCTGATTTCCTCTTGAAAACGCTCTTCTTTAAAAGGCTGTGTGGTCACCTTGAGCGTAATGCCTGTGCTCAGATGGGCAAGGACACATGGGGAAGTGGTCCCTGGGGATTGTTCTGAGCTTCTTCCCCCATTGAGAGGGCTTCGCCAGCTTGGACTCCTGTGGGGATGGACAGAGCAGGACCCAGAGTCAGGTGGAGAGAGTGCCCCGTGGTGAGTCTGCTTATTCACTCTCTGGGCGCTCCTGACCTCTTCTTCAACACGCAGAGAGAAGTACTCACTGGAACAGGATATTAGAGAGAAGGAAGAGGCGCTCAGACAGAAAACCAGTGAGGTCCAGGTAAGCACAGCGCTCCTACCAGAAGCAGAGCAGGGAGCTCCCGTTGGCCAGTGTAGCGGACGGGGGCAGGAGAGGGGCTTTGTATTTTTGGGGGCTTCCATGTGAGGTTTTTAAAGTTGTCTATAAAGTAGAAACAGGATTGTTTATTTTATATAACTGAGATACATAGCTCACGTATTATAAAATTCATACTATCTTAAAGTGTGCAGTTCAGTGATTTTTAGCATATTCATTATGTTGCTTAACCATTACCTGTCTAGTTCTAGAAATTCCATCACCCCAAAAAGAAACCCCCTCTCCGTCAGCCCTCATACCCCATTCCTTGTCCTCCCCAGCCCCTGGCAGCCACCGATTTGCTTTCTGTCTCTGAATGTGCCTCTTCTGGACGTTTCATATACATGGGGTCACACACACACCACGAGATCGTTTGTGTCTTGACTTCTTTCAGCATGAATTTTTGAGGTTCAGACAGTGGCCTCTAACCTGTCCTCAGGGCAGCCCTGCTTCTTAGAGTGTCTCCTAGTGGGTAGTGGTGACTGCAAAGACTGGGGAACATCAGTTGGGGTGAGGAATCTGACTGCCTGGGCTCAAAGCCAGCTCTCCTTGGCAGCTGTGTGACCTCAGGCAAGTCAGTTCACATTTCTAGGCCTCATTTGACATTGATAATGAGCATTCCACTTTCCTGGGTTGGGGCTCTGGTCTGACGTGTGCTCAGGGCTCACCAGGGGCCGTCCCTGCTCTCCTCCATCATCTGAGCAGAGGGGGGCTGTACCAGGAGCAACAGGGTCAGTGCTGGGGAGTTACACCCTTGCAGCTGTGGCTGGGAGCCACCGAGGTCCCCACCATGTCTCAGGTCTGAGTGGATAAAGGAGGCACTGCCGCTGCAAGCAGCCTCCAGGTAGCTGCGGACCCATGGGAGCATGCCGAGTCCGGCCTCTGGGACTGGCCATCTCTGCTTGGTGGCTCTGAGGGCTCCGGGCTTGGAGAGGGGAGGGAGCACTGCTCAGCGGTCAGATGCCAGCTCCACCACATCCCCCTGGGTGACCTGAACAGGTGGCCCAGCCTCCTGGCCTCATCTCCCTGCTGGGGTGCCAGCAAGGATCTGTGCACAGGCTGCTTTTTGCATGGAGCCTAGAGCAGCATCTTCCACAGCAAGTGCCAGAGAGTGGCTGGTTCTTCCTGGGCCACATCCTGGGGAGGGTGGGTGCCCACCCTGCTTCGGGACGCTTATTGGTTCATGCTTCTGCAGCATGCAGATCCTTCTTTCCTGGCTTCTCACCCTCTGAGCATGTTGGCAATAAGGGTTGGCCCTAAGATGATCTGGAATGTTCTGGATTGGGAGGCAAGGACTGGCCTGCCTCTAACATTAAGTGCTTTCTGTCCAGAGCTGCTTCAATTACAAGACCACCTTGCAGGTGAAGTGACTATAGTTCTTTGAACATTTGTCATCCTGTCACTTCTTTTTTTTTTAAAATAATTTTTGTTATTAGGAACCTCCTCTGTCTTGAGGATTATTATAATTTTTTTACCTGTATCAAAATCTTGCTGTATGTTAATTTTTTTTGGTATCATTAATCTACAGTTACATGAGGAACATTATGTTTACTAGACTCCCCCATCACCAGGTCCACCCCACATACCCCATTGCAGTCACTGTCCATCAGTGTCGTAAGATACTGTAGAATCACTACCTGCCCTCTCCGTGCTGTACAGCCCTCCCCGTGCCCCCCCCAACATGATATATGCGAATTATAATGCCGTCTTTCTCCCCCCCCCACCCTTATCCCTTCCTTCCCACCCATCCTCCCCAGTCCCTTTCCCTTTGGTAACCATTAGTCCATTCTTGGGTTCTGTGAGTCTGCTACTGTTTTGCTCCTTCAGTTTTCTCTTCACTCTTATACTCCACAGATGAGTGAAATCATTTGATACTTGTCTTTCTCTGCTTGGCTTATTTCACTGAGCATTATACCCTCTAGCTCCATCTATGTTGTTGCAAATGGTAGGATTTGTTTTCTTCTTATGGCTGAATAATATTCCATTGTGTATATGTACCACATCTTCTTTATCCATTCATCTACTGATGGACACTTACTTAGATTGCTCCCATTTCTCGGCTATTGTAAATAGTGCTGCCTTAAACATAGGGGTGCATATGTCTTTTTCAAACTGGACTGCTGCATTCTTAGGGTAAATTCCTGAAGTGGAATTCCTGGGTCAAATGGTATTTCTATTTTTAGTTTTTTGAGGAACCTCCGTAATGCTTTCCACAATGGTCGAACTAATTTACATTCCCACCAGCAGTGTAGGAGGGTTCCCCTTTCTCCAAAACCTTGCCAACATTTGATGTTGTTTGTCTTTTGGATGGTGGCCATCCTAACTGGTGTGAGGTGATATCTCATTGTGGTTTTAATTTGCATTTCTCTGATGACTAGCGATGTGAAGCATCTCTTCATGTGTCTGTTGGCCATCTGAATTTCTTTGGAAAAATGTCTGTTCAGCTCCTCTGCCCATTTTTTTAATTGGATTATTTGCTTTTTGTTTGTTGAGGTGCGTGAGCTCTATATATTTGGATGTCAACCCTTTATCGGATCTGTCATTTATGAATATATTCTCCCATGTTGTAGGATGCCTTTTGTTCTATTGGTGGTGTCCTTTGCTGTACAGAAGCTTTTCAGCTTGATATAGTCCCACTTATTCATTTTTGCTTTTGTTTCCCTTGCCCGAGGAGATATGTTCATGAAGAAGTTGCTCATGTTTATGTCCAAGAGATTTTTGCCTATGTTTTTTTCTAAGAGTTTATGGTTTCATGACTTACATTCAGGTCTTTGATCCATTTCGAATTTACTTTTGTGTATGGGGTTAGACAGTGATCCAGTTTCATTGTCTTACATGTAGCTGTCCAGTTTTGCCAACACCAGCTGTTGAAGAGGCTGTCATTTCCCCATTGTATGTCCATGGCTCCTTTATCAAATATTAATTGAGCATATATGTTTGGGTTAATATCTGGAGTCTCTATTCTGTTCCACTGGTCTGTGGGTCTGTTCTTGTTCCAGTACCAAATTGTCTTAATTACTGTGGCTTTGTAGTAGAGCTTGAAGTTGAGAAGCAAAATCCCCCCAGCTTTATTCATCCTTCTCAGGATTGCTTTGGCTATTCGTGGGCTTTTGTGGTTCCATGTGAATTTTAGAACTATTTTTTCCAGTTCATTGAAGAATTCTGTTGGAATTTTGATAAGGATTGCATTGAATCTGTATATTGCTTTGGGCAGGATGGCCATTTTGACAGTATTAATTCTTCCTAGCCAGGAGCATGGGATGAGTTTCCATCTGTTAGTGACCTCTTTAATATCTCTTAAGAGTGTCTTGTAGTTTTCAGGGTATAAGTCTTTCACTTGCTTGGTTAGGTTTATTCCTAGGTATTTTATTCTTTTTGATGCAGTTGTGAATGGAATTGTTTTCCTGATTTCTCTTTCTGCTACTTCATCGTTAGTGTATAGGAAAGCAACAGATTTCTGTGTATTAATTTTGTATCCTGCAACTTTGCTGAATTCAGATATTAGTTCTAGTAGTTTTGGAGTGGAGTCTTTAGGGTTTTTTATGTACAATATCATATCATCTGCAAATAATGACATTTTGACTTCTTTTTTACCAATCTGGATGCCTTGTATTTCTTTGTTTTGTCTGATTGCCGTGGCTAGGACCTCCAGTACTATGTTGAATAACAGTGGGGAGAGTGGGCATCCCTGTCTTGTTCCCGATCTCAGAGGAAAAGCTTTCAGCTTCTTATTGTTAAGTATGATGTTGGCTGTGGGCTTGTCATATATGGCCTTTATTATGTTGAGGTACTTGCCCTCTATACCCATTTTGTTGAGAGTTTTTATCATGAATGGATGTTGAATTTCGTCAAATGCTTTTTCAGCATCTATGGAGATGATATTGTGGTTTTTGTCCTTCCCCTTTTTGTTGATGAGGTGGATGATGTTGATGGATTTTCGAATGTTGTACCATCCTTGCATCCCTGAGATGAATCCCACTTGATCATGGTGTATGATCCTCTTGATGTAGTTTTGAATTCGGTTTGCTAATATTTTGTCGAGTATTTTTGCATGTATGTTCACCAGGGATATTGGTCTGTAATTTTCTTTAGAACATTTTTTACTCCAAAAAGAAAGCCTGTCACCATTCACTCTTTCGCCTCCTCCTCCCCCAGCCCCTGGCAGGGACTGATCTGCTTTCCGTCTCTGGATGTGCCTGTTCTGGACGTTCCACGTTAATGGAATCATGCATGTGGCCTTTTGTGTCTGGCTGCTTTCACTCAGTGTGTCATTTTCCAGGTTATTTGTGTGGTACTGTGTGTCAGGGCTTTGTTACTTTTTATGGCTGAGTAACATTCCGCTGGATGGATGGGCCACATTTTATTCATCTGTTCATTGGTTAATGGATATTTGTGTTTTTGTAATTTTAGCTGTTGCAAATAATGCCCCTGTGGACACTTAACACGCAAGCTTTTGTATGGGCATACAATTTCACTTTTCTGGGGTATATACCTAAAAATGAAATTACTGGGTCATATGACTCTTTGTTCCTTTTAAGGAACCACTGGACTGTTTCCAAAGTGGCAGCACTGTTTTACATTCTTGCCTGTAATGCATAAAGGTTCCAGTTTTCCCACATCCTTGCCAGCACTTGTTATTTCCTATTTTTTACTGTAGCCTTCTTAGCAGGTGTGGGTGTGGAGTGGTAACTCTTTGCCCCTATTGTTTTCTCTAATGATGTTGAGCATCTTGCTTATAGGCCATTTGTGTATCTTCTTTCAAGAAAAGTCAATACAGGTTCTTTGTCCGTTCTTAAAGTGAGTTATTTGTCTTTTCATAGCTGAGTTGTAAGAGTTCTGTGTATTTTCTCCTTATGCTGGTCCTGTACCGTCTGGACAGCTACAGCTCTGTAATAGTATGTTTTGACATAAAAAAGTATGAGTCCTCCAACTTTTTGTTCTTTTTTACGATTGTTGTGGCTATTGGGGATCCCTTGCCTTGCCTTACAGACCTCAGCCCCAGCGTGTTGGCGCCTGCACAGAAGTGGCTCAGGTTCTGGTGGGAGGCGTGCAGTCTGGGCTGTCCTGGTTCTCTCTGTGTTCTCTCTGCTCAGACACTTCCCTGGGCCCTTTCTGACCACGAACTGGTGGGCCTGTCCCTGTGGGGGCTCTTTGATGCCTCTCTCTCCATCAGAATGAGGCCCAGATTCCCTGGTGTCCCAGGCAGTTGCCACCAGGTGTCCCAGGCCCCCACACTGACCCTTCCCTTCCCTTTACCTCCCCCGCCTCCCGCCTGTCCTTCCCTCACGTGCAGCAGACCCCCACATTCGGAATTCTCCACCACCAATCCCCTTTCAAGTGTTCTGTGTCGTGTGCCCCAACCATGTCAGACTCGAGATCCACCCCTCTAAAGGTTGGGATAGAGAGACTGGGCAGCAGGGAACTCAGCTCCCCACAGTAGATCCGAGAGCTGTGACATTTTTGTCCTCAAAGCTGGAGCGGGAGACCCTGTGCCTGCTTTGGATTTTCCGCTGCAGAGCCCTGGCCAGCCCCGGGGACCGGCCTCACCTCCCCTGCCATCTCAGATCGCTCCTTCCTTTGATTCCTCCAGCCGCCACCCCCCTGGGCCCAGGGCCCCTCCCTGCCATCCCTGCTCCCTCTGTTGGTCCCTCAGGCTTTGCTCTCCCCTGGCCCTGCCCATCTATTATTTCACCTTTAGTTATAAGACATTCACTAAGACTGCCTTGTTGAAAATCAAAATGCAAGAGGTCTCCCACCCTCCCCCTTTGTACCCCAAGAGGTGCAGGCGATCAGCTCTCCCAAGAGGCCTTCCAGAAATATCGTGTGCGTGTTTAGGTGGAGACATCCCCTCCATGTTCTCCCCTTCCTGCCTGCATGAATGCCATGTGGTGCACGTGTATACTCTGCTACGTGCCTTGTTTGCTTGACATTATAAAAGCAGTGTGAGGCACAGCGCCCCTCAGGGTGACTGGACTCAAAGCTGTCAGTCAGCTGCCTGGTGGGAATTCGTGTTGTTTGCAGAGCTGCAGTCATGGGCTCTGTGTGTTTTCACAGGCGCCCTATTCCTCAAGGAGGCTTTTCCTCAAAGTGGGAGGGTCTGGTCCGAGGATGCCTGCCCAGGCCCTCTCGATGGGCACTGTGGACTTGGAGAGCCCGGGCAGTGGGGAACCACCGCACCCACTCTCGTCCCTGGCAGTGCCATGGGGCTTCGAGAATACGTCCTCCGCCTCCCTTGCCCGGCCCCCCTTTGCTCTCACTGGACGTGACACTCCTCTCCCCATCTTGGGCCCCACTCCCGGGCCCCTGCTGCCGAGCTCTGTACCTGCTGCTGCCTGCATGTTCTCTTGGTCCGTCCTAAGGGGCACTTATGTGGGGGTCCTCTCTGCCACACAGTATTAGTCCAATCTCCTTGTGCCCCCTCCCCCCCCCCAACTCTGACCAGCAGCACCCATGCTATGTGGTACCGTTTATCCCAGTGCATTGGTGTTCAGGTGACACCTCTTTCCTCCCAACCCCTGACCACACTGGAGAGCAGCCACACAGAGGAGCTTTCCTCACAGGGAGTCCAGCCCCACTCCTGGAGCCTGGCCGCTCTCAGGCCATTGGTAAATGTTTGCTGAGGGACTTGGTAGGAGATTGAACCTCAGCAACTGAGCTGAGATGCACTCATTTGCAGTAGGTATGCATAGCCCAAGAGCATAGCCTCGGGGGGCAGGGAGCTGTCTGGTAGGATGTCCCAGGGGCTCCAGCCCAAGCTGTGACCCTGCTGTCTTGGATGCGCTCCATTTTCATCAGTCTCCAGTAAATTCGTGCAACCCTTCCCCAGGAATTACAAAACGATTTAGACCGGGAAACAAACAGTTTGCAGGAGCTAGAGGCTCAGAAGCAGGATGCCCAAGACCGCCTCGATGAAATGGACCAGCAGAAGGCCAAGCTCCGTGACATGCTGAGCGATGTCAGGCAGAAGTGTCAGGATGAGACACAGATGGTGAGTTCCTCACTTCATTTGGGCTCCTTGGAGCTCACGGTGACCTGGAAGCACAAGGCTGAGACGCCCTGTGGTTTAATGCAGTACTAGAAATAGCATTCAGGGAAGCATTGGAGCATTTGAGGCCTGACCTTAGTTTCACCCAAGTTGTATGATTGAATGGCTTCAGTCCCCACAGCATGTGGTGTCTAGCATGGCCCTATGTCCCCCTCTGGCATCTTTGCTTCTTGTTACAAACCAGAGAGGCTGCAGCCTCAGCAGATAGTGAAACTCTTACATACGCCTCTGAGACCTCGTACGGGGCCAGACAGACTCCCTGTGCTTGTCCCAGGTTGCAATCCACCTTACCCCAAAACGGCCTTCTGTCAGTCACATGGGTTACATGTTTGCTCCGCTGTTTGTGTCTTAGGTTTGGGCATGGGGAGAGGGCCCCAGGAGGAAGCCCAGCGCCCAGCCTTTGGGTTGGTGTCCACCTCCCTGGGTCAGCTTGCTCCAAGAGCGTGACCTCTGAATTCCTCCTTGGAGTTCTGTTTCATCTCATTTCAGATTTCCTCGTTGAAGACCCAGATCCAGTCTCAGGAATCTGACCTCAAGTCACAGGAAGATGACCTGAACCGGGCTAAATCTGAGCTGAACCGACTGCAGCAGGAAGAGACTCAGCTGGAGCAGAGCATCCAGGCTGGCAGAGTCCAGCTGGAGACCATCATCAAGTCCCTGAAGTCGACACAAGATGAGATCAACCAGGTACCTCCCTGGGGAAGGGACCCTTGGGGTCTCGAACCAAGCAGAGTTTCTGCTATGAGCTGTCACGTCCATGCACGGCTGGTCTGTGCAGAGGCTTCTGTTCCCTTTGCTCTCACCCTCCTCACTCAAGTCCAGCTCCCTTCTTAGAAGCTGTTGTACTCTCCTGGAGGTCAAGTGCCAAGAGCCCCCAAGTTCACATCGACCATGGCCAGGCGGCAGTTTGCTTTGCCACACCGACCTTCCCCTTCCCCGCCTGAGCACATGTCCTTCACCAGGATGGGCGGGGGCGGGGCGGGACACTAAGTTAGCGGCTCCTCTGGGGAGAGCCGTGGGTCCAGGAAATGCCTCGCCAAGCTGGTCCTCACTCAGACAAGGGGACAGAGTCCAGGGCGTGTTCCAGAGCCTCTCTGTCCCCATGCAGTATGGAAATCAACACACTGAAGAGGCCCCTGCCCGGTGATGAGCATGGCCTCCCTCCCCATCCTGCTCTGGTGTGGAGGCCTCCTTCTTGGCCCTTGGGGTCCCGTCTGCCGAGCCGGGCTGATGTTTGCCCTCAGAACACCAACACGGCCAGTCGTGCTTCCTTTCTGAACTGAGTCCAGCTCTGCTGTTTTTGCCAGTTTACAGACAAAAGGTGATCTCAAACACGTACAGCATTTAATGCCGAAGGTTGTACCGTGTTGTTAATTAACTTCTGCAGGATTATCTTAACTCTTTCTCCTCCCAGCCCTTAGCATTTATAGAACGGAGATAGACACCAAGACATAAATGTTCTGTTAGTACTCATCACGATGATGGTGATGGTAATGACAGCTGCCTTTATGAATGCCCTCCCTGCCAGACGCTGCAGGGGACACTGTGCCCGTCCCTTCCAGTGGTCTGTTGTGGAGAAGGGAGAACGTAGAGGTCAGGTCCCCAGCCTGCGGTCTTGCTGCAGTGTGGATGAGACCTTTAAGATGCATGCCTGGGCCTGTCTGAACTCACAGATCATCTCCCTGCCCCCTGCTCTCCTGCCTTCTCCAGGACAGGGGGGAGCAAAGAGGTCGTAAAAACCCCAGAAAAGAAGATGACTGTCAAGTATCTCTCTAAACCGATTGTGAATCTGTATTTTGTCTGATTTCATTTTGTTGAGAACTGACAAACATTTGTCTGACCTTGGGCCTCTCTCAGGGATGCAGAGGGGCCTCATGGAGCAGTGAGAAGGGCCTTGTCCTGGCTGACAAGCAGTTTCTCTTATAAACATGGTAATGGGTCATCTGCTCCATAGATGCATAATTCAGTCGCCGTGTGCGTTGTTGGGGTTGGATGTAAGGAGAAAAAGTCTTGCCTGACACTTTTCCCCTAACCCCTATTTGATGTCGTTCATGTCTCTGTTGTGTAGGCGAGAAGCAAGCTTTGCCAACTGCACGAAAGCCCCCAGGATGCCCCCAGGGCCTTGGAGCAGTACGCCGAGGCACTCGACGGGGCCCCCGGCGCCGGCCTGACCAGCGTGACCGGCCTGAGCGAGGGCGTCTCCCTGACAGAGAGGGGCGGTTTTGGAGCCATGGTAAAGGTCGAATAAACGTATTCCAGTCCCAGGACTAGGTTCCACGCTGCAGTCAGAGAATGCCCTGCCCCCCGGGTCCGGCACCTGGCAGCCTGGTTCTGTCCATGAGCAGGTCTTCTTGATTTTGCTGCCGCTCTGGGTGTCCTGCTGGCCCCACTGCCCAGTGTCTGAGACTGCACACTCCTCCTGGCATCGAGGATAAAGCCAAGGACAGGCCCAGACCCTTTGTAAAACCAGTTTTTATAGACCCCCCTTCTCTGTGGTCCAGTCCCCCAAATTTGGATGGCTTCCACACTTAATCAAAATTGGATCAGTCTCTCACACATTGTGCAACCCCACATCCTACTTAATTGGGGGGCCAAGGGAATGTGTGTATCTGTGTTTCCACCTTGAAAATCAAGTGTATCGATAAAAGTCAAGAAAAATGACATCAGCCCTCCTGGGTAATTTCCATTTCACCTACAAATTGGCCTCTCTCCTGAGATTGGGGTTGCATTTAAAACCCTAGGACTTCAGTTGAAACCTCATGGCCCTGGGGTCCCTGATCCAGGCCCGTGGGACCTTTGACCTCCAGCTGCCCACATGTAGCAAGTGTGACTTTTTTCTCCTGTTGTTGTGTGCCCTGTCCCCACCAGCATCTGCTCTTGCAGTGGTGAACTCCAGCTTGTGCCTTCTCCAGTTTATTCTGGCCGAGAGCTGATGGGACATGGTTATTCTCAATGGCATTGTTGGCTTGGTCCCCAAAGCCTTTAACCACTCACCCCATGTCTATTCCAGGGCCTCTACTGCTCCTGGCCCTGTGTGCTTCATAGATTCCTTCTCCTCCTTGTAATAATACAGCCCTCACCCCTCTCTCACTTTTCCCCACCTCCCTCCCTCCATATGGGAGGCTCTGCTCTTTATGTTTGTTTCTTGACATGTTCCTTTAGTCAGCAGCCAAGTACTTAGTCCTAAGGGTTTATTGGAGGCACACATCTCCTTACCCAAACTGCTTAGAAGACACTGTTGAGTGTCCCCATTTGTCTCCTTCCTCTGGCCATTGCTGCCTCCTGGCTGAACTCCACATCTGCTTTGGGGTCCGTACCTGCTTGACCGGCTATGTCTGGACTAAGAATCCATTCTTCACGAACCCCATGGGGCAGAACTGCCCGTTTGGCTGCCCAGTTTTCTTGGTCTGTGCCCTGGGGCTTCCCAGCCTGGCTCTTACTTTTCCTACCTGGCATCAGTACTCTTTTGCTGGCTGTCTCCTTCTCGCTTGCCTCTTTCCATCCTCATTCATGAACAGCTCACTCTTAAGCCCCTTTACAGGTTTTAATAAGATCAGTTTCCCTGGATAAAAAGTTGGCGGTGAAGTGGCAGTTTGTAAATGGCCAGTGACTCCCCTGCACCTCCAGATTTTAAAAATCAGTCTTTATTCATCTTATAAGTGGGTCACAGTTTACATGATCGTTAATTCATCTTGGCATGTTGACGTCAGATATGTTACATAGAAACTCTTGACCAGTATCTGAAAGAGAACCTATTTATCTTGTACAAATACTGTTTTTAAAGCATTTATGGGTTTGTGTCCATTTCTTAATAAATACTTTGAAGAGGGCTTTCTGTTTACTCCTAAACATTTCAAGACTGTTCCAAGAGCTGCATCTAGAATTGTAATAGTGTAAATGAGAGCTGCATCTAGAACTTCCTAAATCTAGTCAGTGCCACTAAAGTTACTAAGCTTAGTGTTAAGCTCACAACTGTGACTCTGTCCAAGAAACACAGGATCTTAAAGCTGCATTTCTTGTTTCTCATCCACTGATGAGAACACTGGCCTCTTGTCTGTGCAGACAGCACCCAAACAACCTGTTTGGTAGAGAGAAGGCAGTAAGTCATCCCAGACTGCAGCCTCGCCGAGAACGCACATGAAGACTGGGGTGTCCGCATCCAGCCCCCAGCAGCCCCTGGACTCTCTAGAGCCAAACTGTTAGATACAAATGTTGTAAGCTTGTTGTTTGGCCGTCACTGGGTGACTTGAAGTCAGCCACAGAGGGAATATGTACATTGTGGGCCTTGGCAGAAGCCATCAGAGAGGGCTTTGTTGTGGAGAGCAGGCTCACCAGCACCCCACTGCCCCACCCCCATGAAAGGGAAGGAATGTTGCAGAAACTCCGAGGTGTCTGCTCATTGTTGTCATGTCTACTTCCTAAGCCGTGAAGAGTTCACAACCAGTCATTGCGCTTGCCGCTCAGGGTTCTTTTCCTCTGTGAGGGACGGGTCGTCCCCTCACGGCCGGTGTGCTGCGCTGGCATCTCCAAGCTGGCATATGGCTCAGTTCTCACTGGTGGGTGGTCAGTGGATGGTGGAGTTGCTGGCTTCTCTGTGGCAGGAGAGATCTAGTTTTCTGCTCCAAATGTGAAATGGAATCAAAACCACTGGTAGCTACTCCAGCCACGTGAGTGCTGCTGGGGTCTTCTCAGGCTTCTCTGAAGGCAGCCGAGTGATTGCTGCCTCAGGCAAGCAATTGCTCCTGAGACAGATGGCAGACCCGACTTTCAGGCGAAGGTCTTGCGGCCGGAGTTCCCAGAATCACCCTCTGCTGCTGGCCACTTGGCAGTCTTCCAAGTGGCGTCTGAAAACATTGGAAAAAGGAAAACCAATAAAAACAAAACACCTAACTTGTAAATCAACTCGCATTAAAAACAAAATAGACACATCTATTTTGAGGCTGAGCTGTTACTCTTAACTTGCTGCTTTGTCCAGGGCATCATCTCTCGGTTCTTCCGGAACAGATAACATTCCTCCCGAGTGGTGCAGGGCGGGAGGTGTGTGCCCCACCCTGGCCTCCGGGCTCCCATAGGTCCGGGCACCTCCATCAGTGTGTCCAGGAACTCCTCAGATGCTCACTGGGTGCGGGCTCTCATGCTCATTAGCGCCAAGATGGCCCCCCAGAGCTGCGCACTGCTTACAGACATCTACTTAACCTGCCTAAGAACCCAGACTGGTTTCCCCGCCTCGGGAAGCCCTGAGGTTGGAGGCTGCAGATACTCCTCCCCAGGTAAGAGGTGTCCTTCTGTGATCGTCAGCAGGCAGGGCGTCGGTTGTCCTGAAGCCCGTGGCTTCCTGTTGGGCCAGCCCCTCCGAGACCCGTCCCAGTGCCCAAACTCATCCGGCTCAGGGCGGTAGGAGCCTTGTCCAGAATCTTCCTTTGGCAGCTTTGATGTCATTGCCTCGTAACCTGTCTGTTTATTTTGACGGAAGCTCCCAGCTCTTTAATTATTTTGGTTGGTTGGAATAATGGATGTTTGCCAGTCCTGCAGATGCTGACACATTAGCCAGATTCAACGAGGATGTTGTGTTTTTTAATATCCCAGTGAAACCTGCATGTTTTCACTGAGGGTGTGTCTTTTTTAATCAAAATACACCCCATGTTTCTAAACCAAGTGCGTTGTTCCTATGTATATTGCAAACATACACACCAGTTCAGGCCACTTTTTACTACAAAAATGTGCTCTTCAAAAGCAGTTATCTTTTTCCTCTGGTTTAAACACGCTTGTTTGTTTCTAGAAATAAGTACTTAAAAAGAAAATGCAAAGTATTGGACATGCTCTAGTAGTTCCAACTGCGCAAGCACCCATTTCCTCCCAGGGTGTAAATAGTGTGTTTTTCGGTGTGGAAATGGTGTTTTAAAAAAATGCCTGCAGAGGTACACACTCTCTGAGAAAAATATGGTCGAGGGTGGTCACACCTTGGAATGAGGCCCAAGCTGCCATTTCTGAGTGGCTTGTCACATTTTCTCTTTAAAATTCGAAAAATACTACTTTTCTCTTACTGGCTTTTTAAAAATTTAATTAAGGTAACATGCATGTAACATAAAATTAACCATCTTAACTGTTTTTCAGTGTCCAATCAGTAATGCTAATACTCACATTATGTAGCTAAGCTCTAGAAATATCTTACACCTATGAAGCACTAATTGCCTCTTCCCGAGCCCCAGCCCCTGGTGCACCCATCTACTTCCTGCCTCTGTGGACCTGGCTCTTCTAGGGACCTCCTGCAAGTGGGGTGATACAGGTGCCCGGCTTATTGGGTCACTCAGTGCAATGTTCTCGAAGTTCATCCGTGTCGTTGCATGTGTCAGAATCTCCTTCCTTTTTAAGGCTGGCGTAGTACTGTTACATGGATGGACCACATTTTGTTTAGCCATTCATCCATCAGTGGACATGTGGTTGCTTTACCTCAGTGATTTTTAAATAAACTGATTTTAGAAGAGTGTGAAACTTAAAGAAATACTGCAGAGGTACAGAGAGGGACTGTCTAGAGCACACCCACCTTCCCCAATCACTGATGTGGTGGATGGATGGTAACACCTGTCACAGCTGATGAAGCAGTGTCCACACGTTACCGCTAACTCAAGTCTAGATTCCCTTGGTAATATTTTTTTAATCATTCTCTTTAGGGTCACACCACTTGGTGGGGAAATATGCACGTCAGGTATGGAATTTTGTACTTTGCTGTACATATGAAATAATAAAATCTCTGTCCTGTCTCTTCACACAATTTTAGGACGATCCTTTCAAAAATAAAGCCTTGTTATTTAGCAACAATGCCCAAGAATTGCATCCGGATCCTTTCCAGGCTGAAGACCCCTTCAAATCTGACCCATTTAAAGGAGCCGATCCCTTCAAAGGTATCTTGCTGGCACCTGCTTTGTTATTGTAAGGCTGTTAGGTTTGTGCCAGTTGGTGTTCACCAGCGACTAGAATATTTAGGAGCTACCTCCCTCTGAAATGGAGAAGAGAAGGCATTCTTAGAGCCTCAAGGGCCGCTTGCCTTTTCCCCCTCAGCCATCTAACCACAGAGCTGAGGCCTTGGGGATGGGGCAGGAAGAGCTCCGGGCTTGCAGCAGTGCCCGTGTTCAGGGGCAGCTATTTATTCTGCATGATTCACTTCCCATCCACCCCACGGGTGGTAAGTTCTTCCTCACCCGCCTCACAGGGTTGGTAAGATAACCAGATGAAATAACGATTATGAAACTACCCAGAAAATGACAGATGCCTACGAAAATCTAGTCTTCATGTGGTGAGACTTCCAGGGCCATGCAAGGGTCAAGAATAAAATTAATTCTGGAAACCAGATTTCCTACATTTCTGCATTTGCTCAGAGCAAAACAGTATTTCCAGGAAGACCGTCTGCACATGTCTGAGAAGAATGCCAAGGCAGGGATAGGGCAGCGGGAGAGCCCTTCCCGTTGCAGCGTCAGGATTGGAGCACCTCAGGTCTGAGCCGCGACTCAGCAGCCCTGGGAGTTATGCTGTGCGCAGCTGGGGACTGAGGACCGGGCGGGCCCTGAGTCCCGGGACAAGGGTGGGAAACAGACTTAAGAGTGAGGCCAGGCATAGAAGTACGGATTCTGGCTCATGCATTACCCCCAACTCTGGCCCATGTTGGGTGGCTATTACCTTTCATTTCATCTTAAATGTCCTTGCTAAGAAAAACCACCTCTGCTAGGGGCTGTCCCTGTCCTGCTAATGTGGATATGCCAAGGTCATTTCTAACACGGAGCTAAACTTGCCTCTTTCCTCTGATCCAGGTGACCCGTTCCAGAATGACCCATTTGCAGAACAACAGGCAAGTTCAACAGGTAAAAGCCTCTGTTAACCGTTACGTGGCCTGGCCTTCAACGTCGCATTCCTAGCTCCAGTTGAGGGAAATGGGAAAACAGCCTCTCCCCACCGTCTCCCACAGTGTGGTAGCAGGACAGGGGAGGGCAGTGTCTGGAGCCACCCAGTCATGACGTCGTCCCTCCACTTCACCACCTGGCGCCCCTCCTTGCCACTCTCACAGCTGGAAAAGAGTGCCAGTGGCCACGCCATTGTTCAGACACACCCGCTGCAGCTTAGATCACTCAGGCCCACCTGTGTTCTTGTGGTGGTGTCAGGTCCCATGGAGCACTGGCACACACTGCACTTGAGTCTGTGCACACCAGGGCTGGCAGCAGGGCATCCTGGGGGATGGCCAGTGCCTCGCAGACGTCTCACCGTCACAGTACTCCTGGTGATGGCATCTTCCTGGCTGCAGTTGCCGTGCCCACGCCCCACGTTTGAGGGGAATGAACATACCGTGCCTGTGATGGGATCACTGCCTGTTTAATTTTTCCTTTATTTAAAATTTTCTTCGTTTTTTTACTGAGGCGAAATTCGCATAACTTAGTCAGCCATTGTAAAGCGAACAATTGGGAGCATTTAGTACATTCATGATGCTGTGCAACCATTATGTGTGTCTAGTTCCAGAACATTCCTGTCACCCAAAGGAGACTGTGTCCCCGTGAACAGTCACTCCCCATCCCCTTTCGCAAGCCCCTGACAGCCACTGACCTTTCTGTCTCTATGGATTTACCCACTTTATTTTTGTTATTTTTAAAATCAGCTTTATTGAGAGGTGTAAGTTAAAACAAAATTTACCACCTTTACGTCTTTAAATTAGATAAGTTTGACGAACACGTAGTCATGTAAGATAGAGAACATTTCCATCATCCCCAAAGGTTCCCTTGTGCCCCCTACAACTCCCTACCGCACAAGCCCCAGGCCCCGGGGCCCCTGACCAGCGCTCTGCCACTGTGGTGTTCGCTCTTCCTAGAATTCCACACAAACGGCACTGGCCAGCTGTGTGTGCTCTTGCATCTGGGTTCTTCCACTCAGCATAACATGTTGATGGGCATTTTTTTCTTCACCTTTCAAAACACCTAGATCCGTTCGGAGGGGATCCTTTCAAAGAAAGTGACCCATTCCGTAGCTCTGCACCCGACGACTTCTTTAAGAAACAGACAAAGAACGACCCATTTACCTCAGACCCATTCACAAAAAACCCTTCTTTACCCCCAAAGGTGAGTGATGCCACCAAGGTGCAAGCACCACCTGCATGCCCACTTTGTGGGTGTGGAGGCAGCCCTTCCTTATCTGGGTTAGGGTCTCCATCATTGAGCTGCTTGCCAAGCCTGACGAATGCAGGCATGGGCCACGTGTGCTGTGTGAGGCCAGGTTACTGTCCAGGAGCTGGGCCGTGGCCTAGTCTCCTTACTGGCAGGCAGGTGACCAGTCGTGCAGGTCCCTCTGACGCTCACCCTGTGAAGCAGGGTGTCACATTCAGCAGCCCAGCAAGCCAAAGTCAGGGGGGTTGTCTACTAAACAGCTGTCATTCCTCTGTCCCTGTCTGTGCCCCATGACTTCAGCTCATGCTCACAGACTGGATTCTGTGCTCTGTCACCTGCGTCCACTGCTGCTCCATGTCCCAACAGATAATAAAGCTACATGTTCCCATGGACCACCCCAGCCTCCATATGACCGCTGGCCGTCTTCCCAGCATGCAGCACTGATGGTGACACTGGGGTCAGACTGCCCCAGTGGGTCCCAGTCATGGCAGGAGGACATCCAGACCTGCAGTCTGGCAGCACTTACTGTGCACTCATGGGCCCCCTGCTCTCCCCAGCGTGGTGTGAACTGTGCGCTTTATACAGTGTTAGGCCCAGCAAACTGGATTGAGTTGATGTCAACTAGGATTTAAAAGGCAAAAAAGTGGCTTTGTGATTGAATAGGGAGTTTTCTTGTCTAAGTGAGGGCAATTTATAGCTTCCCTTCATGTCCTGGGCTGCATCTCTGTTACCATCTGACATAGTCCCTGCCTTCTGCTGGTCTGCAGCCCTGCGCCCAGAGGTCCTGGAAGTCAGGGATCACTTTGTGATGTATCTGTCTGTGAGACCTGTTGTAGGACCCCCTTCCTTCCAGTTTCAGCCGTCTGCTCTCAACTCTGCATTTATCAATTTTGTTGACTCTTCCATGAGTCAACTTTCGGCCGTGTGAATTTTCTTTCCTGTTTTCTGTTTCACTGATTTCTGCTCTTTATTATTTCCTTCCTCCTACTTATTTTGGTTACTTTATTCTTCTATTTCTGACATCTGAAGATCCAACCTTAGGTCATTTGTAGAGCATCTTTCCCAATATAAATGTTTAAAATTGCACATTTCCCTCTAAGCACTGCTCAGCTGCATTTCACATATTTTGACATGTTGTATCTTCACTGTAATTGCATTTGAGATATATATATATATATTTTTTTTTTGAGAGGGCGTCTCTCATTGCACAGCCCTCCCCTTTCCCCCACCCCCACATTCTTCCCTGCCCTTACCCCTCCCTACCCTCCCATTCTCCCCAATCCCTTTCCCTTTGGTAACTGTTAGTCCCTTCTTGGGTTCTGTGATTCTGCTGCTGTTTTGTTCCTTCAGTTTTTCCTTTTTTCTTATACTCCACAGATGAGTGAAATCATTGGGTACTTGTCTTTCTCCCCCTGGCTTATTTCACTGAGCATAATACCCTCTAGCTCCATCCATGTTGTTGCAAATGGTAGGATTTGTTTTCTTCTTATGGCTGAGTAATATTCCATTGTGTATATGCACCACCTCTTCTTTGTCCATTCATCTATTGATGGACACTTAGGTTGCTTCCATTTCTTGGCTATTGTAAATAGTGCTACAATAAACATAGGGGTGCATCTGTCTTTTTCAAACTGGAGTGCTGCATTCATAGGGTAAATTCATAGAAGTGGAATTCCTGGGTCAAATGGTAAGTCTATTTTGAGCATTTTGAGGAACCTCCATACTGCTTTCCACAATGGTTGAACTAATTTACATTCCCACCAGCAGGGTAGGAGGGTTCCCCTTTCTCCATAACCTCGCCAACATTTGTTGTTATTTGTCTTTTGGATGGTAGCCATCCTTACATTTGAGATATTTTTCAGTTTCTCTTGTGATTTCTCTGTTGAACCATGGCTTACTTAAAGTACATTGTTTTTTCCCCTCTACATATCTCATAATATTGGTTTCAAGTAAAGTCTGTTATTAAAGAGCATTTTACACATTTTTGCAGACCTTTTACACTTACTGAGACTCATTTTATGGTCTGTGTAGCTGCACGTACCACACAGAGTGGAGAAGAATGTCTGCAGTGTCCTGGTTTACAGATGCCATTTAGGAAAAGGTGGATAATAGTATCGTTAGTATAGATCATCTTTATCTTTACTGCTTTTGTTTGTTATTTGAGTTTTAGCTCTGCCATTCCCTGAGAGAGGAATGTTTGTCTTCTCCCCTGATTGTGGAATTGCCTGTATTCCCTTAATTCTGTCAAGTTTTACTTCATGTATTTTGAAGCTCTGTCTATGCCTACACATTTATGATTGTCATATCATCCTGATGCAGTGACCTTTTTTCATCATTATAGAAGGTTTCTTTATTCCTCTTTGTCTTGAAATCTTTTTTATGACATTAAAATAGCCACTTCATCCTCTTTATGCTTCCTTTTTTCATGCTCTATCTTTTTTTATCCATTTACTTTCAGCCTGTATAGATCCTTACATACGAAGGATCTTTTGTATCAAGCATGTAGGTGGGAACTCCATTTCTATCCCGTCTGGAAATCTCTGCCTTCTAAATGGAGTGTCTAGTCCACTAACATTTAGTGCAGTTATCGATATGGTTGGAGTTAAGTCTACTATTTCATTATTTGCTTGCTTTTTATCCCCCTGTGTTCTATTCTCTGTTCTTTTTCTGCCTTCTTTGGATTATTTGACCATTTTCTAGGATTCCATTTTCTAGTATCTGTTGGCCACTTTTAACTATATGTCTTTTTATTATTTTTTAGGGATTACCATGTACACTCTTTTCATAGGCTACTTGGAGTTAATATTACATCACTTAATGTAAAATGTACAAAACAACCAACCATGTAGGTCAATTTATCCACCTTCCCCCCCAGCCAGCAGAATTTCTTATGTTATTGCTATCCTGTGAAGGTAATACATCTAAATATATTACAAACCCCATAAGACAGTCTTTATCAATTTTGCTCTTATCCACTGTATGTATTTTAAAGGAATTTTAAAGAGGAAAAAAGTAGCTTGTAATTTTTACCCAAATATTTACCATTTCTAAAGCTCTAAATTCCTTTCTCAAGATCTGATTTTTCCTTCATTATCATTTTCCTTCATCCTGAAGAACCAACTTCCTTTGGCACCTCTTACAGTGACATTTGTTGTCATTCTTGCAGGCTATTTATGCTTTATCTAGTAGTACTATTCTTTCTGGCACATTTAATGTGTTGTTCCACTGCCTTCTGGCTTCCATTGTCCTGAATGAGAAGTCTTCAGTCTTTCCACAGTCATTCTCCATACGTAGTTTGTTTTTCTCTGGCTGCTTTAAGAGCTTCTCTATATCTTTGCTTCTCAGTAGTTTTACTGTGAAGTATCTGGATATGGTTTTCTTTCTATTTATGCTTTTTGGGATTTGCTGAGGTTCTTAAATCTATATACTATGTCTTTCACCCAATTTGTTAAGTTTTCAGCCAGTATTTCAAGAATATTTTCTTTTTCTACCCTATTCTTTCTCTCCTCTATTTGTGGGATTATGGTTATACCTATGTTAAACCTTTTGCTAATGTCCCCACAAGTCCCTGAGGCTATTTTTTTTTCATTCTTATTTTCTTCTTTTCATATGGAGTAATTTCTCCTTCTCTATCTTCAACTTCACTTTTTTCTCTATCATCTGTTGTTTAATGAAGTTTCTATTCTAGATAATATACTTTTCAGTTTTAGAACTTTTGTTCATTTTGTACAGTTTTCTGAGTTTCTGTTTCTCTATTAAAATTGCCTGCCTTTGTATTTATCTTGGGTATATTTTCCTTTATCTCACTGAGCACAGTCACTGCTGCTTTAATATTCTCCTCATCTGCGTCGCCCTGGGTTTGGCCCCACCAGTTGTCTTTTCTCTTGAGAGCTGGCTGTATCTTTCTGGTTCCTGGTATGTTATATAATCTAGAAATGTGTCGTATGCATTTTGAGTGCTCTGTTTTGGAGACTGGATTCTGTTGCATCCCTCCAAAGAGTGTGGATGGTTTTGTTTGAGCAGGCGGTCACCTTGGTGAGATTCACTGCACACGCACTCTCCCTTGCCTGCAGTTTCACAGCAGGGTCTGTAGCTAGGCTTCTCTCTGTCTACATACCATGCACCATACAGCTGACTCGTCAGCCCTTGACTTGGGCTGAGCTTATCCTGGAATTTGGGGCTCTGGTTCTCTGCCTCTCCTTTCTGGATCCCCGATCCCCTTCCCATGGCTGCAGTTGTCCTGGGCCACCATCCTTTGTCTTTAGGCCAGAAAGATGGTGATTTTCTACTGGGGTTTTAGCCTCCTGATACTGTCAGATTATAGCTGTCAAAATGCAAAAACTCAAACTTACACTATTTTTTCTGCCAACTTTCAATTCTCCTCCAAAATCTTCTGGCTTTAGTTCACTTCCTGACCCTTCAGGTGGTTGCCTTTGTTTTGTTTTGTTGCATTTTGTCCAGCATGTGTAGATGTTATCTGCAGGAGGGGTCCGTCTGTTGAGATCTGACTCTGATGGGGTTTAATTTAAATCATTTTAGACTCCCCACGGCCAGGCACCAGACATGGTATGTGTGTCTGCCACGGGCAAGTTTGTGGTTGAATGAACGGGTGGTGGAACAAACGGACTGCTTCTTACTCTTCTCTCTCCTTTTATTCAGCTCGACCCCTTTGAATCTAGCGACCCGTTTTCATCCTCCAGTGTCTCCACAAAAGGATCCGGTGAGACTGGCGGCTTATTTTCCTTCTGACTCTTTCTTGGGCATCAGAGAAGCCCTACCCAGTAGACCCTTTTATTTCCAGAGCTGGTGTGTCCTCAGCATTTACATCCTTAGTGGCCTCCTGATCCTCTCCTGAGGCGGTCTGGCCAAGCTGGTACCCTCTGGCTGTTCACCGTCCCGGGCAAGAGCCAGTGCCCTTCCAGGAAGGTGGCCTGGCAGTTGGGGTGAATTCAGTAACAACGCCAGCGTTACTGATCACTCTTTTCTTGTTCCTTAGTGTAAATCTTTGGTTTGTACATCTGGATTTCTTTTCCTAGAAGAAACCAAAGTTCAGCTGAGAGTGCAGGCTTGCACACGGAGGGAGGGGTGCGCTTGTGGACCCCCTTGCTTTTGGAAACAGGCCCTGCTCGGTCCTGCTGCCTTGCCAGCAGCTTGTGCTTGGTGGTTATAGAGTTTGGTGTCACAGGTGGGCTTCTGAGTTACTCCAGGCAAATCGCCCCACCAAAGGAGAAAGCTCAGCAAAAATCTCCACCCACAGATGACTTCCCTGCATAGCCTCAGTGGGTGTTGGGTCAAAGCAAGACTCTTGCTGAGGGTCTGTATCCAGATGTGTGACCCTGGCAAACAGACGTGACTCCCTAGGTCTTCTGCCTCGGGGGCCCTTGAATACCAAGGGGCAGTGTTTCCCCTTGACTGGAGGCATGTTCCCTGGATCCCCTGTAACTCTGCCTCTTTTGGTGCTGCTTGCAGGTCCCTTTGGAACCTTAGACCCCTTTGCAAGTGGGTCCTTCAATAGTGCTGAGGGCTTCGCTGACTTCAGCCAGATGTCCAAGGTAAAGCACAGCCCACTACCCCCCAACAACCCCTACACCTCTGCCAGTGTCTTCATGTCTCTCATTGTGGTCTTGTCATGGGCTTCCAGGCATAATTGTTAATGCCATTTATGAGTCAGTCTAAAAACTTCCTGTGGCTGTGATTGGGCCCGTTTCCCTTCCTCCTGCCAACACTGCCAGGAGTATCCCTGAGACATCCATGCCATGCGCTTCCCGTGCCGCTGCTCCTGATGATGTCTGTTAGCCATCAGATCTCAGGCGACCAAGTCACCTCTGTAGCTGGACAAACCCGAGAAGGCGTTGGTTAGGCACAGAGGGCCGGGGAGGGTTGTGGGCACCAGGCCTGGTGTGCAGTGGCTGAAACCAGAACTGTGGACCGTGGGTCTGGGAAAAGAGGCCAGCTGTCTGGAGCTGCCCATGACAGAACCCAAGAAGGGTGTGGAAAGTGAGGGCTAGGCCTGGCGAGTAAGCACACAGGTGAAAACTGAGCTGCCCAACATAGGTGACATTCCTGCCATTGTTGGGCAGGACAGCGGATCCACTCGGCCACAGTGGCACAAACTGACTGTGGACATGGCCTCACATGCTGGTAGAGCCCTGCTGAGGTGGGCGGCAGGAGGTGCAGCTAGAAAGGTGAATCTTCAGTGGGGCAAGTGCTCAGCCTGTAAGTCACGTCCAAAACAGACAGATCAGGAAATGCCAATAGAAGCCGTGGCTACTGAGGTAAATTTCAGAAGAAACTGCTAAGAAGTTGAAAACACCGGCCTTGGCAAGTGAGAGAGGCAATGAGCCCAGGGTCTTTCACTGTATGTTCTCCACTATAACCTTTAACATCCATTGGTTTGAAATATGAGCCTGTATTTCTCTAATGAGAATTAAGGGAAGCAGCCTTGGGTGTACCCCGTGTGGCCCTGAGTCCCCTGTCCCCTGTGTGCATGCCCGTGTATACTCTGCTCCTTCTCAGTAGCTCCTCAGGCCAGTGAGGGTGGGACCCCACACTTGCCTTGCATCTTTACCAACCCTTTGGTCTAGCCCAGGGACCGTCAGGTGCCCATGAGCAGAACACAGTCCCCTTCCTGATCTTGCCTCCTGGGTGGGTAAAGCTAACAAGTCAAGAGGGTGGTGAAGGGACTGGGAAGGACACGTCCAGAGTGCATGGAAGCCGAGCACCCGCAGCGAGGAGTCGGCACTGCCTGCTCCCTGGGGTGTCCTGCCTGCTTGCTCCGCGTTCACTCAGCCCAGGAAGCACATGATGGGATGGGTGCTGGGTGCTGTGGTTAGCAGCATGTGATTGTGGCACACAGCTTCTGAGAAACATGTGAGATTCTGTTTAGGTTTCCAAAGACGGGCATGAGCACACACTATGCAGGTAGCAAATCCAGCTCCTGTTGAGAGGCAAGGGTTCTGTTCCACCACCAGCTGCTGCAGCGGGGAGCCGAGAGAGGTACTGGTAGGGCCTCTCTCCTCCCAGTACCCGGAGGGACCAAGCCTCCATCCCACTATTGAAGCGCTGTGATACAGTCAGGATGCCATCTGGGATTGGCTATATGGCACCAGGGCATGAGGTTTGCCCTCACATTTGCCTGCCACTTAGTAGCTGTTATACCCGCCTGTGCTCCTTGAGTGGAGCCATGTGTCTCTGCTTTGTCCCCGCTTGGAAAGCAGCACTTGAAACCAGAAAACAACTGCCACAGGGTGGCAGCAGCCCCCAGTGAAGGGGTTCAAGTGACAGCTCAGGCTGTCACAAATGGGCCCTCTCCCAGCGGGAGGGTGGCCCCTGAGGCAGAGGGAGTGGGAGCTAGCGGAGCTGGGAGCGGCGAGGCGCCCCCATTTCAGCAGGCCTGCCAGCTGAGGCGGCAGGGGCTGGCGGAGTGCCGGGCCCTTCCTCTTGGCCTGTTCTGACCTAGAGTCATGTTTTCCCTCTAATCCCGTCCCCCTTCCTCGTTCTCATGCTCCGAACGGCAGCCCGCACGTGCACCTGCGGCCAGCGGCCCCTTCCTGTTCGCGCGCTGGACAGGACTGTGGAAAATGTGCGTCCAGACCCATTGTTTTGTTCCCATGACCCCACCAGCTCCAGCCAAGCCACTCATCCAGCCACACGCCGAGCCCTGACCTCACTGGGCTGTTGTTCCCTGTGGCGCCCTTTCTGTTTTTCAAGAACAGCATCATGTGTATAAATAAAATGCTGAGGGAAATGAAAGTAAAGTGGCAAGAAGGTGTTTTTTTTTTCTTCCTCTTGGTTTTGTTTTGTTTTGCTTTTTTTACCCCGCCAGCTCTGCCCCATCTTTGCAGGGTTGGGATGCGATGCACAGTGGTCCCCTTGCTTAACCTCACCCTGAATGGAAGTGTCGTCCTCAGCTTGGCAGTGCTCAGGGATCTGATTCCAGGCTCGATCCCAGAGCTGAGGTCCACCCCACACGCACACGTGGATGCGCATCCGTCCTGGCTCCGTCCCCTTGCTTTAAGAGCAAACCACCCCAGGCAGATTTCAGGGGGCATCTGAGCATAACAAAGAGACTCGAACATAATTATTTCACCTCATCCCCCTGAAGAAAAGCCGTCTATGTAATACTTGGCTGGTTATCAGCCCATTTTCTGTGTTTTTCAAGCTTTTTTTTTTTAAACTACGCATTCCTATTTAGGGCTGTATTTTTAAAGTTGAGAGCTATTTGCTTTAAACTAGCTCTTTAAACTGTGAAACCCAAGCATGCATCTCTTAGAGCTGCTTTTCATAGAAACTTTTCTTGTCTTTTTTTTTGCACATGCTTTACTCTGGGCCAGCCCAGAGTGCCCCTCCCGGCTTCACTGAAACCCTTCTAAAAATAGCGACTTTCCCTGAAGCCACAGCCTGAGTCCGAACGAGTCGGGTCCCAAAGGAGGCTCCTTGGGAAACTTGACATCGTGAAAATTGGAATTTAGAAACGGTGCAGGCCTTGTCGGGGTTGGGAGTGACATCACTCACAGTTGCAGGGGAACCCGGCATGTTTGGTTGGCACCCTTTCCTGTTGGAGTGAGCTGCCTGGCCCAAGAGGTTTAAACAGAAGAGGGGGAGGAAAGTCAATTTGGCCAACTGTCCGCAGCCAGCTGGGTGACTGCTGCATTGAGTGGTACGGGGCAAAGTGCATGGGCTGGGTGTACAAGGACACTGTGCACCCCAAGTCGGAATGGGAGCACGTCCAGAGGGCTCTGGGCATCACTCTGGGCCTGTTCTCCAGAGCTGACACATTTCCAAACCCAGGACAAGGACCAGGGGCCATGCTGGGGTCTCAGGGCCCATCACACCCTCTCCGCTAAGAAACCAGTTCTGATTCCTACCTGCCTGTCTCTAGTTATGGGAATTATGGGAGCCCTGGGCCTGAACTGTTTGTGAATGGCAGAGGCAGAACAGAAGATCTCCCAGAAAAAGACCTGAGATCACCATTTTAAAGCTCAGTGATGAGTCGGCACCACCCCTGAGTATTTGTGCCGCCTCCCTCTGGGAAAGGCGGATAGCAGAGAGCAGCAGGAATAAAGCGAATAAAGCGTCATAGCCCATGGGGCATTTGCACATTCCTGCGGGCGTCTAAAAGAATTCTAGTCATGTCATGCCCTTGGCCTGATGATAGGTGCTGTCTTTGTGCCATCGTTGTCATGGTGGCAGTTGAAGTGATTTACTGATGTGCTTTTTGAGTTCTTGCTGCAGCCCTGGAGCTAGGGCCCGTCATTACTGTCATTTCACAGATGAGGAAGCAGGCCTGGAGCAGTTATTAGGTGGCTGTGCTGGGCCTCCAGACCCCATCCCCCATCACTGTGCTGAGCAGCCTGACCAGGCAGGCGCTGCAGAAGAGCAGCAGGGTTTGCAAAGAGACTCCCTGACGTTTGCACCTAAAAGGACTAGTGTCCACAGAGCCTAGACTGGGCAGCAGCAGCCATAAAGGGAGGTGCCTCCTTGCCCAGCTGCCCTGCTTGCCAGGGTGGGCTTGACACGAGATGAGGCTCTCTCATTTCCTCAAGGCCTTCTGCCTCTTGCCTGCATCACGCATGTGTCCTCATCGGGCCTGAGGACAAGGATGCTCTGCGCAGAGCATGGCCCCAAACCCACCTATGTGGGTGGTTCACGGGCAGCCATGGACAGAGCCCAGGACAGGAGCCCTGGCCCGGAAGGGTTTCTGCCCTTACTTTACCCCTGAGGTGCTGTGTGGCTGTCAGGCTGCATCTCCTCTTGGTGCCTCAGTTTTCTTGTGTGTGAAAGGGAAGTGATGACAGTAGGACTGTCATCCTGTCCCAGGATGAGGTGGGAAGGCCAGCACAAAGCCAGTACTTCCTACCCTCGAGGTCCCGGGGGGCTGGGCAGAGCAAGGGTGCCTAGTGGGGTTGGCTGAGTGTGCAGCAGCCCCTCTGCTCTCCCGTTTCCTTCCTGTGGTCTGGCTACCTGTGTCCTCCCTAATGCTCATGTCTACACCATGTCCCTGTCCCCATCCCTGGGTCTGGAGGAGGAGGGGAAGCCACACCCCGTGGCTGGAGGCAGGCACTGCCCCCCACTTGTAATCTACCCCAGCCTGTCCCAGCCCCGCTTGTCCTTTGTGTCCTGCTTCGTGCCGGCCCCTTGGCCTACTCCCTGGGGGAGAGGTAAAGAGCAGCCCCTTCATCCCCCTGCATCCCCTGCTGTGCGAAGCCTGCCCACCGTTCCCTGCGTCTCCTTTCTTTCCTTCTTTGAGGAGGGTGTTAGTGTTTTTGCATGTTTCCACCAATTCCTTTTGTTCTTAATAGCCGTGTATCTCCTCGCCCTACTTTTCCTGGTTATTTTGTATTTTAGTGAAAGTGTCCCCCTCACCCCCGTAGACAGGAGGCCTGCGGTCCTTTGACCCATCTTCTGAGATGAGCTGGTCCTCTGCAGCTCGTCTGGCTATCAGCCGGCACTGTGCTGGCAACTCAAGGCAGGTTGCTGCCGTTTGGCTCAGCTGCCCCATTGCCCGTGCCTACTGAAAGCATACTGGGGAGGAGAGGGCGCGCACAGGCTTGCCCCCCAAGGCCACTTGGGTCAGCCAGAGGAGCAGGCGCACTGGCAGTGTGGCACAGGGACATGTGACTGTCAAGTCCCACCAGATTGTCCAAGCAGTCATAGGGGCCAGAGGGGGTGTCAGGGAGCTCCAGGGGCAGTGGTGCGGTCTGGCCAGTCTCTGAGGAAGAAGAGGGACTTGGTGGGCAGGGTGGGCTGAGCTCCCCAGCCGGAGACCCTGTGTGTGCAGGGGCCTGGAGACAGGGCACAATGGGCAGGAGGGAATGGGGGTGACCGCAGGGATGAATCTACACAATGAGGCAGCGGGGCACCATGGTGACGGCTCTGTGTGTGTCTGGAGGGGTGCTCGGCAGTTACCTGCAGGCATCGGGACCATTCAGGGCTACCTACCTACCTACCTGCCTGTCTGCCTACTGCCTGCCTGTCATCTCTACCCACTTACCCACCTGCCCGTGCATCTGTCTGTGGAGCAATGTGGTCCAGTTTGGGTTTGAGACAGGGCTGGAGAGTCTGGACCAAAGGTGAGAAGAGTCTGACAGGCTACCAGGGGTTGGGGGTGGGCTCCCAAGTCACCTGGGGGCAGCCCGGGAGCAAGGAGGGTGTCTCCCGCTGTTCTGACCTAGTGCCTGGGACTGCCTGTCCCAGACAGGCTGGCACTCAGCCCAGAGGCCAGCTCGGGTGAGCGTGGGATGCGTCTCTGGAGTGTGAGCAGGAGGCCCAGGGGACCCTGGGTCAGGAAAGGCCTGATACCCCTGTGCAGGGGCAGCCACGTGTGTGGTGGGGCTGCCCCTCCTGGGACACAAGCCCCCTAAGGCTCGGGGCTGCTCCTGCTGCCTCTGTGCTTGCTGGCCTGCCCCTCACAGGGCAGGGGGCCCAGTTGCTGAGGGTGTAGGAAAGTGGGGGTCTGTGAGAGATCCAAGCCCAAGCAGGACCGTCTGCGCAGCCTGGAGGGACGGGCTCGTGTGTGAGCGTCGGCTCACCGCACATCTGTTGCCCATTTTAACAGTTATTTTTGCCTCTCTTTCGTGTCCTCTCTTACAGCCCCCAACTTCTGGCCCTTTGACCTCCTCCTTTGGAGGGGCAGGATTCTCAGAGGACCCCTTTAAAAGTAAACAGGATACTCCCGCTCTGCCTCCGAAGAAGCCTGCTCCTCCGAGGCCTAAACCGCCCAGCGGTCAGTACACTTTCTTCTCTTGCAGCCCCCCCACCCCCGCTGCAGAATGGTGGGGAACCAAGGGCCCCTGTGTTCACCAGCCCAGAGGGCAGCAGGCGCTGCAGGGCCCCTGCTCAGAGCAGGGCGGTCTCTCCTGTACCTTGTGGCCTGGGTCCACACACTGTGTGTGGCCAGAACACTTCCCAACCACCAGGCCTCATTCCATCCTGCCAGCCCCCTTGCCAGGCTCTGTGAGGGCTACAGGTGGTTTCCAGAAGCCCTGGGGGAGCTGCCCCCTGGGCTCTGAGGTCCCTCCGGCAGCCCCCACCCCAACCTGAGCTCTTTCCCCCACTGGCTAACAGAGGGCGCAGGGGTGGTCGCTGCAGTGGTGGCTGAGGCCACCCTGTCCGTCCAGCGCCGCCACACTGGTCAGGAACAGAGAGTGAGGGTGGAGCTGGGGGTCGTCCTTGACCGTGTTTGATGCAAGAAGAGGAAGGATGGCTCGGCATCCTTCCCCGGGGCTCTGCCCTGGCATCTCACCAGGGAACCCCGAGCAAGGGGCGTCCTGCAGACTCTGCGCCCCCTGGCTGTGGCCAGTGCTGTGATTTCTCTCTCCTTGACCCCGGGGCCCTGCTCTCCCACACAGCCCCGAAGATTCTGCAGCCTTTGAACTTGTGTGGGATCTCTGTTCTGTGGTGGCTGTTGACTGACAGGCCAGGTTACCAGACTTGAAAGCAGGAAGCTGTTGCTTGGAGCAGCAGAGGTCTTCGCTGCAGTCCCCTGGCCCCTTTCCCTTTCTCCATCCCCCCACTGGTTCTTGGTGCCCCAGCCCGGAGGTCTTCCTTACTCACTGGGCTCCAGGCAGTTCCACCTGTGTTCCTGGACTGTGGGTGGCTGCAGGGGGCCACACACTCCCTCCATCACGTCTTCTGCTCTTCAGCCTTCCTCCTCACTACAGGCTAGTGAACTCCTTAGTTGTAAGCAGTCTTTGGTCCAGGCTGGCCAGTCTTCCTACATAAGGTCTACCTGTCGGTAGAGATGAATGGAGGGGAAGTTACTTGGAGAACGCTGCCTCTCCTCACTCACCATCGCCAGGGCTGGCCAGAGCTTTCTCTCAGAGGAACAGGAACCCCACCCTCAGGGTCACTTCAGCCTCCTTGCCCGTGAATCAGGAGGGAAGTGTGGCCAATGGGCCACGTGGATTTATAACAGATCTCCTGTGAGCTGTGAGGAGAAACAGATGTTTAAAAAGATGACTTCTGTAAGCCACACATCAAAGGCATTTACCGTAACGCGGGGAGAAAAGCAAAACAACACAGGAATTCCCTTCTCAGCTGCTTGTGCCTTAGCGGCCGTAGCTCTAAGGGGACCCCCAGTGGTCTCCTGGTGGAATGGCATTGGGCCTCCTCACTGCCTGAAAAATGGGAGCTAGAGCATGCATGCATGTGCACACATATCCAGTTTGTGTGCACACTCATGCCCCCATGCAGGCACACACAGTTGCACAATACACATAGTGCATGTATTCATATACTGCTCACATAATACAGACATACATAGGCACACCCTGCCCGCACTCCCACGTTTGCACGCACCTGCATGCCCACACACCCACATTCTCACATGCATGTCCATGCACACGCGTGCAGAGCCACACAGCACACAGTGTTTGTCAGCCCTCAAGGAGGAGATACTCCACTCACTGGCTGCCAGGTGCAGACCTTGTTTCTCAGAGTTTCTTGGAAACTCTTACCTTGGCCTCTTCCCCTTACCTAGAACCAGGTTTAGGTCTGCCTTTGAACTTGTGCTCCTCTCTCACCCCCATATGTCTCCCTCTACAAGCCTCCCTGTTCCATTTCTGCTTCTGCTTTTAGTGTACCTTGGGCTTAGAAAACAGAGAAGCCATCCATGTTTTGGGAGGTTTGGGCCTATGCCCAGCGGAGGTCTCTGGCTACCTTTGCTTGTGGCTCATGTCTGCTGCAGCCTTGCTCTCCCATAGCCAGTGAGGTGCCCCAGGTAACTGATTCAAATCCATAGACCCTTAGGAAGTGCTTGCGTGGCTGTTATCTCACCAGATCCTAGCAAGACCTGCAAGATGGACAGGACAGGCACTCGATGCCCTGTTACCAGAAGAGGAAAAGAAGTGAGAGAGGTCACGTGGGTTGCCTGAGGGCATAGAGCAGGTGGCAGCCCTGGACCCAATGACCTGCCCCTGCCTGCCACCGCCCTGGGCCTCCTCACCCACCCCATAGGTGGGTATGATGAGAACCGAGCCATAAGGGTCACGTGCTCTGGAAAATGGCTGATATGCATGTAGTGGTCAATCTCCTAGCAGCCACCATGTATCTATGTAGAGGTCTAAATGTCTCTCATCTGATTCTCCTACCTAGAAGCAATAGCTGAACAGAAAAACTCTGCCCTGTACACACTGCTGGGCGGTAGGTACAGACCGTGTGGCGGTTGCTATTTGAATGCTCTGGCAGTGTTTCTGCTGTGATTTCATACTAACCTCTAACAACCTGAAAACTGCTGGCCACACAGACATACCCACATCCACGTCTGACCAGCCGTTGTTTTAAGGAGTCACATTTCGGAGGACATGGTCGGCTCCCTGGGGGAGGCAAAGCCAGGTGTCCGCCCCACACTGCTGCTCTGGTCGCGGGAACCGAGGCCCAGCCGTGCTCCCTGCCTTCCCCTGTTCTGTCCACACTGCACGGAGTAGGGCCACTTAAGCCCAGGAGCAGCCAGGTAGCCACCTGGTGATTAGCAGGACAGGACAGCAGGTGGGAGCAGGAGGAGGCGTGCTCAGGGTGCTGGTTGGGAAAATAAGAGGCCTGCTGCTGCTTTTCTTGGCTGCGCAGGATGGGAAGCAGCCAAGCTGATGTCAAGTTTTGCTTTTTTGTTTTGTTTCATTTTGTTTTCATATTTTTAAGAAAACATATAGTCCAACAGTTGAAAGTGAGGGAATGGAACGTGCCTTTCTGCTCTTCTCATTGACCTGGCCTTTTCCCACTCGGAGAGCCGCCCTCACCTGGGAAAGCCATGTGGTCACACTCAGGGGTCTTCCTGACGCTCGGGGTCATCTGTGGTCCCAGCGTGGCTGGAGAGAAAGTGGGGAGGAGCTCTGCTCCTGAGTTCCCGTGGCCCCGGTGGCCGAGTACAGTCCTGTGGAGATAGGCGGAGGGGGCGGCCCAGTCTGGTGAAAATGCTTTTCCTTACAGATCACACACACAGCTTCATACCTGCACTCACAGGAAGCAAGATGGAGAAACGGGCTTGTGTATCATCTTGCTGCCCTGCAGATGGAATGGCTCCAATTTAGCACATTTCCAACCAGGGCTTGTCCATCCCAGGGCCTCAGAGGTTTCTAGAACCCTGCCTGGTCATCTCCAGAGTTGTAAGCCAGGAGAGGCAAATCTAATGCCATTTTCCTCTGTTCTCTGGGCTGCTTAACCCGCTAGAATCCAGGGAAGCTGCTTAGTCATTCTGGTTTCTGGACATAGAAGGGAAGGAAGGACGCGAGTTCATATTCCAGCCCTGCCACTACCTCCCTGAGGGGCTCTGAGCCTCAGTCTCCCTGCCTGAACATGGGGCCGACTCTGGCCTAGCAGGTGGCCACATGCAGAAAGTGCCTTGGCAGCAATCAACCGTGGTATGATGTGCCTGGTGTGCATCCTCCAACCCACCCCAGGGTACAGGGACCAGGTTACAGGCTTCTTTCCCAGGAGAGGACAGGCTGGACTTAAGGCAGCCACGCGCGGGCAGGGAGTGACTAAGGGCTACTTTTCCCTATGAGATTGCAGTTTCGCAGAAATTTTTGTAGTTGAAAAAGGCAAGAGTGTACGTGGGTAGCTGAACTTCAAAGAGGGCTCCAGCGCCCTTTCTGGCAAAGCTCAGCCATTGTCACTCACCTGAGACCAAATGTGTACTCAGGTCTGAGTCGCATGTGGCTCTTTGGATGCCATGTCTTGTGCACTGGAGCCTGCATTTCTCACACTTTGTGGGGGCTGTTTTTGTTTCCTTAAAGGTTGATTGAGGTTTACTTGGCATGCGAGAAACACTGTGTATTTTAATTGTCAGCCTGGGCAGTCACTATGGGGGACCCCTGTACCTGGGAGCCTCACTGAGGTTCCCCATGAAAGAGTTCTTGTGCCATACGTGTCTGACTGGGGCAGCCCGTGGCTAGCCATCTTCTCTCAGTGCCAGAGACTCAGTTCTCTCCTGACCCAAGCCAGAAAGCACGTCCTTGGGAACAGTAGAGGTTCTCCCTATAGGACACACACACAGCCTCAGCGTCGGCACTGAGCTGACTGTGCCAGGACGCCGTTTTCTAGAAAGGTCTGTCCAGGTATTCAGTAATGAGCAGGTGTCTGCCTGGAGTACAGAGAACTGGTTATTGCAGGCAAATTCAAAACAGACACAGCCAGCAGCCGCCGAAACCTGTCAGTTAGAGTTAGCGCTGGCCCACCTCCCCCAGGTAAACAATGGTGTATTTTCTGCAACGGACCAGAGATCGAGATCAGTCAGAACTCACCGCTGAGGAGTTTCTAGGTAAAAGTTGTTGATTTGCAAAGAGAGAAACAGATTTTTTTTTTTAAGGGCAGGAAATGGCTGTGTGGGTGTCAGTGATTGGGCCTCGCGCCCTGCGGCGACAGATAGCGGGATCCTGCGCCCGGCCCCACCCTTGCCACTTCCTGCAGTGCAGCCCTGCGTTGCGGTCCCTGCAGGGCCCCGGGTGACACCAGCTAGTGCTCTTTCACCGCTAACCAGCCAGTCACCTTTAACCTCTCCCCAATTTAATTATCCCTTTATTACTGCCAATGACCTTTTCACCTCCAGAATAAAGCCCCGCATATGCTGGAGATGTCTTTTTGTCCCTCTTCCCTGTTCCCGTAATTCTTCCAATGAGCACAGGAAAATTAGACACCATTTAACCTGCGTCCTGTTTGATTCAGATGATTCGCAAAAAAAAAAAAAAGGGAAGAAAAAATCATGCCTCTCTTAGAACACGAGTTCCTCCCACAGGGCGCATGGACCTGCGCAGGGTGACTGACGGTGGTGGCTTCTGTAGTATGGGCGGTTTTCTGGTTGCCGCTGGCTGAGCGGTCACCTTGACCCATCCTGGGGGAGCCACCCCATGGGACTCTGTCAGAGGGGGAGCCCTGAGTTCTCAAACAGCACCAGCCCATGTGCGTGCGCAGCTATCCTTGAGCCCCAGAAAGCCAGGATGAGGGTACCACTGGGTGGCCATCCTTGGCCCATCTCGGTCCTGACCTCTTGCTTGTTGCACAAGATCCACTTTTAAAATGGCTTCTCCAGTTGAGCCATGCGGTTAGCACCTCAGCCCTGAACTTAACTACTTTAATTCCGTTCCCACGATGATTTCAAAGAGATAATTCAGTGGGTACATGTGAACTTCTAGAATGGGACATGGGTGGTTCACCACCAGCTCGAGAAGCCTGGAAAATTCCAGCACTCCCTGGCCAGCCAGGGTCAAGCTCAAGGTTGGGGTGCTCCCAGGAGCATCAGATGGTGCCCCCTCTGAATGCCTCTCCACCAGCTGGGAGGATCTGGGAGTGACCCCCCAACAATGCGGGCACCAGAGCCGCAGGCCACTGCTCCCTGCAGTGGGAGAGGCAGCCATCTCCTTTCAGCCTCTGACATGAAAGCTGGGGGACAGGTTGTTCTTTGGGCTGAATTTCTGCTCTGCAGTCGGCTGAGATTGAAAATAGAAGCATTTGCCTATCTCAGCACACACCCACCCTGCTGCACCCAGAATCCTGTTTTGAGTGGGAGTTGAGTGACATGGTTGTCACTTGCTATTCAGGGGGTACAAATGGCCAGGCTTGGGGTCCTGGAGCAAAGGGGTCAGAGCTTAGCCAGCCAGGGTCCTGAGGGGCTGCAGGGCCATGGGATGGGGTACAGGCCCAGACTCTCCTGTCTCATAGCCAAGTGTGGGTATGACAAACCAGAGCCCTGTGAGGCCCCCACTTTTCTGACAGAATGAACGTGGCCCCTCATCTCAACGTTTCAAAGCACTGTGTCACTCCCTCTGCCGCTGTCAGCTGGAAAATGGCACATGCGTGTGATTGAGGCAGGAGGTAGCAGGGGCTGTGGGGACATCGTGGCATAGATGGAGTGAGAGTGGGGGCTCCCCGTGCCACAGCAGGCTTCGCTGGCTCCTGGCGGGCTCTGCACCTCCCACTCTCATGCTTACTCGCCTTCTTACCCGCCTTCAGACCCTCTGTGTGTTACCCGGGGTTTGTTAAGTGGATGCGGTGCCTCTGTGCCCACTCAGAGGCAGTTCTGGCAGCTTCAGCACCCTTCTGCAGGCAGGAACCAAGGCTGGGCCACCGCGGCCCGTGGTGCAGACCCAGGGGCTCCACCTGGCTGCTGGGTGCCAGCAGCTCCCCATCCCCCAAGGCACCCCGAGCCCCCGGGAAGGGACAGGACAGGCTGGCACAGAGGGATGCCCCAGCAAGGTGCCCAAGGCACAGAGCAACAAGCAAATGTGATTTTTTTCAAAACAGAGACTGTGAGACCTACAGTCTGTTTGTTTTTTGTTGGGAAGACTGCTTTGAGATGTGTAAGTCTCATACCCCACTCCCCGTTTTTTGCTCAGAACTGAAGTAGCCCTCGCCAGGTATCGTAAATGTCACTAAGAGCCTTTTGTGAAACCTCTCAAAGGTTGCATTTCTCATGCTCAGTGACTTTTTTTTAGGACCCCATTCACCCCCTTTTCTCCTATTTCTTCTGATGGTGGGATGACCCCACATTCATCGGTCTTATCAACTGGTATGATTTCCATGACCTTTGACCACCCCAGACATCTCACAGAGGATGAAAAACATCACTTGTGGGGTGCCTGGTGGATGATAGTAAATATTTGTTCAGCTTTTTCTCAACAATTCAGCACCAAACCTCATCCTGTTCCCTTCAATGCATTAAGCAGATTTTCTTCAAATTCAGTAAATATTTTTAGTGGAAAATCTCGATGCTGTGATGGCAGGGACCTCAGATTTTATCTTCAGGGCCGTGCTGCCTGGCATAGCTTTGATCTGCCGGGCCTGCCTTCTCCCACACGCATCTGTGAGAGCGAGCAGGGCTGGTGTCTGCAGGACCCCTCGCCTCGGGCCCATTGGATGGTCCTAGGGGTCACGGCTAGAGAGACCGCTCCCACCCTCACCTCACCTTCTACCTCCCGCAGAGTGGGAGCCGGGGAAACACCCATATGTGGGGGTGGGAAGCCATCCTTTTCAGTAAATTTTCCCGAGTGGTTACAAATACAGTTTGTGCTCTGGACAGTCATTTTCTCGTTTTCCCCCCATGTCCCCCACTTAGCTTTTTTGCTGGAGTTTGAGGGGCAGGAAGGGAGGTAGCAAGGAGTGCCCCTCGCCTTCTGTGTGGTGTGACTTTCAGAAACCTGGCAACTGTGTGGCTGTCCTGCGTTGTGCAGGATGAGTGACAGCTGTGTGGGGGTCCCATGTTGTATAGGATGAATGGCAGTTGTGTGGAGAGCCCGTGTTGTAGGATAGTGACAGTTGCATGAACGTCCCTTTCGGGATAAATGGCAGTTGTGTGAATGTCCTGTGTCGGGTAGGGGAGTAGCTGAGGGTGGGGCAGCTGTCCTGACCACAGACCTTTGTTTTTTATGTTTTTGTTTTGTTTTGTTGTTTTTGTATTTATCTCTCATCTACAGCAATGTAGTTACATGTTCCAACTGCAGCCCTGCATTTTATAAATAGAACCCAGCAATTGTGTGTGAGGGATGCACACACACATATGCTCATGTGTGTTTTAGATACGTTTTACTGATTTATTTGTAGGTTTATTGAGACCCTACATCACCCAAAACCTTAAACTTTCCTCTTAGTAAAGAATTTCAAACAAAAGAATCTACCCTCTTTCAGCGTAATACCAGCGGTCACATTTTTAAAAGTTCAGGGAGGTATATCTGTACCCCATTGTTTTTCCAGTCGCTGGCTTTTAGGGACCCTTCCTGGCCAAGGGGGTTCCTGAAAAGCGCATTCGGAAAGGCTGAGCATGGAGCCCTGGTCCTGACCACTCCCCAGTCCCGCATGCCAGGAACCCAGCGGGTACCTGCGACCTCGAAAAGTTAAGAAATAAGAGAATTAAAGAAATTGGTATCAGGGTGGAGCCGACCACCAAGTTTTTTTTAACAGCACACACTGTGGTAAACCATTGGGTTCATATTGTTTTTGCTAAAGGCAGTCCTGTGTGCGGTTTCGGCACACCGCTTGGGTAACTGTTGAAACTGTTGCGGTTTGAAATAAGCCCTATTTTGCCTTCCCTTCAACCTTGCATCCCTCTCCCCTGTTCATGAAGACTCCCTCTGATTGCCGGGGAGTCGCTGCCGGGGGCAAGCCAGCAGCCTCCCACCCCCAGGGGGTCTTACTGTCAGCCTCCTGTCTCTGCTAAGGGGACAGACAGTTCCCTGGGTGGATATCCAGGAATGATGCTCCCAAACCGTGTGTGCCAGTTACCATCCTGGTGCTCTCCGAGACCAGTATTTTTGGTGGTGTTTTTGTTTTAACTATCTTTGTTCCCATCTTCGAAACACACCTCTGTCACGATCTTCTGTCATGGTACCTGGAGCCATGGAAAGGCCTAACCGGGCCATGAGTCTATCTGGGGCAGGGAGGCAGATTACTTTGTCACGTTTAAGGCAGCTACACCTCAGGAAATCAGAAAAATGATTAAGGAGTTAGCAGAAGTGGTTACATAAAAGCAGGAACTAGCCCCAGAATGTTTTACAAGTGTAGCTGCTAAAAATAAGTGAGGGTGTGGAGTGGGAAGCTGGGACCACGGGCTGCCACGGCACACGTGCCTTTGCAGAAAGCCTCTGGTCTGGGTGTCAGCACAGCGCAGGCCAGACCTGGAGTGCCCCCCACTTTGCACGTGTCAGGTCCAGTAATTCTGCCTCTATGCTAGAGCACAGAAACAGACAACCAAGAAAAAACCGTTTTGGTTCCTCCCCCGCCCGACCCCCGTAAACGGGCAGTTGACGTGTCCTGGTTTCATATTAACACAGTCATGATTTCTAAATAACAACGGTTTCGGCAACAGAGCAGAATCAGGCTGGGGCAACTCTTGATGTGAACGGCGCTTTTCATCTCCCTGATCATCTTTTTGCTTATGAGAAACCTCAGTTTGAAATTCTAGCAGGCTGGATTCTCAATTGCTTCCCCCACCCAAAAGCAGAAAAACCCCAAAACACCCAAACCAGGGAAGGAAGGTCTTCTCAGTTGAGAAGAGAAAAAGCACACATGTGGGTGATCTATTTGAACATCCGCACCATTATGCTTGCCTGCAGGACCGACCCCTTTGTTCCTCCTCATATACTGTCCTCTGTGACCAGCCCCTGCAAGACATGCTCTGGGAGCACAAGCAACTGACCACCCCCTTCTCCAGTCTCTGCTGGAACCAGGGGCTGTGCCATGGCCTGGGCTTTTCAGCCTGTCCACTGGCAACTCTTAACTCTACCCCATTAGAATTTTGCTGTCTGGTCCATTGTCATTTAGCTTTTGATAAAAAATCAGCTCTGGAGTGCAGCAGTAAGGATTGCTCTTTCTTGCAAAGGAGGGAAGCCAGATGTCTTTATTTCTTGCTGGCTTACCAGAGGGTTTTCCCCCAAAGAGCCTCGGGAACCTCCCTGGCCCACGAGGAACCCAGCAGCGATGGGAGCCGAATTTATTGGCATCTGCAACGTGCCAAGCCTCAGGTGTGCTGGAAGCTGGACTAGGAGGTGCCACAGGAGGTGGACAAGGAGTAAGCCCTGCGGAGGGTCTTCAGGGGAAGGACAAGCCTGCACGAAGGCAGGGAGAGACCGGCCAGACTGAATAGCCAAGGTGGTCAGGAGCAAGGAAGTGGCTGTGGGAAGGAGGCTGGGGTTGGCCAGGCCACACGGACCATGCACACTGAGGTCAGCATCCCTACCCCATGCAACCCCAGCCCCTGTCCCCTTCTCTCAGCATGTTGTTCCCAAGGTTGCCCCTGCCCCGGGCCTTGTGGGTCCTCACACGCACTGGCTTGGTTCACAGATGAGGGCCAATCTCCGTGGGCCCAGAAAAGGCTGTAGGGATTCTAGGAGTCCCTGGAGCCTGGTTCACATGGCAACGTGTGTGTCTGTCCACCATCAAGTCTTGGGTGGTGCCACCGCCTCAGGTTTGGAAAGTGAAGTACATTCTTGGTACATTCTGCAGGGGCCTCTTGTAGGGCTGCATGTCTTTTGGGGCAGCACCCAGTGCTGCTCTGAGGTTCAGAGAGGAGGGTATATGGAAGGTTTGAAGAAGCAGGATGGGCAGGAGTAGTGCAGGAACTCAGCAGACGCTTGGCAGGCGCCTTAGAGCCGCCCGAGGGGAGAAGGTCCTGGCTTGGGGGCTGCAGGTGCGCACCGTGCTGCCCGGGGGCCTCTGAGCAGTCCGCCAGAGCTGGAGCTGTGGGCAGGAGGCCCCAGTCTCCCTGGGGCCTGGACCGTCCCTCAGTTTCTCAGAAGGGCCTGCTCACTTGGCAGTAACGTGGGGTTCTGACCACTTGCCAGGTCTGAGCTGAGCACCCTGTCCACACCAGAGGTGTGCACACTTTCTCCATGCAAGGCCACATAGTCAGTGTTTTCAATCCCAGCTGCTCAGCTTCACTGTTGCAGTACAAAAGCAGCCATAGAGGACATGTAAATGACGTGGCACATCAGTCAGACCTGATTCACAAGGCAGACTGCCCTGTCGTGGCCGACCCCTGCTCCCAGCTGCTGCCCTGTCTGTGAGTTGGCTCAGGCTGCCCTGACAAAGCACCATGGACTAGGAGGCTTAGAAAAGAGAAATGTATTGTATCCTGGTCCTGGAGGCTGGAAATCCGAGATCAAAGTGTCGGCAGGGCTGGTTCCTCCTGAAGCCTCTCCTAGGCATGTAGGCGGCTGCCTACTCCATGTCCGCACACTGGCATCCTTCTGTGCGTGTCTGTCCCATAGGCGGCCGCCTGCTCCGTGTCTGCAAACAGGCATCCTGTGCGTGTCTGTCCTATAGGCGGCCACCTGCTCCGTGTCCCCACAGGCATCCTGTGCGTGTCCCGCCCTTCTCTACTTATAAGGACACCAGTCTTGTTGGATTAGAGGCCATTCGTAGGACCTCACTTTAACTTAATCACCTCTGCAAAGACCCCATTTCCAAATAAAGTCACATTCTGATGTAGTGGAGGTGAGGACCCCAATATAGTGAATTGGGGGGGCACAATTGAGTCCCTTTTTATGGATTGGGGAACTGAGGTTGAAAGACCAAGGCTGAGCAGGGTGGGGCTGTGCCCCTCACTATCTTCCAGGGGCATGCCTGGGCCACCCCACTCTGACCTCTGCCTCAGGCACCAGGGGATGGGGTTGTCACAGGGAGCTCCCCAGAGAAAGCAGCCCCGTTTGAGCCAGAGGTGCATTCTGGGCACAGGGACTGGCCTGCCAGGAGCCCTGAGTCTGGGGGGCCGCCCAGGCCCTGGAGGACCGTCAGGGTGAGGTTGGCAAGGGCTCGGCGTGGATTGTAGGGGACTTCGGACTCGCCGCTGGGGAAGCATGGGCCCTCAAGCTTCGGGAGCTCGTGTTCTGTAGAGAGAGGGAGAGAAACCCCACAAGTACGGGACATAGCGACCTAGCCCCGTGTGACAGCGCTGCAGAGGCAGGAGGGTGGCCGCTCCAGGCAGGGAGCAGCAGGCACACAGGACTGGGCCTGGCATGGCAGGGGTGGGATGATCCAGGCCAGGGAGCGCGTGTCCAGAGCAGCAGGGAGATGCAAGCAGGGCCGCAGTCAGCGTGTGCAAAGGCCGTGGCGCCAGAAGCTGAAACGGTGAATGGCTGGGGAGGCTTTTCCCAGGCACCTGGGAGGGATGAGGGCTGCTTGCCTGGGCGGCAGCTGCAGAGAAAAAACAAGCATCTGGACACGGTGCGGGCACATGGACCAGGCTGTGCTGGACCTACTCCCACCCTCCCTCCCGCTTGGCGTGCGCCTGGGGGTCACCTGCCCAGCCCTGCTCCCAGCAGGAGAGTCTAGAGCCTGTTTTCAAACTGCTGGGCAGGCCCACCTGGTCCCTCCCACCTGAGTTGCCTGCCTTGTGCTGAGGGGAAGGGATGGAGGCCCCGGTTCTCGCCTCTCCTGGCAGTGCCAGGGACCACGAAGGCTTTGGCTCACCTGAAGCCTCATCCCTTGGACCAGGGAGTGGGCCGTTGAGCCAAGTGGCCTTGGGGGAGCCAGTTCTTCAAGGCTAATGTGGGCGTGCTGGGGTCCGGGAGGAGGAGGGGAGGGGGAAGTGGGGAAACCATGGCAGGGAGGCAGCCCAGGGAGGAGCATTTGGTGCTGGAGGGGCAGCCTGAGGACCTGGGCCCAACAGGAAAGAAGGGACAAGAGGTACAGAGAAGGCAGTGCTGCAGGAGAGAGGGCCTGATGTCCGCCGTGTGGTCGGGCCCCTTCTGTATCGCATGGCCCGCTGCTCCCTGGGTCCCAGGACTGACTGTGAAGTGACTCGTGGCCACAGGACAGTTCTGTAGCTGTCACTGGGCAGATGAGCAGGGGCATCAGGCAGGAGCCTGGCCTGCCAAAACAGAAGAGCCTGGAAGCCTACCAAGTGGGGTCTGCCATTGCTAAGCTGGCCTGGAAAGGGCCCTGGTTCCTAGTGGACTGTTCTGGCATGTTGGCAGGACTTGCTGAGAAAAGCCACTTGCCCTTAGGTATCACCCCCCACAGGGCATGTCTGGAGTCCCGGGTAACCTCCCATTTGAAACACCTATATCCCACATCCCTGTCAAGACCTCCTTTCCGGGACCCAGGCATCCTAGAGCCACCCTCTATACAAGAGCCCAGAATGGCCTAAACTCTGCCCCTTGGAGCAGCCATCACCAAAGGGATAGAAGCAGGAGCGGAAGAGGGGTTTAAAGCACAGAACAGCAGAGGGGACTTGTCTGGTGAGCTGCCTCCAGACCTCCACGACTGACACCGGCTAACTCTGCTCACAGTGTGAACTCCCCTCTAATTGCAAACGACCTATCCCCCTTTTTCTTAATTGTTGGAAGCTTGCAGTATATTTTTCTGCTCAGCCAAGATTTTTTTTCTTAACTTAACCTTAGGTAAATGTGTTACCATCTAAGATGAATCGCTTTGATCGCGCCTGCATGTAAAGCATAAATTGGAACTGGTGTGGGACGGGGAAGGGAGGGAGGGTTCACTGAAGTGGCTTCCTCCAACCTATACAGACTGTGAAGCCTGCAGGGGATAAAGCCAGAGTAAAGCTGAGATCCTTGGGGATCCCAGGTTGCCCCAGGGAGGGGCATCCCAGCTCTTCCCAGGAGGGGTAGGGTGTGCCGGAGAGCGTGGCCCCCAGCCTTCTCAGTTGGGACACTCCATCTGTTCCCCAGTCAGTAACTTGTATTTCTTTCTTTTTTTTTTTTTCTTCTCCTGAACTTTCCAGGTAAAAGTACACCCGTAAGCCAGCTGGGTTCTGCAGACTTTCCCGAGCCCCCCGATCCATTCCAGCCACTCGGGGCTGACAGCAGTGACCCGTTCCAAAATAAAAAGGGCTTTGGGGACCCATTTAGTGGAAAAGATCCGTTCGCTTCCTCCTCTTCAACTAAACCTTCTAAAGCCTCTCCCTTGGGCTTTGCAGACCTCACCTCTGTAAGTTGAGTTCTCTGCCTCCGCGCCGCCTCCTCCCCCTCCGCTTGAGCTTTTGGGTTAATTATTATTTTATTTTTTTCATCTCTTTCAAACGGCAAACCTTCTCCTGGTTGATGGCCCCCCGTACCTCTATGCTGTTACTCGTGTTATTTATAATGTACTTGCTGCGTTCTGTAAGAAAAAACGGTTTCTCAATAAAGAAAAAAAAGTTACGGTTTGGAGACTCTGTGGAAAGGGCCCGTTAGCTTCCAGCAGTGTGGCCGGCCGTGCCCTGTCTGTCCTCCCAGTAGATGCTTGGTGTTTATTTCTGTCGCCTCAGGCCACTGTGTCCATTGATGTTTGGAAGCCCAGACGGCAAATGTTCCTGAGGTATGAAAACAAGATTGCAAACGTTACATTAGGGTCTTGCTGTCCCCAGAAAGGTCTTTGTGCAAGAGCACTGATGGCCCCACCGCGTGTGTTCTGAGCGGCAGGCATGTGGAGGAGGACCCAGGAAGGGCACACGAAGGAAGAGCGATAGGAGTTTTTAAATTTCATGTCAGCGACGGTGCATACAGAAACCCCGCCTAGAACAACTGCTCTGAAACCCTTCCCTTTTGCAAAAAAAACAAAAAAACCCTCAAAAAGCCATTTAGCCAAGTGAAGTGCCTTTTCAGAAGCTAATCCTGGGATTTTGAAAGCCTGGCTTTGTTTCTCCGTGTGAAAAAAGAATTCCAGATTGTAAAATGCCATCACTTTCTGGGTGTTTTCAGTCATGTTCCCAGAGAGCGTCAGATATCTGTTGGGCACGCTTGTTTTTAAAAAGGTTTTCTTCATTTGAATGTGCAAAGTACCTTGTTTCTTGGTGTGAGACGCATTATTTATAGATACTTGGACTCCTAGAATATCCATCTTAAAACAAGCTCTGCCCTATCAGTGCCCAGGCAGCTCCCGCTTCATTTCAAATCCACCTTGTGCACCGTGGCTTCTTGAAGTCGCCTGAGATGCTGACCTGTTCCTGGCTCTTGACGACCTGTAAATATTTTAGGACCGCAGTTAGCTGAGTTTTGTTGACAGCCAGTGCATGATGTGGATGTATAATCTGGCGACCTTGTTAATAAAAGCCAGAAACAAAACCCGCTTTATCTACAGTTTTCTTGAATAGCACAGCATTTGTTTTCTCGGTGGAAAAAAAAATATTCAGTGCTGATGAAAAAAAAAGAAACGATGCTATTCACGCATGACTCAGGTTCTGTTTTGGGTCGGGAAGAGGAGTAAGTGGATTTGAACGGCAATTTGAAGAGATGACTGTTCTCTTTCTGAAGTGCACAGTCTGTTTCCTGCACCCACCCCCCACCCAACTCTTCGTGGATGGTTTTTGGGAAAAACTTTTTTTTTTTTTTTACACATCCTAAGGTGTCCAGCTACCATTTGGCCCAGCATTTCTGGTCATTCCAGAACAGCAGTTAGCTTCAATTTTAAAACACTCCCCTTATTTAATCTCCCTCATTTCCAGGTGAGGGGTTGGAATCTGTCCATTTTGCTGCCGTGCTGTTTCTGCTTAAAACCCCTTTCCGTTTTGGATGCCCTAGTTTTTCCAAGGCCATCACCACCTGACAGAGATGTGGCCAGTCTTGTGGGCCAGGTGCAACAGAGGCAAGATACCTAATGGTTTGGTGTGTCCCCCTCAGTCATTCCGCAGTCCAGTCATGGTCACCTGGGGACCCCGGATGTCTGCATTTTCAGTGTCCAGAGACTCGGTTCATCAGCCTGTGGTTTCTGGGCTCACCAGGCCTTGAAGATTCGTGCTCACTCAAAGGAAGACCGAATTAGTTCCTCCGGTGTGTGTGCTTCAACCTCCCCAGGAAATGCTGATGGGCCTCTAACAGCCCAGCAGGACCAACAGAGCTCTTTTCAGATCTGATGTCCCAAGGGTGCCACTGAGGCCTGTCACCACCCCTGCAAAAGCAGCCAGGTCTGTGCTGGAGTTCAGAGGAGCTGTCACACACGCATGTGGTCCCCCGACCAGGGACACCCGGTCTGTCACACCGGGATCCTCTAATGAGCCCCATGTTTCCGTCAGTGGGTTACTTGGGCTTGTAGCTGGTCACAGGAAACCTCTCTGGATTTCTTTAAAAACAAGCCATTCTCAGGCAAATGTATTTGTCAGGAAGTAACGTTTATAGGTTAGCAAAATGGCTCTTTTTTTCGGAAGTGCATTAGGAGCCGAGCAAATATTGGGCGGAACAGGCCTTTGCGTCGTTACACGAGTTGCATGATTCCAGCATCAGGACAAGCAAGTTATTGGGAGGTAGCTAGAAGCGTCCCCACACGGGATGTGGGTGTTGATCCTCAGTGAGGGAAGGTACTTCGCGTGTAGGGCCATCTGAACCTCGGACTTCTGCAGAGAGGCCACCGAAATAAAATTGCTTATTGTGCATGCTGAGTGGGCAAGCCTCAGGACAGGAGTGTCTCGAAAGGGCGGTGTTCTCGCGCACCACTGTGCCTCTGTTCCAGGACGCAGGAGAGCAGGGCAGGAATCAGCTGCCCTTCACTGAGAAGCTGCACCCTCTGGCCTGTCACGTGACATCACCATCTGGGGACGAGCGAGTGTCCCGGTCGGGGGGTCCCCACCAGGGCCGGGACAGGATTTGCTGCTGATTCCAGACACAGAGGGAACCCCAGAGAGCCCCTTCCTCCCGCCCTCAATCTCAGACGTCACAGGGCAACATGCTGCTCAAGTGCACACAGACCACGGGGCTGGCGCAAGTCCTGACACAGGGCCAGAAGCTGGCCTCCAACCAGGCCCCTCTGAAGGCATCTGGAACATTCTTCTCGGCACGTCGAGTCTGGAAACGCAGACCCCTGGAACAGGAGCCCCTGCACTGACATCCTGAGACTCGGTCGAGCGGGGACTAGTCGGTGTGGGCCCTGTGGCTAGTTCGCGGCCCAGCAGACTCGGCTGATCGTGTCTCTCGGTTCAGGCCTTGGTTGGGGTCACCCCAGTCGTAACTTACCAGCCTCCACCCTCACCCTCCTCTGGGCTGGCTCCTTGTCAGCCCAGCTGTCCCCTCTCCTCCTGCTGCTGTCGGCTGCACCATGGAGCCATTTCCGCCTGCATTTGTAGCTTTTTCCTTGTTTTTCTGCTGATGAGGTGTTGGAAAATTCCCCAAAGAGGTCAGTGGGGTGAGGAGGTCGTGTTACTTATCTGTGACCCACGGTGGTGACATGGGGCAGGGGCTGGTTTTTGGGGAGTCTCGCTGGGAGACCCATCTGCCCCCTGAGCATTTTTCTGAGCAATTTCTCCAAGAACCAAGCCCCAGCTCTTGCTCGCAGGATGGCTCTCGTCATGCGGCCCCCTGGAGTGTCCCTGCCTGACTCCCAGCGCCAGGCGGAGCAAGGCTCCTGGCGTGACCCTTACCCTCCTCCAGGCCACACCTGGCTCCAGGCCAGACTCCTCCCACCCCCACTGCCCTGGCCCCTGCCCCAGGCTCTGACGCCTGGCCCTTTCTCACCCCGCACCTGCTCAGGACATTCAGAAACTCCCCCCACTCGCTGGCCCACGGAGCCTCCGAGGGCAACTCTGCCTTTGTGGGGCTTGCTGGGGCCCTTTGGCCTGGCCCTTCCCACCCACACTCTCTTCTGGCGTCACCAGGGTCGGGCTCTCTGTCCCCACAGCCAGAGCTGCCCCTGGGATGGGGCCGGGGTCTCCGGGGCCCGTCCCTGTCTTGTGTCCCCCGCTTTGCCTGAAGCTGTGGTGACACCTCCCCCTCTCCCAAGCTTCCCCGCTCCCCAGGCCTCAGTGTCCCCAGCTGCCAAAGGAGCCCACCCGCGGGGCTTTCCCTCAGACTTGGCACACGTGTGAGGTAGTGAACTTCTGCCCTTTTCCTGCCCTGGCACTACCAGGAGTGTCTGCCGGGCTCTCTGTGGGAACCATGTCTCACTGGGGTATCTGTGTGTCTGCTTGCCCCATAGGGGCACCTGCAGAGGGCCAGCCTGCCCTTTACCTTTGGTGTCATCCATGCTTAGCTGAGAGCTTGCCAGAGTCACTGAGCTGGGCAGGCAAGTCCCTGAACAGGCCACAGCTTTTGCCTGGGGGTGTCGGGGCCAAGAGGGCAGAGACGTCTCCCCAGGAACAGAGCCAAGTGGCCGGGGGCCTGGAGGAGCCGGAAACCCGTGGTAGGACCCAGAGTGTTGGACCTGGCTCTGCCTTTCTTCCCAGAAAGCTAAGGTGCTTAGAATGGTTTGGGTCACCAAACGGCAGCGTAAATGCCAGGGCTCCTGTAAGGGTTCAAGGATAGTGGCTCTCAGTAGGCCCCAGGGCCGCCTGGAGCGGACTGGGGTAGAGATGCCGTGTTCCAAGGCCATGTCGCCCCTGCCTGTCTGGAGTCAGAGCCAGTGAGTGCCAGAGCCCTACAGCACTGGCTCCTTGCCCACCAGGGTCGTCGGCCTACAGCTGGCTCATCCTCAAGCCCCGGGCCTGTAGGTTTGCCATCCTGGGGTTCTTGGGCTTCAGCTGACCTCTCCTCCCTGGCCGCTTTCTCCATGGAGAGGAGGCCAAGCGGGCGCTTCTCTCTCTTGAAGCCTCATAGACTTAGTCTTGGGAATCACCAGAACCTTCTCTATGTCCCCAAACTGATATGCACCATTTCCCACTTCAGTTCCCCGAGGAGGGCAGGGCAGCTGGTTCTCTGAAGTCCGAGGTAGAGGTTAAGGCCAGACTCAACCCTGCTTCCAGGTGCATATGACTATGGGTCAGCACGGGGAGGTGGGTGTCCCACCCCCACCCCCAAGACATAGGCTTTTGGCTCTTCCTAGTTTGCACATGCACACTGGGTAACTCCCCACCATGCATCCCAGCATTGTCCTACCCTGCGCCCCGCCAGCCCACAACAGGCCATCTCCGTGTCCCCACACCACCATCAGCAGGTTGCAGCCCCTGGGCCGTGTAACAGCCTCCGTTTTCCTTCGTAGTTTGGCAATGAGGAGCAGCAGCTGGCGTGGGCCAAGCGGGAGAGCGAGAGGGCGGAGCAGGAGAGGCTGGCGCGGCTGCGGAGGCAGGAGCAGGAGGACCTGGAGCTGGCCATCGCACTCAGCAAGGCCGACATGCCCGCCACCTAGGCGCAGGTCCCCACGCAGCGCGTGCAGGCGGGCAGCCTCGGGGGCAGGTCTGCGAAAGGAGAAGACCAGGGTCTGTATATACACGCTCACGGCGGCCCTGTCTCACGTGACGTGTCACCGCCACTGTTACAGCAAGGACTCGCTGGTCAGGGGGCCTTGGGGCCTAGGGACTTCCTCAGGACCAGGAAAGGCAGCCCAGCCTGGAGGAGAGGCCCAGAGAGGCGCAGCTGCACCCCGTCTGTGACATCCCTGTTGAGTGGCAGCGCCCGGCCCTTCCCCCTGCCTGGGCTGAGCTTCCCTGACCTCCCTCCTGAGATGACACTCCGGAAATGTATGCACTCGTTGTATAAAAATTAAGTTTGAGCAATTAATATAAAATATTTTAATACAAAACACAAGAATCTTTTTTTTCCTTTTACATAAACATTGTTTTCATTGCACAAACAGTCCCACCTTGTAGCAAGGCGGGATCGGCCCGGGGTTCCTGTTTAAATCCTAAGTGCTTGAGGAGCTTCTGGGCCACAGACAGAGCCAGTTTTGCATGTTCGCAGGGGTCACCTGTGCCTCCAGGTCAGGTCTCTGAAATGGTTGACTCTGACCTCTTAGTAGCTAGGGCAGGCGGCCAAGGTTTGAAGAGAGATTCCTGCTCACAGTCCCCCCAGGCATGGTCTATGCTAGGGGCAAGGACGCCATGCAGCCTTCACACCTGAGCCCCTGCTTGAAGAGCCTTCTGCTAGAACATAGCTGAATTCCCCTAGAACATTCCAGAAGCTTGGACATAACCACTGGGACGCGTTCAGGGGTTGCTGAGGATCTTGCAGGTCTGCTCCCGTCCTGCTTCCCACTGTCCCCCGGTAGATGAGACAGCCCTGGGCCCTTCCTCCAGGTAAAGATGATAAACACTTGTGGATCTGCGCAGCTGGGCACACAGCCTCAGGGGGCCTTTATCCAGAGAAATCACAGCAGAGAACCTCCCACCCCAAAACTGGACAGGGGCAGAAGGGGCCGAGATGGGACCACCAAGATAAATAAATATCCTGGAATGTTCCGCATCAGAACCAGCCTTTACTGGAAAGCAAAGGGCACACGGCCCCACCATGCCCCTGGTAGAGTAAGATCCTCCAAGTCCTTCTTTTGAAAAGTTCCTTGCCTGTGTCCTGTATCTCTGGGTCCAGTTCTCTGCTGTCCCCTCCCATACCTTTTAGGGAGGGGTCACCCCCTGCACGCTGGCTGTCGGCTGCTGATACAAATGTTTTATCCCAGCCAGGGAGCCATTCTGAGACATGATGATCTATTTGTTTGTTGCATTTTAATAACTTTTTAGACCTAGTTTTAGACTTGTAGAACAGTCACAAAGGCAATAGAAAGGGTTCTCATAAACCCCTCATACAACTTGCCCTGTTTTTAATATGGTGTCTGTGCTATAATCCATGTCCCACTGCTGAGATGGTATGATTCACTAAAAGTCCACAGTTTATGCAGATTTCCTCAGTTTCCCCTAATGCCCTTTCTCCGCCCCTGGGTCCCACGTGGCAATCAGTCCACACGTCTCCTTTGGCTCCTCTGGGCTGAGACGGTTTCTCGGACTTTCTGGGTTTGCCTGACTTTGGTATTTTTGAGGAGGACTGGTCAGGGGTTTGTAGGATGCCCCTCAGGTGGGATTCATCTGGTGTTTTTCTCACGTTGGACCTGGGGTGATGGGCTTGAGGGAACCACAGAGGTAAAGCATCCTTCTCATCACACTGTGTCCACTGTGCCATCAGTGTGACATTTTGCTGATACTGAGCATGGTCACCTGGCAGTAAATCGATTTTTGAAAGATAACGTTTCAGAGCCACCGAGGTGTTTGGTGACATAGACTCGTGTCGGGGCAATAATCCATGTGAGTAAAACTCACAACCAGGGTTTACAACAGATTTCAGGGAATTTGGGGGTCAACCAGGACAGTCCAAGCCCTTGGCCCTAATCTCCCTTTTCCAGGTTACAGATGAGGGGCCCCTGGGGCTCTGGAGGGGGTGGGATTCCCTGGTGTCGCTTCTCTGTCATCACAGGGCCAGGGGTCTGGGGACTGGTGTGAGACCTGTAGGCTTCTGAACCTCTGAGGTGCCCCTAACCCCTTCGGGAAAAGCGGGCCACTTCCAGAATGCGCCTGGCGGCGATTCCTGAGGCCTCCGCCTCCTGAGGTGGAACCCTCAGAAGAAATCTGAAAGCCCCACGCCCCGTGGCCCTGTGGGAAAGGCACTGCATCCCCTCTCTCCACGTAGGCCCAGCCCCCAGCCCCACTCTCAAACCCAACACCCACACTCCACATTTGGTGAAAAAGCTCAACAGTTTCCTGAGTCATTCAACTTGCATCATTTTGTTCTAACATCAGAGCAACTTTGTAGGTGAGGAGGGTGGAGTGTCAGGCCATTTCCCAGATGGGGAAATGGAGGCTCAGCGTCTGAAGTCCTTCCCCCAGAGCCCCAAAGCAAGACAGCAGTGGTGACTTAGTATCTCACCAACCTTAGCTGCTGCTTTACAAAGGCATGGTAGCCAGAAAAGTACAGAAAGGTCACTCATTGAATGAGAAGTTCTTACCCAGGGGGGTGGGATGGGCTTAGGGAATCCACAAATTCCCGAAGGCACATTTGTGAACTTCTCTGGTTTGTTTGGTGAGGGTGTCCACGACTCATCCAGTCTTAGAGGTTCCCAGACACCCCAGGAAAAAGGTCACAAGCCAGTCTTAAATCCTGTTTCCTTCTCCCCTAGGCTCACATACACTGAGAGATGCTCACATGCACACATGGACCCACACCTGCTGTGCAAATAGCCTCAAACCACTAATCCATCCCCACTCCCACGGGCTCTTGCTGCACTTCCTTGGCAGAGAAAAACTCATGCCCTTTCCTGGAAAACAGAGTATCCAGCTTGAAAAATTTTTATTATGAAAGTCTCCAAACATAAAGCTGCAGGACAAGCGCAGTAAATGCCCGTACACCTGCCACCCGGCTTCAGCTCACGAGGATTCTGCCCCCTCTGCTTCCCCGATCCCTCTCACTGATTCCCTTCTCTTGGCAGATGCACTTTAAAGCAGTTCAGTCATGGCACCCCTCCACCCTTTCACATTCAAGTACATGCTGGGGAGAAATGTGGGTGCCTTCACACATAACCCCCATGCTATGATCACATCTAACAAAACTCAGAGTAACACTTTCCTTCTACTTAGCCAAGTCTTTCAGATGAGCAGCAATTTTTGGCTCTGCAACATCATTAATTTACCGCCCTGATGGTTGGATGATTTTGTCCCCTGAGGGGGTGACATCCCTCCCTACCCCATGGGAGTTGGTGCCCCAGCCCCTTGCTGTCCAGCTACGACTGGCAGATGGACCAGATCCCAAGGGTTCAGGATACTCAGTCTGAACAGTATTTTGGAAAAGGATGACTATTTTATTTACAGTTTGCCCCAAGCAAATGAAATTGCATCTTCAAAGCCAGTTTAATTTAAAAGGACATTCTTGTCCTGGAACAGTTGTGGAGAGCTATTTTTAAAACAGGAAGTGTCTGAGAAACAAAGAACCTGTCTCTTGAAATAATGGAATAAATATTCCTGCCCTCTTATCAGGTCTGGTTCCTTTGAAACATGGTCTTTTTTTTTTTCCAAAAATTTCCCCAGTAAAAGTTACCAGGAGCTGTACAAATTGTATCATGAGCTGTTGTTGGAAAAACATAAAGGGAAATGGAAATGTGATCCTTATCACAAACTTATTCCAAAGAAATTACGTGATGTGGGCTTGCATGGTTAGAATTGTGTTTCTGTCTGGCGGGTCTTTAAATAGCTCTTTGATTGGCTTTCTGGCGGCTGTGCTGTGTTGCTCTGTTTCATCCCCAATCTAATTCATGCTCTGGGGTCAGTTTCTTCATTTAGCCAAGAAGGTTGGACTGGACAACAAGTGAAGACCTCTCTAGCTCTAAAGGTTCGTAAGACTATTCAAGAAAGGCACGTACTTTAGGATTTCAAGTAACATAAAAAAAGAAAATGGAATAGGTGTCATCCTGCAAGCCTCATCTTTATTTAAAATATTTTGTCCACATAGACAGCAATGTGGTATTATCTTCATCAAACTTGCTAAGGAACTAGAGCTTAATTATTCCAACCACTAAAAGAAATGATAATTATATAATGTAATAAGAAGCTATTATTATAATGACAACGGATAAATTTATCAAGTGAACATGTCGTACACCTTAAATTTATATGTTATATGTCAAATATATTCCAATTAAAATTTTTAAAAAATATTTTCCATGAATGAAAAAACTGAAAAGCTCTTTACCCACTCTGGATAACCAACCATGTGATAGCTAGCAAAGAAACCTGAGTTTAAATAACACTAATATATAATATGATGAATATAATAAATAAGACCTAATGTATATAATATAAATGTATAAGTCAATATAAAATTATATCAATATCAGCATATTACATCAATAATACAAACAGTAATATATAATACTATATGTATTGTAGACTTTAAAAAAACTAGTCTATTGTAAGAAACAAGTTTAATAAATGAACAATCCTGTGACCTTCCGGGAGTTTTCCCTGTGCTAAACTTCAGAGAGCCTTTCGTGAGGATCAGAAGCATAACGGCTTTTGAGATAGTGGTCGGTGGTGAATATTGTTTCTTCGCACTGAAGACAAAGGACAGAGTTTCCACTCCAAGAGCCAAAAAAGACCCAAGACAAGATGTAGTCATTGTTCAACCATAAACACATTCTTTAAAGGAAGTGGGCATCCTGCTTGTCAGAGGACGAGGCGGACCAGAACTCCGGTTCCAGATCCCGGGGTGAGACCCCTGGTGACTTCTCATCCCCTAAGAGAAGCCCCCGAGTTACGAGGAAGCCGTGGGCCTGGTGCAAGACGCCCGGCCCTGGGGCTAGACAGGCTTGGTGCGGATCCAGTTCTCTTCACAGCGGGGCGGACCTGGGGAGCTCGAGTCACATCGCCGTTATTTTCCCTCATCTGTGAAGAGGAGATGATGACATCCATCTCTCAAGGCCGTTGTGAGAATCCGCCGCAGAGTCATCGGCACATTCTAGATGCTCAAGGGAGTAAGAACAGTAGTACTAGTACTTTTTGTTTGTTTTCAATTTCCAATTGTGGTAAAGAAAAAAAAAACACATAGCATGAAATTTACCATCTCAACTGTTTCCAAGCATACAATTCAGTAGTTTATATATGTTCGCTTTGTTGGGCAACGGCTCTCTAGAACCTCTTCACCTTGCAAAACCGAAACTCTGTACCCAGGGAACAACTCCCTGTTTCCCCCTCCCCCCCACCAGTAGTAGCGGTTTTTGTTTTTACTGGTTCAGATAGTTATTACTAAAGCTATGGTTGCTGAGATAGTGATTGCTTTGTGCCTTGATAGCTGGACTTACATATTGTAGTTCTGCTAGCCAGGAACATGCTGAGAGGTGACTCCGTCCACATTAAATATGCAACTACCCTGCTCCTTAGTATAGGAGGAGTCTTGCTCTAAAGGAAATTGGAGAGAAGGTGGGGAGATGGGATGCCTATGTGATTGTGCAAAGGTCTTGGGAGAGAAGGCACCTTGAGCGCAACAAATGCCTTGTATGGACCAACTCTGCCATCCACCACCATTCGCTAAAATCGAAAGGCATGTCCCAAACCACGGTGTTACCTTTAATTCAGAGGTGCGCCGGGGTACTTTCCACTTGAGGGGGACAGATGCCGTTGCCCTTGGGTGGCACTGCTGGACTGTATCATAAGCTTGTCACCACTTCAACAGGGGTTATTTTTATAGCCGACAATGAGACTGGCTGGAAATGCCGTGGCATCCATGCCTAGAAAGCTCCTGCGTTTAAATTTGAGGAGGTGGAGTGCGTGGGCCCTGCGATGCGGCTGCTCTCCATGGCCTCTGCCCGAGACATTGCTGCAGAGCAGATCCCTTCCAGCCCAGGAAAAATTCGGGTCCTCAGCCTTCCTGAGGACCGATTCTCTCAAGACATATGTGTGAGGACATAGAACCACCCTCCTCTCTCCTGTCCCACAGTCCTGACCCTCAGGGCTTGCCACCTGCCCCCTGCCTGACCCTCCCAGGGAAGGGATGAGACTGGCCAATGGGGAGAGAATGTTCATTTTCTGTTTTCCATGCCACTTGCTGGGTTGTACTCTCTCGCTCTGTACGTCTTTCTCTCTCAAGCACTGCCTGGGCCAAAGAAGACTGTGCATTTCTTAAAGAGGTGGCGGGAATCTGATGTTCAGCTGGCGGGCTCCTTTCAGACATAGAACACATCCCACCCATTTCAGACACCTCTATGTGACCCCAGTTTGGGTCCCAGCTTGGAAGGAAACCTGTGCATAGCATTTTCCAGTACCTTGTGTTCAAGGCATCTGCTACATTTCGAGCAACTCTTTTTCTGCATTTTTCTCTCACATCTAACCAGCCACTTGAACCCTGTTTTTGCACACGTTGTCTTGCCACTACACCCTGATTCCTAGGGCAATGCCCCATGTATTCTGAAAAAAAATTGTTCTTTGGAAGCAGCACAGACTGAGAGTCGTCCATGCTGCCATGCACTTTCTTGGGGGATGCAGGGACCCCAGACAGACAGGAGACTTTGGCAAGGCATCTATAAGGGTTTAAGTTGGGCAGGGAGACTGGGGAAGCTATCCTTGTCTGGCCCGCACAGAGGTTCTATGGCAATAGTAAAACTTGATCTAGAAAGTTTTCCCGCCTGTGATTGGTTGAACGACAGTGGAATCCATTCTTGCCACTTCCTCTCCCTCTGACTACTTGAGAGGCTGGGGTTACTCTGACCAAGCCCAGGGGCCTAGGGCACTCTTTCCTACTGTTTATTCTATAACTTTCTCTTAGGAGCCTCAGAGAACCATACAAGGTGGATCTGCTCTATTTCTTCAAGAACCAGAGGCCCTCAATTGCACTTGTGTTTCCAGAAACAGGAGATGCTTCTAGTAGCCAATTCTACTTTGAATCAGATTTAATTCAGCAGACTTTTATTGTCATTCACATTGTTCTAGACCAGGGGTCAGCAGACTTTCTGTAAGAGGTCAGACAGTAAATATTTTTGGCTTCTGAGGCCATACAGTCTCTGTTGCAATTTTTCAAGTCTGCCATTAAACCACAAAAGCAACCACGGTATATATGTCAATGAATGTGTGTGGCTGTGTACCAATAAAACTTTATTTACAAAAACAGTTGGGGGGCCCGGATTTGGCCCTCAGGCCATAGTTTTCTGTCTAGGTCCATGGCCTGAGCTGGGCAGTGAGGACACAGTGGTGAGCCAGACATTTTCTCTGCCCTCACAGAGCTCCAGGTGAATTTATTTTTTCATTAGGGCTGAACAGTTTCTGATTTCCATGTAATCTGATTTCTCTCAGGTGCACGTGGCATTACTTGGAAGAATAAAATTAAAGACTACATTGTTTATAACACCATCAAACCAGAGATCCCCTCCTTGTTTCCCCATAAGTTTTAGAGTTGATATGCTTCAAAGGAAATTACATGAAATAACAATGGTGAATCTAATGATAAGGTCAGGTTCATTCCATTTTTTCAATCCCCCACTCTCTATTTTAGGGGCTCGCTTTTCCATCTTGACATAAGACTGACAAATGCATAGGCTGAACTATTTTTAAACCACAAAATAGGAAATACATTGTTTTTCTGAAAATCACTCTTGCATCCAGTTATACACATTACTGCTACTCTAGAGTTTTACCTCATAAAAATGGAAAAAAGGGTTTGAATTGTCACCCTTTCTGTATGTCTGTTAATATAATAAGCTAATGTTACTGTCAGCATAACAGATGCAAAATTACTGAAGGTTGGTTATTCTTTGTCGTTATATCCAACATTCTAAATATTTATCTATCAAAGTGTGGTAAAATATACAGCATAGAATTTACCATCTTGACCATTTCCATGTGCATTAAGTACATTCAGTGGCATTTAGTACATGCACCATCATTCTCCAGAGCTCTTCTCATCTTGCAAAACTGAACTTTGTCCCCGTTTAACAGTAACTTGCGATGCCTCTCCTCCAGCCCCTGCAGCCCCTGTTCTGCCTTCTGTCTCTATGAGTTTGAATATTCTAGGGACCGCATACAAGTGGAGTCATACAGCATTTGCCTCTCGTGACTGGCTTATTCGCTCCACATACTGTCCTCAAGGGTCATCCACACTGCAGCATGTGTCAGTTATTTCCTTCCTTTTTAAGGCTGAATAATATTCCACAGCATGTGTGCGCATCACACCATGTCTTGGTACCCATTCATCCATCAATGCACACTTTGTCAAATTTTATTTTACATTTACAAAAGAATTTTATTAAACATAGCAAAGTTGAACAGTTGAAGCCTCTATTTCCAATTGCTTCTTTTAAAAATACTTTGTTTTTAATGAGGTGAAATTCACATAACAAAATCAAGCATTTAAGGCAGACAATTCAGCGGCGTTCAGCACATTCGCAGTGCTGTGCAGCCATGACCTGATCTAGTTCCAGAACATTCCCATCACCCAAGAAGGAGACCCTGTGCCCACGAGTAGTCACTGCCCGTCCTCCTCCCCAGGCCCTGGCAGCCGCTGATCTGCTTTCCCTCTCTGAGGATGTGCCTGTTCTGGGTGTTCAGATACATGGATGACACGGCACATGGTCTTTCGTGTCTGACTTCTCACACTCAGCGTGCCGGCTTCGAGGCTCACCCACACCGCAGTGTGAGTCGCGGCTTCATTCCTTGTTGCGGCTGAGCCATATTCTATCGTGTAGATATGCCACAGCTTCGTGCTCACTCTTTGATGGACCCTTGGGTTCTTCCCACTTTTTGGCTGTTACCAACAAATGAGGATCTCAATTGTTTCTTAAACAAACAAGCCCACCGCAGCAATGACAATAATAAAAACAATCGCCAAAACTTTTCCTCCAGGCAAAAAAATCTTTGAGGGGCCCTTCCCACTTAAAAGGGCATCTGTGAGACACACATTTACTCTTGAGAAAGATGCCATGCAAGGTCACCTGCACCAACGTTCAGCCTGTGTGCTTCCATTGGGAATCTCAGAGTGTCCCAGTGCAGAGAGCAGCTCGGGGGACATTGAGTTCCACTGTCTCCCTTAATTGAGCACCTCCTGTGTGCCAGGCACAGCACAGGCCCCGTCCATCAGAGGGGCCCTGGCCGACACAGCTGCAAGTGAGGAGGGAGCGGTGGGGCCAGGAGCCACAGACTGACTGGTGAACTCAGGAGCTCAGCTCAGACCTGTCCAGCACCCCAGCCTCTGCCTTGTCACTGGGGCTGCCCAGATCTTGGCGGGCAGAGAAAAGCTAGCCCATGGGCTCCTGCAGGGAGCTGCAGAGATACAGGCAGAGAGGGCCGGTGGGAACCAGCTATGCTCGAGAGAACAGCCACCAACCTCTGAGATAAGAAACCTTCCCTTTGACGAATCTCTGTATGACTCAAAATGAACCCACCAGCCCCCAGCAGGCTGGTCCAAGTCACCCCAGGCCATGCTAGAGGAAATGAGACAGCAGGATGTGTTTGAGCTTTGGGGTTCAACAGAAACACGGAGACATGCCAGGAACATGGGGAATTCTGCCCTGGAGAGTCAGGATTGGCGCCTCTGGGCATGTTTTAAAGCCGGGTGGAGGGACGGAGCTGGCCAGAGCCCGGACTCCTGGTTTATCTCCTTGCTTCAGAACATCACAGAACCCCGAGGCCCCAGATGAGGCATTTGGCTGAGGAGTGTGTCTTTCTGTCTTGGGACAGTCCCCAAAAGGCCAACTTGGGGTCAAGGTTGAAACCAGCGGTGATTAAGGCAGAGAGCAATCAGGATGCGCAGGAGAAGGCAGGACCCGGCGGAACTATTTCCTGAATGATTGTGACAATTTAGAGCTGTGAGGCTCAGTTGTGGCCCATGGACGGCTGAGCTGGAGACCCCGGGGTGCTGCACGTGTGCCAGCTTCTGGGCCCTGCCCGAGGTCCTCCAGATGGGGTCCCCGCTCCCCTGGAGCACAGAGGGGAGAATGGCCCGGGCTGAGTGCCCACCCTCTGATGGGCACGACTCTCTGATTTACTTTTCTAACCAGCCCAGGAGGTGGCTCTTGGTCAGCAGGGACGGGGTGTGGATGCCCAAGGCTATTGCCAGTGGGCAAGCACCACAGCTGGGGTCCACCTGGACCTGCGGGCTCCAAGTCCGATCCACACTGCGCACCACCCGGCACTGTCTTGGCCCCTGTTGGAGTCAGTGACCAGTTCTGTCATCTCAGGAAACCCCAGGTTTTAGGTTTATGAGTACAGGGAATACTCCCTGAATTTAGAAGAAACGAAACAAAATAAAACAAAAAAGCCAGGGTGGGGCTGGGAAAAAAAGGCTTGTCAATAGAATGTTCCGTTCACGTTGTCCTAGGTTAAAACGGAATCAAGTCCTGGCAAGCAGCTTGCCGTTGGCAGGCAGTGGGGGGCCCAGCTCCGCCGGGGTTTGTGTTTGCTGCTTAGGGGGGAGCCGAGGGACCCAGGAGGCCTGGGGGCCTGGGCTGCTGAGTGGTCTCTGCAGCCCGGAAGGGAGGGCGGATGGCGTTGGCCGGAGTGAGGACCTGGATGCGGGGGCCCATGTTTCCTCCCCTGTTGGGGGTGAGAGGCTCTGAGCCCAGGTCTTGGCCTGGAAGCGGTTGTCCGGGCACCGGTGTGCCCTCCTGAGTAGGCTGTCCTCGGCCATCCGGGTCCGTGGGGTGAGATGCTCGCTGCACTCAGAGCAGCCTGTAGGCTGAGCAGGCAGGCGGGCGTGCCGGGTGTGAGCGGCACCTCGACCGCAGGCCTGTCCAGCTCCGGGTGATATGCTGCCTTTCTGTACAACTCAGGCTGCTGCAAAAACCTGATTTCCGGGCACCCTCTGGCAGAGCTCACCGCTCTCCTCGCTGTTGCCCCCATTTCACAGAGGAGGAAACGGAGGCCCAGAGTGTGGCTGGCTGGAGCTGACACCATGAAGAATGGAGATGCAGACACACTGGGACATGTACAGGAGCTCGGTCTGGGAGAGTGGCTCCTGCAGGAGCTGCTCAGAAAAGAAAAGCACTTTTGAGCTTCTGAGTAGCAGCAAAAAAAGTTTTAAAGAACACTTTAAAAGAGAAAACAAGGGAATTCTGTGGGTCCACTAATGGGTAGATCCCCAAAGAATTGAAAACAGGGTCTCCAAGAGATGTTTGCACATCATGTTCACAGCAGCATGATTCACAGTCATCGAAAGGTGGGCGCAGCTTGAGTGTCCAGCCGCAGATGAAGGGACGCGTGGAATGTGGCAGATACATGCCAGAGAATATTGCACAACCCTGAAAAAGGACATTGTGCCACTTGCCCCAACATGGATGCACCTAGAGGACATTGTACTCAATGAAATATGCCCATCATGAAAGTATAGATCCTGGGGGTTCCCACCTCTATGGATCCCTAGGGAAGTCAAAGGCACAGAGGCAGGAAGCAGAAGGGCTGGTGTCAGGGGCTGGGGGAAGGGCTGGGCGTCAGTGTTTAATAGGGACACAGTTGCAGTCTGGGACAATGACTGAACTCTGGAGATGGATGGTGGTGGCAGCTGCACAGTATGTGCAGGTGCTTAATGCCACTGAGCTGGACACTTAGAAATGGGTAAAATGGTTCATTTCAGGTTATGTGTATTTCACACGAGGGTAACAGAAACGAAGAAAAGGAAGGATGGAAGGGAAGAGAAGAGAGGAATGGGGAGGCAGGGCAGAGAAGGGGCTCCGGCAGGGGGCAGGGTCTTGGCAGGGCTCCTGCCCACTGCTCCCTGGTCTGTGTCCCCTCTGGAGTGGTGGGATGGCTCCCTGGTTGGTACCAGCCTGGCGTTGGTCTCTGCTCCCAGCAAACCTCAGTCAGAACCAGCCAGGGCCCACCTCCCAGGTGAAAAATGCTCAGGGAACCGAGAGACAGGCAGAGAGGGTGTGGGGGCTCGGAAGGGGGAGGGAGCTCTTCCAGCCACAGGTGTGACGGTGGGGGCACCGTGTCACAGGGCCGGAGGGACAGCGCCCAAAGCCGAGGTCGCCCCCTGCCTTAATCCCTCCCTAGCTCTTCTCTGCCCTCTGTCCTGCACCCCTGCCTCCCCCGGTGCACCCCAGCCAGATTCACCTTCTCCCTCCCAGACAGAAGCCCCCCTGTGCAGGCATCTCCTTCCATCCCACACCCACCTGGCTGGGTCATGCCATGAACCCCATATGGGAGGCAGGGTATGTGGGCATCCTCCACCCAGAGGCACCGCTGAGGGCCTGGGGTTTGTGGAGGGGGAGGCTACGGAGAGCCTTCTGGGACAGGACAGTCACTAGGTCTCAGACTCGGGGAGTCTGGGTGAGGATTTGGGAGACAGGACCCTGAGGGACTCTGGCTTCTCTTGCTTTGTGGACCCAGGCACCCATGACGGCTGCCCCCTCTGTGACTCCCCACGCATCCCTCACCTTCTGGCACATCAAGGAGTTCATCTCTCCCCGGATCCGCATGCCTGAGTGATTTGCCGCTGTGCAGTAAGGCCTGGAGGAGCCCCATCATTTGAAAGAAGTCACCAAGCATGTGTCCATCAGGAAGAGAGCATTTAGCCTTCCATCCCAGGGAGCAGGACTGGTCAGCTGGATGGTCAGGGCTTGGGAGGGTGGCTGGACAGGGCCACCGGTGGCCCCAGCCCTTTGTCTGGCAGCCTCCTACCCTTACCCGAGGATCTAGTTTCTAGCTTCAAGGCTGCATAGATGCCCCCAGTAGAGCTCTGCTTGGCTACTACCAGCAGATATGGGGAAAGTGCAGGGAACAGCATTTCAGGCCCAGGGAACAGCAGGTGCAAAGGCCCTGAAGCAGGGACTGGAAGGGAGTGTTTCGGTGGAGAGTAAGGAGGCCAGGGTGGCTGAGATAGCCCGGAGGAGAGGTGGACGGAAGGAGGCAGGGCTCCAACAACCATAGTGAAGTCTTTGTATTTATTCTAGAGTGAAGGGGAGCAGCTAGAGGATTATCTAGTTTTCCTGGGGAGATAAAATTGTCAGCAGTATGAGGACCCTGTAGAGGAACCTTTGGGTCCAATGCCCTCATTGTTCCCAGATATGGAGACTGAGGCCTGAAGAGACCCAGTGACTACCCACTGTAGAGGCATCCCAGTGGGGACAGGCTTCCATTCCAGGCAGACATAGGTTCAAAGCTCAGCTCCACTCTGCGGACAGGGACACTGCCTCCCCAAGCCTCCGTTTTCCCACCTGTACAATGGGCACAAATGCCTGGAAAACACTAAACCGCGGGTCTGACTCATACACACCTCACTGCCTCCAGTCTGTGGAGACTCCCAATGCGTTATATGTTTAATTGTGGTAAGATATGTATAACATAAATGTTACCATTTTAACCTTTGTGAAGTATATGATTCAGTGCTATTAAGTTCACACTATTATGCAACCATCCCCACTACCTGCTTCTAAAAGGCTTTCATCACGTCAAACAGAAACTCCCATCTCCAAGAAGTGTCAGCTCCCCCTTGCCCTCTCCCAGCCCTGGTGCCCGTAATGCTATTTTTCTTTCTGTCTCTATGAACTTACCGATCCAAGGGACCTCACCTGGGTGGGAGCATGCCATATGTGGCCCTTGTGCCTCACATCTTTCACTCAGGCTAATGTTTACAAGGTTCACCCACGTAGTAGCATGAAGCGCAGTGTCATTCCCTTTCATGGCTGTGTAGTATTCCTCGATATGGATAGCCACATTGTGTTTATCCATTCATCTGGGAATGGGCATTGGGGTTATTTCCACCTTGTGATCATTGTGACCAGTGCTGCTATGGACATTTGTATATAAGCATCGGTTCAAGTCCCTGTTTCTCATTCTTTGGGGTCTATGCCAAAAAGTGGGATAGCGGAATCTCATGATAATTCTGTTTAGCTTTTTGGGGAAATGCCCCCTTCCCTGGCCTCATTTTGCTTCATGCTACTGCACATCAGGGAACTCCATCTGCCCAGCCAGGCTACCCTGAACACCTGTGTTTTCTGACTCCACTCCTTTCTTGTCTGGGATCTTCCTGGAAAATGAAGGGACCCCCTGGAGCTTCCAGGAACGCCCAGATCATGGATGCAGAAGGAAACACAGTGCGCTCAGGGTGTTTCAGCCCATAGACATTTCCACATGTAGGCAGGAGCTGTGACATCGGGACCACGCCCACCTGCACTTCAGCTCCAACTCCACACCTACACTGGCCCCAGGCCCTGAAGCTCAATTCAGGTTAGCACTGGATTAGTCATTCAACAAACATTTGTTGAGATGGGCTCTGGGTGAAAGCCTGGGGCTGAGTCACTTCTGAGTCACTTATGCTTCCCCAGGACTCAGCTCAGGGCTGAGGTTTCGGGAGCATCTGCTGAATGAATGAATGGAAGAGATGGAAACACGGAAAGAGATGGGCTGGGGCCTGATTGGAGATTTATAATCCAAGCACTAAGCTCCTCAAGGAAACCAGACCCACACAGCAGAGCCCAGGGCTCCCCTGAGAAAGAATGGGTTTTATTTAAGTGGAGCTCCTTGCTGCCTGCGATTCTGCCCCCTCCCTGAGCGGACACTTGGCCATGTCTGCAGACCTTAGTTGTCGTCATTGCGGGGCTGGGGGTGCTCCGGGCATCCAGAGGGTCAAGCCCAGGGATGGTTGTCAATGCCCTGCAGTGTGCAGGACAGGCCCTGCGGCACAGAACCATCCAGCCTCAACTGTCAGCAGGGTCAAGGCTGAGAAACACTATGTTAATTTTTTGGGAAAAAAATCAATTTAGGTCTGTAGTGTGCACATAGCACCAGAATACATCCCCAGTGGGTTAGATGGTATAAACCAGGACCCATATCTCCCCTCTTGCCCTCAGCCCAGCTGGTGTATTTAAATGTGTGCAGCATCCCAGGACCTCAGCAGGTCAGACAATTACAGATGCTAAGTCTCTAAGGGGGCCATGAACCCCTAACCCAGTGGTTCTCAATTTGGGGTGATTCTGTGCCCAGGGGACACTTGGCATTGTCTGCAGACATTTAGGGTCATCACAACTTGGAGGAATGGAACGATACAGCCCCAAATGTCAGCAGTGCCAAGGCTGAGAAATCTTGTCCTCACTGCACAGCAGCTCAGCTGGTCCAGGCCACTGGGGCAGCCCAGCGCTGGCGCCTTCACGAGAGGGCTCCAGCCTGTTGCTTTGGGACTCCCCGGGGGTGGTGCCGGGCCTGGTTGCTCGCTCAGCAAAGCTGATGGGCGGGGCGCTTAGTCAGGGACTCACCTTACCTCTGACAGCTGTCATGACATACAGGAAACTCCTGGCAGAAAAAAGGCTCCTTTCCCCATAACTGAAGTTCACTCTTCTGAGATCATTTCAGTGATGCTGAAAGCCTCCCAAACCCTTCCTCCCTTGCAGCCCTTTTGCCTACTCCCCTAGGGGACAATCCAAAATATGACCAAGTCTGTATACAGGCTCAGGGCTTCTTTGTATAAGTAATGCCTGGCACATCGAAATGGAATATTATGCAGCCATTTTAAATGATAATAAAAACATATCACGGAGGAAAAAAAATTATGGAAAAGGGCTTATAGCCTGGCTTGGAAAAAAAGGGGGGAATTTACTGATAATCACAGCCATAGGAAAGCAATTCACCTCTGACCGAGAAACCCTCTCTCCCAAAAATGTTGATTGGAATTGGGTTATAGAATGCAGGGTGAATTTTTTTTTTTTTTAACATGATCTCAAGTGGATACCCAGAGTTCTTTCACGGGTGGCGATGTGTTCAGGCTGTGTCTTCACACAGGGACCGGAGACAGGGCTCTGTGGCGAGGTCGCACTCCTACTTTGCTCTGGGTGGCGTCTGCCTTTGAAACCTGCCTCTGGGACAGGAACATCTTGCTAGTGAAAGCAGCAAAGGGTGATTTTTTAGGAACCGGGGCTCATGTTTTTGACTTTGGCACAGCTGACATTTGGGGCCGGATCGTTCTCAGTGGTGGGGGCCGTCCTGGGCACTGTGGGGTATCACGTGGGTGCCAGCAGCAAGTACCTCTAGACCGGGTCCCCCTGGTTGAGGACCACCCCCCCAGAAGGCGGCCAATGGAAGATACTTGCTTTTCAGGGAGGCGCAGAACAAAACGCCGAGGGCTCTTTCTGCACTCGTAAGTCTGAGGCAGCCCTCCTGCCAGGCCTGGTCTCTGGCTGCAGCACACCGCTGCATTGTGGCATGACTTTGTATTCAGTCAGTTGGAAGCACTCAGGAAACTGAAACTCAACAGCTTCAGTCCTGTTACTACTGGCTTCTCGTTGGACTCCGAGGCCTGTGGGGGAAACCTGAGAGGTGTTTTTTGCGCTGGCCAGAGAAATGGCTTGACTCAGAAGTTTAAACTCAACAGGGAGCCCTGGAGACCCTCCAAAATTTTGTTTTCAACCTCTTGTGAGTCTCTCTTCTGCTCCCCAATGCTTCAGAAACCAGTTCAGAGCAAAGAGGGGCATTTCCACTACTTGAGGGGGTGGCTACTCTGATCCGTAACAGGTTTTGCAAAAGCGGAGGAGAGAAGGTATGGGAGGCGCACACGTGCAGACACCCTTCTTCGCCAGCGGAAGTGGCTCCGGGCTATTTACTCGAGAAAGATGAATCAGATTTGTCATCTCCCATTTCTGCTTTTTGTGGATTACCAAACACTTTCAGCTGTTTCCAAGACTGCAGTAGGGGGAGGAAGGATGAAGGGAGGGAGGAAATCCCAGCTTCTGTCGCAATGGGGCGAGAGTGTTTAAAACAGGCGCTGCTTACAAGCTATTTTCACTTTCTGAAAACATCTTGTGCAATTGTTGGTAGTCATGGTTACCCACCCAGGGCCTTAAGAAGGGGGAAGCTAAGGGGAGCCTCCTTCCCCCACCAAGACATTGGGGCACAATGCAGGCAGGGGTCCTTTGACCAGAGGCGGGTTTCTGGCGTGGTCACCAGCACACCCAAGGCAAAGGCTCTCAAGTTCCTTCAGCAAGGGCACCTGCAGAGGGTCTCTCATAGGCCTGCAATGCAAGGAACAGATGGGCAGCTGCAGGAAGCTCCCTCCAGTGGGCTTCAAGGACCCTCAGGAGGCAGACAGACCATGCTGCATCCTAATACTACCCGCCCCTCCAGAGCTACCTCTCTGGGCCTCAGTTTCCTCATCCAAAAAAGAGCACCCACTATGCACAGCCCTCAAACATGGTGCCATTTTTTCCTAACAGGATGGGGAACTCATCCCTTAAAAAAAAATCCTGCTAAAAGGCACAATAAGTAAAAGGCAAAGCAGGTCAGAGATTCAGCATTTTGCCCCTTCTTGAAAAAAAAAAAAAAATGCCTGCATGCTCCAGAAGTTTGGCTAAAACCTCAGAAGCTTCCAGAAAGAGGTAAGGGTTTTTTTCAGCTCAGCAGAGGCCACGTCAGTGGGTCCAGCACTTTCCCCAGCGCTGGGGGAAAAGGAGGCAATTTATGGCTCAGGGAACAGCCTTAAAATAACTCCCTTGGTCTGAAAATGCAGTGTTTAAATTTATAGAAAAACCCACAGGTTCCTGGCAGCTGGGCGCCGCAGCTGGCATTCCCCCCCCACTGGTGCAGGCTCAGGCAGGACTTCACCCCGCCTCTGCCAGGCCGCCCTCCATCAAAGCTGCCTGTTCCCCGCCCACGTCCCTCCCAGGTGCCCCAAGCCCCTAGCTTCCAAGCAGCCAGAAACCAACTCCGTGATTTGTCAAAAGATGCAAAACTTTTCTTTTAATTAAAAAAAACCCAACAGTCTTATAAAAATGAACTGGCAGCCAAAATGCCCGTGTCCCTATTTACAGTAATACAATACCTGTCACAGTCACTATGTACAATATTATAAAAAATGTCGCAGACAGTACAAATTAAGGCTGTATTTCTCACAAGGCATCAAGCCTCGATTCTCTAGTGTAGACCCGGTGGGGGAAGACGTCGCTTAATTATTGCACCATTTTGAAAACAAAACTCGTCAAGGAGGATTGGGGTCTTCTCCCACCAGGCCTTCAGTCTGACAGGGGCCGGGACGGCACCGTCGTCGTCGTCGGGGGGGTCCCCTCGGTGGCCACGTTGTGCCCTGCTCTGTCCTCTGGGTCCAATAAATACCAGTCACAGTTTGGGGGTGGGGGCCGCTCCCGGCGCGTGGGACCCGCCACGGCCGCGCGCGGAGGGGCGAGGGGGCGTCCAGGCTACATGTGCCGCTTCATGTGCAGCGCCAGATGGTCGGAGCGCGAGAAGGCACGGTCGCACAGGTGGCACTGGAATGGCCGGTGGCCGGTGTGCTTGCGGTAGTGGCGGGTGAGCTCGTCCGAGCGCGCGAACTTCCAGCCGCAGCCGTCCCAGTTGCAATGGTAGGGCTTCTCGCCTGCAGGGAGGGGAAGGCAGCCGGCCTCAGTTTCCCCCCCCAGACCCTCAGTACGCACACTCACCCCGGCGCGAGCATTCTACCCCTAACCAGGCCCTCAAAGCGCTCCTCCCTACCTTTTGAACCTCTAGGGGTCCTAGGTACGTGTACCCCAATCGCGGACCTCCTCATTCTCGCCCCCGGGGATCCGAAGCACGCACTGACCCTGCCCGGGTTTTGAGCCACGACCCCAAAGGGGACCTAAGCTGTGCCCTCTTCCCAACATTCTGATGAAACACAGCGTCCCTCTAGGTCCCTAAGCGCACACCCCCTCCCCAAAGTCCTGGGCCACGCTCGGGGGTGTGGGTCCTCAGCACGCATCCCCCTCCTAAAGTCCTGAGCCACGCTGGTCGAGGGGGGCTCCTAAACGTGCGCCTCCTCCCCAGTTACTGAGCCACGCCCCCTCCCTAGTCTCCTGGGCGACCGCCCCCGCTCTGGGCCCCCGCCGCCGTCCCTGTCGCGCGCCGCCGCCCACCTGTGTGCGTGCGCAAGTGCGCCTTGAGGTGGGAGCTCTTGGTGTAGGTCTTGCCGCATCCCGCGTAGCTGCAGGTGTGCGTGGCGGTGCGCTTGCGCGGCCAGGAGCGGCGGCCGCGCTTGGGCTTGGCCTCCAGCAGCTCCAGCGGGGAAGCGGGCGGAGTAAGAAGACCTCGGGCAGCGGGCGGCGCTAAGCCCAGAGCTGCGGCGGCGGCAGCCGTGGCCGCGTCGTCGAAGAGACTGAAGGCGGCGGGCGCGGGCGGCGCATAGTGCAGGCCGGACCCCGGCGCTCCGAAGCCTGGGCCACCGAAGGGCGGTGGGTAGGGGGCGCGCGAGCCGGACGCGGGCAGGCGCGCGGGGCCATCGGGGCTCAGCGGCGGCGTGTCGGGGGGCTGCGGGGGGCGGCCGCCGGGGCCTCGCATGCACGCGGCTGCCGGGCCTGGGGCGCCCTCGCGCTTGAGGACCCGCGGCCCGCGAGTCAGGCCGGGCGCGCAGCCGTAGCCGCCGCCGCCATCCGCCTCGGGGGGCTCGGCCTTTACCAGGCGACCCGGCGGCGCGAGCAGGAAGCGGCCGTGCAGCGCGGGCCCCGGAGGCACGTCCATCTCGGGCCGCAGCAGCTCGGACACCAGGCCGCCCGTGGGGGCGCCATAAGGCGGCGGCGCGCCGGGATCGGGGTAGTAGAACGCAGGCGGCGGGGGCGGCGGCGGCGGCTCCGGGGCGGCCTCAGCGCCCAGGCCGTCCAGCCCCATGGACAGGATGAAGTCCAGCACGCTGTTGAGGTCTTCGTCGGTGCCGCCTGCCTCGGGCTCTGCGCGCGGCCAGCGCTGCGGGCGACAGGACGACAGGGCATAGGCGTGAGCGCGCGGCAGTGGGCGGGGAGGGTCGCCGCCCGTCGCCTGTGTTCTACCGCCCTGACCCGCAGCTCCCCGTCGCCTGCGTTCTACTACTGTGAGCCTGCGGCCCCCGCCGCCTGCGTTCTACTTCCCCGCAGCCCATGGTCTGCTGCCCTGAGCTGGCCGCCCTCGCTGTCCCTGCCGCCCTCACCTCCTGCAGGCCGCGCTCGCGGCACGGGCTGGCGAAAGTGGAGAAAGACGGCAGGATGGGCTCGCTCAGCGCCATGGCCGGGAGCCGGGGCCGACGCGGGCTCGGGACACCAGGGAGCGGCGGCCCGGAGCCGGGCTGGTCGGGGCGGGGATGGCTCTGCGGGCCGCGGCCGGGCCCGCCCAGGCCTTATAGGCGCGGCGCGCGCGGGGGCCGGGCCAAGGCGGCGACGGCGGAAACGCGTCCCGGATGGGGACGAGCTCCGGGTGCAGCCTAAATTTAGCCGCGGTATATAAGCCGGCGGGCGGCGGCGGCCGTGGCCACTGCGGCCGCCAGGGCTCCGCGCCGCCGGCCGGCCCCGCGCGAGCCGCCGGGCCCGCCCCCGCCCGTCTCCTGGCGACGGCGTCAACACGCGCTGCACAACAGCAGCGGGACGCCCAGGGATCCCCGGGGCGCCCCGTGGGCTCCCGCCTGCGTGGGACACGGAGGACCTGGAGCGGAGGCGGCATCCGGGACCCGGGACTCGGGACTCCGGGCGGAGCGCTGGGCCCGGGGCCTCCCGGGAACCCCGGTGGGTGGGGAGGCTGGGGACCCCAGGACTCATACTGGGTGAGGCGCCGCGGGCCTTTCTTTTGTGTGGGCCCACCCAGCCCGATCCACGGTTGTGCTCCTCATCGTATAAAAGGCCTTGCCCGCAATGTTAAGTCCTTGAGACGCTCTCCCTCAAGGCAACCCTACAGAGCAGGGAAACTGAGGCCCAGGGTAACAGCTTGAGGTCCTGCAGCCACCGGGCTGCCCTAGTGACTTTACCGACTTGCTAAGTGAACTCAAGACGACGATGACAGACTCCAACACAAGACTCAGCCCCCTCCCCCCGGGTTGGGGGGCATCCACAGAGGACAAGCCTGCCCGTGGGGCCCCCACATCACGGGCCTGCTGGAACGGGCCTGCGCTGATGTCCTACTGCGCTGGCTCTGTGTGGGCTTTGGGAACAAAGCAGCCAACAAGCAGACAAGTCCCCTGACCTTGGGGGCTTCCAGTCCAGTGGGGGATGAGGATGTAAAATAAACAAGTATACTGGGAGAGGGGCCTTTTGGAAAAATAAAGCAGGGGAAGGGGATAGGAAGTGAGTGTGCCTGAGAAGCGAGACAGGATGGTGACATTTTGAACCTCACCCAACAGGTGCTGGGTTAGACTCAGAGGAGGACAGAGCCAAGTGGGCATGGCAGGGGGAGCCCCTCATGGCATGGCCTGAAGCCAGCATCTGGCCTGGCTCTCTTGCCTCCAGAATCCTCCCTGTGGGCCCGTCAGCCACAGCCCCCAGGCCCGTTGGTGAGGGGTGCAGGCGGTTCCTGACCTGGAAACCTTCCCTAGCGCCGGGAGGGCTTTGCCACTGAAAACAGCTGGACTACCACACCCCACGCCTGCTGCAGGGAGGGCTGGTGCCTTGGCACCACTCAGGCACTACGGGGCCCCTTTGGGGTCCACAGTCCTGGACCATCCCACCTGCACGGAACCTCAGAGGTGTGCCGCCTCACTGTGGCTGTGGATTCGGCAAACACTTATTGATAAGCCCTGTTTGCCAGATGAGGAGGCCCCGGGAGTGCTTCAGTGCCAGGCACAATTGCAAGAGGGGGCAGGGCTCCCTCTGCAGCTTTCCCAGGCTGCCGGAGACTTCAAGTTCAGCTGCCACCATGATGGTTGAGAGTCAGCTTCAGGTACTGACCACTTGCTGTGTGACCTTGATCAAGTGGCTTTGCCTCTCTGGGCTTGCATCATCATCTGTGAGAAGCAGATAATAATCGTACCTTACCCCAAGGAAATAGTGCGAAGCTTCCCTGGGCTCTGTCTTTTTCTCTGAAAGTGCTGATGATATCCTGAGAGCTCTCTCCAAGTGCTGGGTAGATGAGCCACCTGTGGGTTTTTCCCATTGCCTTTCTCTAGGCCTGTACGATAATGAGGGGAAAATTAAGGGAATTGAATTTGTATGGATCTCAGGTAGTTGCTGGCCTCTGTCCTCCCCCTGGCCTCTGGCAGCTCTCTCCAGCCTCTCTCCCTTTTTTTTTCACCTTTTCTAGAATGTTATATCTTTGGAACAATACAATGTAAACCTTTCTCAGACTGCCTTCTTTCACTTAGCAATGTGCATTTAAGATCGCTCTATATCTTTTGTGGCTTGATAGCTCATTTCTTCTTCTGGCTGAATAATATTCCATGGTGCGGAGGATGTACCACAGTTTATCCATTCATCCATTGAAAGATATCTTGATTGCTTCCTGTTTGGGGCCATATGCTTGGCTGAATATATATGGAGTATGGCTGCTGTAATCATTGGTGTGAAAGTGTTTGCCTAGACATAAGTTTTCAAATTCATTGGGTAAATACCTAGGAATACAATTGACAGACTGAAGGATAAGACTTTGGTTTTAACTGTTTAAGGCTGCCAGACTGTCTTCCAAAGCAGCTGGACCATTTGCATTCCCACGTGCCATGCGTGAGAGCTCACATTGCTCCACATCCTCGCCAGCATTTGATGTTGTCTTTTTTCTGGGTATTTTAACCATCCTAATAGGTGTGTGGTGGTATCTCATTTTTATTTGCAACCCCTGATGACATCTGATGTGGAACATCTTTTCAAGTGCTGATTTTCATCTGTATGTCTTCTTTGATGAGGATTCTGCGTAGATCTCTGCCCCAGTTTTTAACTGGGTTGTTTCTTACTGAGTTTTAAGAGCTCTTTGCATATTTTGAATACCGGTCCTTTATCAGACAGGTGTTTTGCAAAGATTTTCTCCCGATCTGTGGCTTGTCTTTTGAATCTCTAAACAGTGCCCTTTTCAGTGTAGTGGTTTTTCATTTTAACCCAGCTTATCAATTTTTCCTTCCACAGATTGTGCTTTTTGGTCTTGTGCTGGAAAAATTGCCAAATCCCAGGTTATCCTGATTTTCCCCTGTGTTATCATCTAGAAGGTTTCCAGTTTTTCATTTTACACTTAAGTGAATGATCCATTTGGGGTTGTTACTATTATTTTTTGGCATGTGGATATCCCATGGTTCTAGGACCATTTGTTGAAAAGGCCGTCCACAGCTTATTTGCTGTGCATTTCAGCTTAAGTGTGGGCTTTGCAGGCTCTCCCTGGCCCCACTCCTGCCAGCCCCTCCCCAGGCTGCGTAGTTCATTTCTCTACCCGTTTTTGGGGTTTGTTTTACAGCAGTGTCCACCGTTGGTCATTACTTTTATTCATTCATTTGCTTTTTGTCTGTCTCCCCTGCAGAGTGTGTGAATTGCAGGGAGCGTGGGATCCAGGTCCATATTGGATCCACTGTATCTTCAAGCCCAGCTCAGCACACAGGAGGTGCCCACTAAGCATTCAGATGGATGAAGGCTATATCAGTTGCAGCTCTTCAGAGGAACCTCTGTGGGTGGCTTTCTGCTCCTGCAGGACCATCCACTTTCTCCTCCGCAGCCCAGCTTCCTATAGACCTGCCTTGTCACCGTGCGTCAAGGGATGAATTGGTCCCTCACAAGATATGTCCAAGTCCTAAACCCCAGTGCTGGTGAACGTGACCTTATTAGGAAAGCGCCTTGATTTCGGATTCCTGTAAGAGAAGGCACTGCTGTTGGGTTCAGCCACCCGGTTAGTGTCAGTTTGTTGCAGGAGCCCCAGGAAGTTCATGCATCAGGGTGACCAGCTGTTTTCTCTCTCGGCTTCCTTTCCAGACCAGGAACCCCCCAAGGCAGGGGCCTCCCTTGATCCATCTCTGTGTCTCCCAGGCCCAGCTGTGGACCCAGGGTCGAAACAAATATGGTGCAAGGCTGCTGGCCACCCACTGAGGATCTCCCAGAGCATGCAGCATGAGGTACTTCAGCAGAGCACCCGGTGCATGGAGCCGGCACACAGAGCCACCAAGGCATGGAAAAAGCATGGACTTGACTTATCACATTAGCTGTGTGATATTGGGTATGTTGCTTAACCTCTCTGAGCCTTGGGTGTATTGTGGGATAGGAGATGGCATGCTTAAGATGCTCTAGAGTACTTGCTGCCTGATTATGGGCATGAGTGAATGACCCAGACTGCTACCCAGGCCCTACCTACTATGTGGGTATGTGTCTTGGTGAATCTCAGGTGATGATGCTATTGGAAAAAGAGCTCTGGACTTGAGTCAGGTTCCCAGTGCTGCCTCTTGCTAGCTGGGTGATTTACCCTCGGCAAAGCTTTGCAGCCTCTGAGCAGGCTGTCCCATCAGTGCTAAGTGGGAGAGAATAAGGCACATCTCTAAGGGTTACTTGGTCAGTAAGGGAACAGATGATGCTGACCTCTTTCTGGAGGCTTCCCCTCCTCTATTAACAACACAGCATTAATAGTCTAAACCAGGGAAGCAGATTATCTCTCTGTAATCCATTGATAATGTTTTGAGCTCTGTGCTCGCACAGGTTCTGTAATTGCATCCAGGTTTAGTGCTGGGAAACCATGCTGTGATCGATTAGTGATGTCTGTCTCAAATTGATTGGTGATGTCTGTTACTGGTAGAGGGTTTATAAATGATACACATGCAGCTTTGCATTTTCTGTCTCCTGTCAAGCTGTCTTTAAGGGCTCCAAAAACCTGCAAATCAGAAGTTTTTAGTCTGAGCAACCAATAAATGTTGAGCTCCCTCTCTATGTTCTGCTGAACATGGAGAGAAAGCAAAGAAAGTACGCAGCCCATTTCTGCCCACAGAGAGCTTACAATCTCCTTGCGATGGGTCCTGGCCATTTTGAGTATCCTTTACTTCTTTCCACTTTTCTTCTAGAGTCTAGACTGCCTCTCCCTTTACCAGCTGCTCCACTCCAAATAGCTATTGTGTGCACTTGGCCCAACTCCCAAGAGCAAGCGCTCAGGAATTCTGCAGAAAATAACATCACCTAAAATACAGCTGAGCTTCCAAGACAAGTCATAACAGTCTATAGAAATTACAGTTGCATGACAGCAGCAACTGGACAGTGACTCTCAGCTGGGGCAATGGAGGTATTTCTGCTTAGGTTTGTGCAAGCTTTTTGCAGCATGTTGCCAAACTCGGCTACGCATGTTGCAAAGATGTTTGGCAGCTCAGCATTTCTCAAGGATGGGAAGTGATGTGGGCAGGGACACCCCAGCAAGTGGGCTTCTTATCACGGGTCACCACCTTGCTGCTGCTGTCCTCAGAGCCAGGGCCTAATGAGAAAGGGCACTTTCCAAATTGCTACACAATCTCTGGGGTTTTCTTACTGCTTATGAACAATTAAGTGGCAAGTATGCGGGTGAAGGTGCAAGGTTTCATTTGATGGGTGACTGATGTGTTCCTATGAGAAATTCTTATCACCTCTTCACCAGCCAAGCCACGGATGTCTCAGTTTCTCTGATGCAGAGGATAGGAGCTGGGTAGTTGGGGGCAGTCAGGAGAGGACATGAATTACGCACCTGTGTGCCAAGCCCTGCTTTGAAGACGCTTGTGTGTTTTCTTGTTCAACATGGTGTGCAATAAATGGAACGGGGAGCCCTGGTCAGATCCTGGCCCAGAACTTGCAGGTGAGTGACCTTGAAGGAATGGCCCCCTCTTTTTTGAACCTTGGTCCTTCATCCATTAAAGGGGCATGAAAACAGCTCATCATGTGTTGATGAAGACGAGAGTCACCACAGATAAAGGATTTTTTTAGAAGGGGCTTTCCACTCCTGGTAGCTGTTTTTGTTTGCCCAAATCAAGGGCTGGCACACCCTGGCTCGCAGCTTTTTAAGTATGTATCAAAATGTCAATAGTATTATGTATATTTCATGTACATTCCAAGGTTAATTATACACTGTACCCATGTGTATATAATTTTTTTTTCTTTTAGGTGAAATTCATATAATATGGCATTAACAGTTTTTATTATTTATTTATTTTTGGGGTATCATTAATGTACAATTACATGAGCAACATTATGATTACTAGACTCGCCCCATTATCAAGTCCCCACCACACACCCCATTACAGTCACTATGCATTAACCATTTTTAAATGAACAATTTCACAATGTTGCAACTGTCACCTCTGTCTGGTTCTAGAAATTTCCATCACCCCCAGACCAAGAACCTGTCCCCATTAGCTGTCACCTCTCCTCCCCGAATCAGTGGCTCCCACCGATCTGCTTTCTGTCTCTATGGGTTTGCCTGTTCTGGACGTTTCGTATAAAGGGAATCATATGATATGTGACCTCAGCAGCTAAACATGGTTTTTACATTTATGAATGGATGAACAAAAAAGTCAAAAGAACAGTATTTCGTGATACGTGAACACTCTGTGAAAATCAAATTTCAGTGTTCATAAAAATATGTTTTATCGGCACACAACCATGCTCATTTATGGATGTATCAAGATTGTGTGTCTACCAAGAAACACTGGCCCACCAGCAGAAAATACTGAATCTCTGGCCCGAAGCGTAGGAAAGCTGATTCCCTGGGGGCTGCCAGCAGCACTGCCTGTGGGCTCTGCAGTCTTAGCTGGCCTCCCAAGCCATTGCTGCCCCTTGGCATGCACTTAATAGACATCCATGGAGTACTTACCAGGCAGGTGCCAGAGAGTGAGTGGGCCGTCAGCTAGAGTAAGCTGGGCCCTGCCCTTGCTTAGCTCCCAGATGTTAGAACTAGCCAGATAAGTATGAGGATGAATCTAAAGAAATCCGTTAAATCGGGAGTTTGGACATTAAACATCAGAGATGTCTTAAGCACCTGCTCATAAAGGTAGAGTTTATTAGTGATGACAGATTTGAGAGCAATTTTTCTTTAATTTTGCTTAGATGTTTTATTACCTGTTGGCCCATAATGTCTGGGCTACAGGCTGCTTTTTTCATTTTATTTTTACTTCATTTAAAAATTTTTAATTTTGATTTAGATGAAAATTTTAGTTTTTTATTTAGATTTTTCAAATTGTATTTAAAATTAAAAATTTAAATATAGATTACTTTTTAAAATTAAGGTATCATTAATATCCAATCTTATGAAGGTTTCATGTGAGCAACATTCTGATTAGTACATTCACTCATATTATCAAATCCCCCTGACACCCCATGGCAGTCACTGTCCATCAGCGTAGTGATATGCTACAGAGTCACTACATGTCTTCTCCGTGCTGTACTGCCTTCCCCGTGACCTACTTATATTGTGAGGACTAATTATAATGCCCCTTAATCCCCTTCTCCCTCCCTCCCCACCCCCTTCCCTTTGGTAACTGCTAGTCCCTTCTTGGAGTCTGTGAGTCTCCTGCTGTTTTGTTCCTTCAGTTTTGCTTGTTGTTATTCTCCACAAATGAGGGAAATCATTTGATACTTGTCTTTCTCCACCTGGCTTATTTCACTGAGCATAATACCCTCTGGGTCCATCCATGTTGTTGCAAATGATAGGATTTGTTTTCTTCTTACAGCTGAATAATATTCCATTGTGTATATGTACCACATCTTCTTTATCCATTCATCTACTGATGGACACTTAGGTTGCTTCCATTTCTTGGCTATTGTAAATAGTGCTGCGATAAACATAGGGGTGCATATGTATTTTTGAATCAGGGATCTTGTTTTCTTTGGGTAAATTCCTAGGAGTGGGATTCCAGGATCAAATGGTATTTCTATTTTCAGTTTTTTGAGGAACCTCCATACTGCTTTCCACAATGGTTGAACTAATTTACATTCCCCCCAGCAGTGTAGGAGGGGTCCCCTTTCTGCACATCCTCGCCAGCATTTGTTGTTCTAGTCTTTGGATGTTGGCCATCCTTACTGGTGTGAGGTGATACCTCATTGTGGTTTTAATTTGCATTTCCCTGATGATTAGCGATGTGGAGCATCTTTTCATGTGCCTTTTGGCCATCCGAATTTCTTCTTTGTAGAAGTGTCTATTCAGATCCTCTGCCCACTTTTTAACTGGGTTATTTGCTTTTTGGGTGTTGAGGCATGTGAGTTCTTTATATATTTTGGATGTTAATCCCTTGTCAGGTAAGTTGTTTATGAATATATTCTCCCATACTGTAGGATGCCTTTTTGTTCTGCTGATGGTGTCCTTTACTGTACAGAAGCTTTGTAGTTTGATGTAGTCCCATTTGTTCATTTTTGCTTTTGTTTCCCTTGCCTGAGGGGATGTGTTAATGAAAAGTTGCTTATGTTTATTTTCAAGAGATTTTTGCGTATGTTTTCTTTTATGAGTCTTATGGTTTCATGACTTACATTACATTGATCCATTTTGAGTTTATTTTGTGTATGGAGTTAGATGATAATCCAGCTTCATTCTCTTGCATGTAGCTGTCCAGTTTTGCCAACACCAGTTGTTGAAAAGGCTGTCATTTCCCCATTGTATATCCATGGCTCCTTTATCATATATTATTTGGCTGTGTATGCTTGGGTTTATATCTGGGCTCACTAGTCTGTTCCACTGGTCTGTGGGTCTGTTCTTGTGTCAGCACCAAATTGTCTTGATTACTGTGGCTTTGTAGTAGAGCTTGAAGTTGGGAAGCGAGATACCCCCTGCTTTATTCTTCCTTCTCAGGATTGCTTTGGCTACTCAGGGTCTTTTGTGGTTCCATATGAATTTTAGAACTATTTGTTCTAGTTCCTTAAAGAATGCTGTTGGAATTTTGACAGAGATTGCATTGAATATGTAGATTGCTTTAGGCAGTCTGGCCATTTTGACAATATTGATTCTTCCTATCCATGAGCACAGGATGTATTTCTATTTATTGTTGTCTTCTTTAATTTCTCTCATGAGTGTCTTGTAGTTTTCAGGGTGTAGGTCTTTCACCTCCTTGGTTAGGTTTATTCCTAGGTATTTTATTCTTTTTGATGCAATTGTAAAGGAGTTGTTTTCCTGATTTCTCTTTCTGTGAGTTCATCATTAGATTAATATTTTTAGTTTAGATTTTTTACTTAAAATTTTTTTTAATTCTTAAATTTTATTTAGATCAAAATTTTAGTTTTGTTTAGATTTATTTTTATTTAAAATGTTACAATTTTATTGAGATTTTAAAATGTTTTTTATTTAGAATTAATTTTATTTACATTTGAAATTTTTTAAATTTTATTTAGATTTAGGTATTTAAATTTTAGTCTTCACTTCACATTTTTTATTTAGGTTACATTTTTAAATTTAAAATTTACCAAGTGGTGCAACCATCCCCACGACCCAGCTTTAGAACTTCTCTGTCAGCCCAAGGATCTCTCTTGTCCTTCAGGGTCCATCCCAGCTCCCACCCCCAGCCCACGCAGCCCCTGACATGCTCTGTGAGTCTCTGGATTTGCTTTTTCTGGACATTGCATATAAATGCCATCGTACAGTGTGGTCCTTTGTGTCTGGCTTCTTTGACTCTGTGATCTGTGGTTTGCCTCCCTGTTTTGTGTGCATTCCTTTTCATGGCTGAATAGTATTCCATCGGATGGACGGCCCATGCTTGGTTGTCCCCTCAGCTGTTCACATGCAGGCTGCCTCTAAAAGTGCAATAATACTGTATTTCTGTGTCACCTCTTGGAGCCCTGGGACGATCCCACACTCATAGCTTAGAAAAAGCAGTGACATCTCTTCCTGTTTGTGAATCCTGGCCTCCTCTGCCCTTGTTGGCCCAGGGCTCCAGTTGCTGTTGTCTATGAAGTCACCCCTTTGGGCAGCTGGTCAGACCTGTTAGGCTCCCTGGCACGCCCTGCCGGGCGGAGGAGGCTGGCATCCTGCCCTCCTGGATGCCCATGTGTGCTGTGCTCATGTGCCTGGCACAGTGATGCACCCAGCCTGGTGGGAGGAGCAGGGAAGGCCTGGGGGCCAGGGTGGCAGTGGCCAGGTTTTAGACCCACACTGTTGGCGTCTGGGTAGCCCTCTTTCTGGGAGCCTGGCACAGTCCCCTGACCTGCCTGTGGCTTCAGGGAAGGCTGATCCTCCTCTCCCCAGCAAGTGCCACCTGTGCTCATACAAGCTTGCTGTGGCTGTCTGTCATTGGCCGGAGGAACTAGCTTTGAAACTGTCTCTGCCCCTTCCTCTGTGATCCGCCTCACGTGCATTGCTTCACCCCGCTGACCTGCAGTGCTGGAATCAGGGTGGAGAATAATGACAACTTTATTATGTTATTATAATATTATCACCTATTATTAATGATGGGAGCTCAACAGGCTGGCCAGCACTTGTAAGGGTAAATTGTGTAAGGACCCTGTTTAACATTATTAAAGTTTATTTGTAAGGCTCTACATCTTTTGGGACAGATGACTGGGTACTTCTGGATGCCTGGAACCATTTTTTTGGAAAATAAAGGAGCATAAGTATCTTTCAGATCCAGTATTTTTTCACTTTCAATTTTGTTTTTAATTGAGGTGAAATTCACATGATATAAAATCAAACCATTTTAAAGTGTACAGTTCAGTCCCATTTAGTTCATTCACACTGTATCTTGTTCCAGAACTTTCCCATCACCCACTCCCCCCCTACCTCCCCCAGCCCCTGGCAGCCATTGACTTGCTTTCTGTCTCTATGGACGTGCCTGTGCTCGACGTTTCACATACATGGGGTCACGCAACACATGGCCTGTGTGTCTGGCGTCTCTCACTCAGTGTGATGGTTTTGGGGTACATCCACACTAGCATGTGGCAGGGCTTCATTTTTCATGGCTGAGTCATATTCTGCTGATTCCGCTGTGGATGAACCACATTTTGCTTCTCCATTTACCAGCTGATGGATGTTTGGGAAGTGTCCACCTTTTGGTGATTTTGAACAGTGCTGCCGTGAACATTTATTTCTGGACAAGGATTTGCTTGAGACCCTGTTTTCAATCCTGTGGGTCTGTTCCTAGGGGTGAACTGCTGAGTCACACAGGAACTCTCTGCTTAGCTTTTTGGAGGAACCACTTAATCAGAACCATTTTCAAAAGTCTCTGCTGGGCTGGAAAAAGTGCGGGGGTCTTCTAATTTGTGCTTTGACCCTGCACTCTCGGGGAAGGCAGGAGGAAGAAGAGAATTCTTCTGACATTTCTTTGGAGTTTCTATACGTGCAGTCTTGTTTCTTCCCTGCGGCTCCAGCGATGGGTCCGTTCTCTCCCACACAGTCTCTCTCCCCCTGTTCTGAGAACACCAGGCTCCTCCTGTCTCCCACTGGGGTTCTAGCTGTGGGGCTGGTGAGCAGACCCCCCCACCCTTGTCCTTGAATCTCTGACAGGATGGAGCTCACCTGGATGGTGGAAGCAGTCCCTTTACAGATGAGGAAACAAGACTCAGTGAGGGGTTCAGGGTCTCCTGTACCCCCACAGCAGCCCCCTCATTCCCAGTTCTTCAGTATCCCTGCAGCTCGGCACATGGACTGTTGATGAATGGCTGGCGTGCGGCATGTGGTCCCTGTGTTGTGTTATGGAAGCTCTTCTGGTTGAATTTGGGGGAAGGGGTAGAAAAAGAATCTTAAAGACTCTGGTGGAAAAATATCCATGGTAGAGTGGGGTGAATCGTGTCCCTCAAAATATGTGTGAATCTCCCCGCCACCAGCTGTGCATGTGACCTTGGGGGTAGGGTCTTTGCAGATGTCATTTGATGAAACATCTCGGGATGAGATCCTCCCGGGTTTTGGGTGGCCCCAGGTCCTGTGGCAGGTGTTCTTATAAGAAAAGAGAAGGGGAGGCAGGCAGAGAAAGAAAGGCTATGTGAAGGGGGAGGCAGGGATGGGCCTGACGTAGCTTCCCGCCAAGGATGGCCAAAGATCGCCGGCAGCCAGCAGAAGCAGGGATAGAGGCCTGGGGCTGACTCACCCACAGGGCCTCCAGGGGACACCCACACTGCCTGCACCTTGATTTTGGCCTTCCGGCCTCCAGGACTATGACAGAATCAGTCTCCCTTTGCAGTCGGTTGTCACAGCAGCTCCCCGACACTCATACACACAGACGGGAGCCGGCTGGAGGGGAAAGCTGGGGTGTCTGCACTCTGAATGCAGGGGTGAGGGTGGGGGCGTGGGTGTGTCAGGGGCCCCCCAGGGATTAAGGCCCTCCCATAAACAGCCAGGGTGGGGCAAGATAATGCCACCGGAGAGGCACAATTATTATTGTTGTCATTATTATCATTATTAAGTCATTATCAGCCTGTGTGAAGTGGGGGGGCCTGTCCCCCCCTTTATTCCTCACCCCAGCTAGTGAGCCTCCTTCTTCCACCTAGAATTACCATATCAAACACAGGACACCCAGCTACATTTGAATTTCAGATAGACAAGAAGTGACGTTTTTGAAGAAATATGTCTCCGTCTTAGCTTAGGGTCATTGTTGATTTTACAAATAATCTTTTTATGTTGGAATGACAAATGTAACTGCAGAGAAGCTGCAAAGATACTATTTAGAGTCCCGGGGTCTCCTTCGCCCGGTGGTAGCACTTGCAAAGGGATGTGTATCGGGCCTGAGAATTGACGTTAGGACAGTGCTGCGGACTCCGCCCGTTTACTGGGATGTCCTCCCCATTCCCACGAATGACCTCTTTGATCCCAGGATCCCACATCGCAGCAGCCAAGCGTCCTCTAGTCTGTGGCGTTTTCTCGGGCTTGCAGGGTGCTGGCCAGGCGTCTGCGAGGACGTCGGAATGCCCGCCCCCCTGGTCTGGGTTTGTCCGATGCTTCCTTGGGATCGGATGGAGGGTGTCCTCCGCCTCAAGTCATACCAGGGGTACCTGCTGTCCGTTTGCTAACTTCTCACCTGATGCTGAAGGCCATGGTACCCTGATGAGCCTTCCTCAAACATCTTCGGGAACCAGAGAGTTTTAGTTGTTTGAAACCAGAATCTGATGGGAGCCAGAGGCCCGGATTGCTCTCTCTCCTTTCACGGCGCTGCTCGGCCAGGGCCAGATTTCAATGGGGGAAAATGGATGTAGAAGAACTTGCCAACTGCAGAGGCTGGAACCCCCAAAACGGGGCTCTGATTTTTTCCCCAAACACTTTCCCAGCATGGATACATGACAGCCTCAAACAGGTGAGGAGAGATGGACGCTTCTGACTTCTGCTTGAACTTGCAGCTTAAAGAACAGCAGCTGAGCCGTGTTCATGTTCGGGATTGATTTAATTTAATTGGTACAGCGCCTTCGCAAAGTTACCTGAACAATCTGGAGGAGGGTGGAGGCTCAGAGAGGCTGGGGTACCTCCTGGAGGCCACACAGCAACTCGGATCTGCTTGCGCACACCAACTCTGCTCCCTATTGCAAGGAGAAGGCTCTGTGGTTAAGCTGCATCCCCCCACAATGTGTTCTCAGAAGGTGGTGGGCAGGCCAGTGTGAGGACTGCATTATGGGGGCCCCACGCAGGATTTTCCAGCCTTGGCGCTGCGTCGCCCTCTGTGAGGGGAGCCTTCCTGTGCACCATAGGATGGGGGCAGACGGGAGACTCTCTGTTTAACCACAGGAGGTGAGGCTGCTCCTCAGAGCTGTGATTTGTTTCCAGCAAACTCCGGGACCCTGCTGGGCGCTCGGCCCCTCCCCGGCTCTGGGGAGGAAACCTCTCTCCACTGTCACTGTCCTTAGCCAGTGTGGCAGACATTGGACATTTGCAATTTAATATGAAAAGTCTGAGCTCCTCTGACTCAGGGGAGCCATGTGCTCAGTGATCTGTACTGTTTACTCCAGTGACTTCTGAACCGCAGAAAGCCCGTCCCATGCCTGTGTGTGCAGAGCAAGAAAAACCAGAGGGGTGTCAGTTCTCCCAGGCTGACTCATGTGCTGCCGTCCCGGGAGCTCAGCCAAGGTCTGACTCACGGCGTGCAATGTCATACCTGTGCCCCAGGCCCAGGGACTGTGCCTGTCTGAGAAAATATTAGCAAAATCCATGGCAATGAGGGTGGGAAGGGGTGTGAGACCGCGGGGGCCTCACACCCTTGGGAGGAGGGGGAGAGTTTGCAGGAGGGAGGCTGAGTCAGCTGTGGAGGGTGGTGCCAGGCAGAGAGACCCCCGGAGAGAGGGAGAGGGGAGTGGGATGCTGGCCTGATAGGCGCCTTTGGGTTCTGTGCATTCCGTTTTGTTTTTAACTTTTTTGTTTTAATTTACGTAAAATTCATATGACCAAATTAGCCTGTCTTATAGTCCATCTGGGCTGTGCTAACAAACTACTATAGACTGGGTGGCATTTCTAAAAACAGAAAAGGTATTTCTCCAAGTTCTGGAGGCTGGAAGTCCAAGACCACAGTGCCAGCAGACGCAGTTCCCGAGGGGGCCACTTCCCAGCTGACCAACGCCACATTCTCACTGCGTCCGCATGTGACAAAAGGGACTTTGGGAGCTCCCTGAGGTCTCTTTTATAAGTGCACTGATCCATTGTCGGGGCCCCACCCTCATGACCTAATCACCTCCCACAGGCCCCACCTCCTGGTACTTAATACCACCCTGGGGGTTAGGTCTCAACATAATGAATTTTGGGGGCACATCATTTGGTCTAATACATAACCATTAACAATTTAAAGCGTGCAATTCGGTGGCATTTAGTATACCGCTACACCTCTGTCTAGTTCCAGAACATTCCCATCACCTCAAAAGCAGACCCTGTCCCCATGAGCAGTCACTCTCCATCCCCCTTCCCCAGCCCCTTGGCAACCACTGACCTGCTTTCTGTCCCTGAGGATATGCCTGTTTTGGATGTTTCTTGTAAATTGAGTCATACAACATTGTGGCCTTTGGTGTCTTGGCGTCTGTCAGCACGATGGTGTCGAGGTTCATCACATTGCAGCCTGTGTCCAGGCCTCATTCCTTTTCATGGCTGAGTAATATTCCATAGCATGGATGGACCACATTCTATTTATCCATTCATCTGTTGATGAATATATATACATGTATTTGGGTGCTTTTTGCTATTGTGAATAGTGCTGCTATGAATATGTGTATATGAAGATTTGTTTGAACACTTGCTTATGGTTCTATATACTTAGGAGCAAGGTCGCTATGTATTCTGGCAGTTCCATGTATGACCTCCTGAGGAATCACCAAAGTGGTTTCCACAGCAACTGCATCATTTGACATTCCCACCAGAAGTGCACATTCCAGTCTCTCCACACTAGCACTTGTTCATTTCCGTGGTTTGGATTGGTTTGGTTTTGGCCAACCTAGTGGGTTGGATTTGTATCCATTTTTTTTTTTATTTCTCATGATGTTTATTCTTTTATATATATATATATATTAATTTTGTTATCATTAATCTACAATTACATGAAGAACATTATGTTTACTAGGCTCTCCCCTACCCCAAGTCCCCCCCACAAACCCCATTACAGTCACTGTCCATCAGCATATTAAGATGTTGTAGAATCACTACTTGTCTTCTCTGTGTTGCAAAGCCCTCCCCTTTCCCCTAACCCCCACATTATACATGCTAATCATAATACCCCCATTCTTCTTCCCCGCCCTTATCCCTCCCTACCCTCCCATTCTCCCCAGTCTCTTTCCCTTTGGTAACTGTTAGTCCATTCTTGGGTTCTGTGATTCTGCTGCTGTTTTGTTCCTTCAGTTTTTCTTTTGTTCTTATACTCCACAGATGAGTGAAATCATTTGGTATTTGTCTTTCTCCGCTTGGCTTACTTCACTGAGCATAATACCCTCTAGCTCCATCCATGTTGTTGCAAATGGTAGGATCTGTTTTTTTCTTATAGCTGAGTAATATTCCGTTGTGTATATGTAGCACATCTTCTTTATCCATTCATCTACTGATGGACACTTAGGTTGCTTCCATTTCTTGGCTATTGTAAATAGTGCTGCGATAGACATAGGGGTGCATCTGTCTTTTTCAGACTGGAGTGCTGCATCCTTAGGGTAAATTCCTGAAAGTGGAATTTCTGGGTCAAATGGTAAGTCTATTTTGAGCATTTTGAGGAACCTCCATACTGCTTTCCACAATGGTTGAACTAATTTACATTCCCACCAGCAGGGTAGGAGGGTTCCCCTTTCTCCACAACCTCGCCAACATTTGTTGTTGTTTGTCTTTTGGATGGTGGCCATCCTTACTGGTGTGAGGTGATATCTCATTGTGGTTTTAATTTGCATTTCTCTGATAACTAGCGATGTGGAGCATCTTTTCATGTGTCTGTTGGACATCTGAATTTCTTCTTTGGAGAACTGTCTGTTAGTTCCTCTGCCCATTTTTTAATTAGATTATTTGATTTTTGTTTGTTGAGGTACATGAGCTCTTTATATATTTTGGATGTCAAGCCTTTATCGGATCTGTCGTTTATGAATATGTTCTCCCATACTGTAGGATGCCTTTTTGTTCTATTGGTGGTGTCCTTTGCTGTACAGAAGCTTTTCAGCTTGATACAGTCCCACTTGTTCATTTTTGCTTTTGTTTCCCTTTCCCAGGGAGATATGTTCAAGAAGAGGTCATTCATGTTTATGTCTAAGAGATTTTTGCCTCTGTTTTTTTCTAAGAGTTTTATGGTTTCATGACTTACATTCAGGTCTTTGATCCATTTTGAATTTATTTTTGTGTATGGGGTTAGACAGTGATCCAGTTTCATTCTCTTACATGTAGCTGTCCAGTTTTGCCAACACCATCTGTTGTAGAGACAGTCATTTCCCCATTGTATGTCCATGGCTCCTTTATCGAATATTAATTGACCATATATGTTTGGGTTAATGTCTGGAGTCTCTAATCTGTTCCACTCATCTGTGGCTCTGTTCTTGTGCCAGTACCAAATTGTCTTAATTACTATGGCTTTGTAGTAGAGTTTGAAGTTGGGGAGTGAAATCCCCGCCACTTTATTCTTCTTTCTCAGGATTGTTTTGGCTATTTGGGGTCTTTGGTGTTTCCATATGAATTTTTGAACTATTTGTTCCAGTTTGTTGAAGAATGTTGTTGGTAATTTGACAGGGATTGCATCAAATCTGTATATTGCTTTGGGCAGGATGGCCATTTTGACAATATTAATTCTTCCTAGTCAAGAGCATGGGATGAGTTTCCATTTGTTAGTGTCCTCTTTAATTTCTCTTAAGAGTGTCTTATAGTTTTCAGGGTATAGGTCTTTCACTTCTTTGGTTAGGTTTATTCCTAGGTATTTTATTCTTTTTGGATTTGTATCCATTTTTAAGCATCTGCTGTATACAGGTTCTGTCCCAAGCACTGGAGGTGGGGGGTCCCCTGGCCTGGAATAATTTACAATCTAGTACGAGGGTTCTTAACTTGGGATGATGGAAACACAGCCAGGAGGGGCATCCAGGGGGGGCTTCCTGGAGGGAGTGGGAGTAAGGGTAGGAATTGGTTAGGTCAAGAGTCTCAAACTACAGTCCCTGGCCCAGCTGTCTGTTTTTATAAACAAGGTTTTACTGGAACACATCCAATATGGGAGCACGGCCTCTAATGCACTGGAAGCTCCCCGTTGGATTTGGCCTGTGGGGGCCCTGAGGGAGGGTCAAGGGCAAAAGGAAAATGACTTGGAGAATGGGTCCAGTTGGGTTGCTCCTGCCAGACGGCTGCAGGCAACTTCATCTGCTATGGAAAGCCTCCCTTTGCCCCTTCTCCCAGGCCACCTAGTGGGTGCGTCCAGCTGAGCTGTGCCCTGGAGGATGTAGGGACCCTCCCAGGAGACTTTTCTCTTTTTCTGTTTCGGTGGATGGAAACAACATATTTTTTCTGACTGTGACCCCTCCTCCCCCCTTCCCCCACCAAATCCATGTGTTGGAATCCCAAGCCCCGGTGCGGTGGTGTCAAGAGGTGGGCACGTGGGAAGGTGCTGAGGCCAGAGTGTGGAGCCGCCATGATGGGAGCAGTGTCCATATAAAGGGGCCCCCGTCCTCGGAGTGAGGCCCCAGTGGTGCCCTGGTAGAACAGTCATCTGCAGCAGGGACGTGGCTCATGCCAGATGCCGACCATGCTGGCACCTTGACCCCAGGCCGTCAGCCTCCAGACCAGTGAGGGAGAAATGCTTGTTGCGTCTCAGCCCCCCATCCATGCTGCACAGAGTCCGTTCCAGCAGGCTGAGCTGCGGAAGAGGATCTTCATCACCTCTTTGCTCAGGACCCCACAAAGCTGTACTGAAGCTGTTGGCTGGGCTGGGGTCTCATCGGAGGCTCGGGGTCCCTCCAGGTCCCCAGCGGATCTGGGCTCCCAGAGGCCACTAGCCGCGGCCTCTGTGCAGCTGGCAGTGACCTTCCCCCAAGCCCACGACACTGGCTCTCTGCTGCTTCCAGTCTCCGACCTCAAGACCCTCTTTAAAAAAAAAAATTATGTCATTAAGTCTAACTACTTCAGTTTAATGCAACACAGTTTTAAAAAATTGCGATACAACATACGTAATATAAAAATTACCACTTGAACCCTTTTAAAATGTAAAATTCAGTGGCATTAAGTACATTCACATGGTTGTGCATCCATCCCACCATTATCCATCTCCAGAACTTTCCATCTTCCCAAACTGAAGCCCTGTCCCTGTTAAATACTAATTCTTTATCCCCCTCCTCCTGCCCCTGGCAACCCCCTCATTCTACTTTCCATCTCTATGAATTTTACGATGCCGGGGACCTCCTGTAAGTGGAATCATAAGGTGCTTGTCCTTTTGCGACTTACTTCACTGAGCATAGTGTCCTTGAGGTTCACCCGTGTTGGAGCATGAGTCAGAATTTTGTTCCATCTCACGGCTAACATGCCATTGTACGGATCTACCACCTCTTATTTATCCATGTATCTGTTGATGGGCACGTGGGTTGTTTCCAGTCTCCAACATAGATCAAGACAATTTTTTTTAATTAAAAGAAAACGTTGTGATGAAGAACAGACATCACAAAATTTAACTCAAGACCCTCACCTGATTGTCTCAGGCCCACCCAGGATCACCTCCCATCTAATGGATTCAAAATCCAGTGATTTGGGGCCTTAATTACATCTTCCCAAGTCCCCTCTCACCTGTGCCTATAATCTAACCTAAACAAGGGAGCGATATCCCAACACACTCATAGTGCCCACCCATGCTTACGGGGTTGTGCCGAACAGGAATCCGGGCAGACTGGCTCCCTAAGACAAGAATGCAGGGGCCGCAGTGTTGCTCCTGTGCCTGGGCACAGAAGGGGCATCTGCTCACCCGTGATGACTGTGGAGGCGCTTGGCCATCACCATTGCCTTTTGTCCTCATGAAGGAGCCATGTGGAGCAGTTTTCTGAGGGGCTGGCCTGCCAACTGCCAGGGCCTTTCACCAATATTGATGTGCAGTGGCAAAAGGCCCTGTTGGAGGCCATCCAAGGGCCGCATTCCCATGATGCCCATGTCCTGGGCACCCAGAGGCCGGGTGCTAAGGGTGGTGGCCACTGGGGGAGGCCGTGTGAGTGGTGACAGCTCCCAGACACACCTTGTCCTGGCGGGAAGCCAGCGGGCAGTGGGGACACCACCGCCTACAGGGACTGGCCGGGGGGTTCCCACATGGCCTGTCAGCTTCTTCCGGAGGTGTGTTTATGTTTGGGTCCAGTTTGGGGGCCTCAGGTAAGTCACTGTTCCTCTGTTTCCACACCTGCCAAAGGGGGCCCTGGGAGAGAGGGTAAGGCCGAGGCTGTACAGTGCCCGGCGTGTAAGGAGCACCCACAGAGGCCACTGTCACTGACAACAGCTCATCCTGGGAGGGATGGTGGCCCCCATGAGCACAGGGACTCTAAGACGACTCTCTCTCCGTACCATCCCTCTTCTCCCCAGCACAAAGGCTTGTCCCTCCTCTGTGGAATCCCTCTGCCCACCCAGAGTCGGGAACCAATAGATTTTTTTCTTCTCAGAGCACAAGTTTCCTGGGGCACAGGGGCTAGCAGGCTCCAAATGCCTGGAAGGTTCTGCTGAAGACTCCTGGATGACCCTCCACCCCTGAGATGGCAGTGGGGGTGCTGGGTCTGCATCATCCATGCCCTTTTACGCATGCAGTAGGCACTCAATAAATGCCGGTTCCATCCTTTCAAAGGAAGGTAAGACTTGCATGTAGCTGAAGTGTGTTCTCAGTGGATTTTGCCAATGTGACCGTCATCCAGCTTAAGACCTGGGAACATGCAGCAGCCCTGAGGGCCCCCTCTGCTGCGGAGGGAAACCACACCTCAGACCTCTGTCTCCGGAGATGAGTTCTGCCCTCTGTTGCTTTGTGGAATCACAGTGACACCCTCCTCTATGTTTACTCCACATCATGCCCACAGGGTTCCTCCATGTTCTGTATATAATAGGCGGCGGTTCCTTTTCAAGGGTGTATAATTTTCCATTAAATGAATATAGTATTCATGGTGTTCATTCATTGATGCCATTTGGGTTGTTTCCTTTTTTATTTTTATTTTTCTGCCATCATGAATACTGTGGCTCTAGTTCTTCTGTGAGGACATATGGTGTTATTTCTTTGGGGGAGGGTTGGCTGGGCCCTCCGTTTTGTAGATAACTGACAAAGTGATTGTGCCTAGTGAGCGTTTATGAAAGCAAACCAGCCACCTCTAAGTGGAGTGCAGCTGCCCGAGAGCAATGGCACACAGGGTCTACAGAAGGCAAACACCGAGCGGTATTGGGGAGCATCGCTCAGCCGCCTTGGGCCCAGCCTGGGGGGCAGCCGTCGACCATGCAGCTGCAGGCAGGATTTTGTGAAACGAGGCATCCCCCGCACAGCTGAGCCGCAGAGCACCTGTGGCCTCTGCGTTAGGAGTTTATCAGGTCCTGGTTCCAGCAATCGCGCCAGGGAAGGTGTGCAGGTGGCCCCTGAGGAAAATACTGAAAATACTAAATTCGGCATCAGCTGTGCGCTACTTCCCTAAGTCACTGGCTCCTTTCTGTGCACCTCGGGTTTCCCTTTCTGTAGAATGGGAAAGGTGTTCAGGGCGAAGTGCAACCCAGCAGCGCAAGAGGGTCAAAGAGACATCAGTAGAAAGTGAGTACCAAACCCTGGCCCGCCGTGCGCCCCGCAGCTGTGGCCGGGTCCCTGCCCCTCACCGCCCTGAGAGCAGACGTTTCCACGGAAGATTAGTGGCAGTTTACAAGAACTCAGCCTCGCCAGCGTATCTCACATATGAACTTGGCCATCCCACCGGGGCCCACGTTCCCGTTATCACTCCTGCGGAGGAGTCGGGGATCCCCGCCAGAGAGTCACTCTCCCCTCTCGCGTCTCGCTGCTGCCAGCAGCTCCCCGGGCCGCGCTCGGGGGCCCCAGCAGCTGGACAAGGCCGCCGGGTCCGCTTCCAGGGGCCAGTTGCATAAAGTCTGTGTTACGTAAGTCCTGAGTCCGACTGTGGAAAACTCCCTATTTTTAATTTTTTTCTTTCTTCTTCTCTCCAGAAGGTTTTCCAGCGTCACCCCAGCGCCAGCTGCAGGAGGGGGGAGCGGCTGTTTACACATCTCGGTCAGAACAGCGCGCTTGGAGCCCCGGGCACGATCTGTGTGAATGTTTCCAGTGGTGCAAAAACACATGTGATCTGAGGGAAAAAAAAAAAAAAAGAAGAAGAAGAAAAGGGAAAATGAAACAAGAAAACAACTTGTTTTCAAAGTTCCGCAGAGCTGGAACTTGAAGTCACAGCCCCCACGGAGCGGGCTTCTGGCCACTGTGGGGAACTGTTCCGGGAGATTCCAGGGGCTTCCTTGGGCTCCCGGCAGACCGGCCAGCGCATGCCCCCTGGCCCTGCACCCCACACAGTAGGGCCGCCCCGGGGTCCCCTGGAGGATGGCCGGCTGCTTCTCTTACGGGGTTGCAGGCACTCAAGCAGCCCCGTAGTTACTGCAGACCTCGATGTGACAGTCGGGTTTTCTTAAGATGTAAAAACTTTTCCACTCAAAAGGCAGGTTTTGAAAATATGTCTGGTAAGAAGGAGTTTTCCTTTCTTTTTTCTTTTCAGGAGTAGATGTGCAGACCTTGATTTTCAAATGGGCGGTCCAGTGTGTGTGTGTGTGTGTGTGTGTGTGTGTGTGTGTGTGTGTGTGTGTGTGTGTGTGTGTGTGTGAGAGTGTGTGTGTGTGTGTGTGTGTGTGTGTGTGTGTGTGAGAGTGTGAGTGTGGGTGTGAGTGTGTGGGTGTGCCCCGTGTGGAGCCCTCTTGGAGGCCCAGGAGCAGTTCACAGTGGGGGGTGGTGGGGAACTGAGGCATAGCTGCTCCCCCACTGAGCCAGGAGTTTGGCGGTCTGATTTTGAAGCCTCTGGTCTGACCCAGTTTGTCCCTGTCGGGTGAGCCCCCAAGGGTCCATGGAACCCCTGAACGGAAGGCGAGTTGCTGGCACATTAATCTACAAGGCAGTGTCTACAGCTATTGCATGAGGGCCCAGGACACCAGCAAGATAGAAAACCATCGCCCCAGAAAAGGCTGTTGGGGGAGCTAGAGCCTCTCTTCTCCAAGCCTCAGTTTCATCATCAGAGAAACGGGCTGTATCTCTGGGTACAAGCTGGATGTGTGGTCTTGCGGCCCCTTCAACACCCACCAGCTGTTCGCATGTCCGTGCACAAAGAGGCTTTTTCCCGCTTTCCTAGTGCAAACCTGTAACAAGACCACTTTGACCTTTGCGGGAGCAGCTCACAGCTGCAGGGTGCCTTCCGGGGGCCAAGGCCCACTTGCTTTTGTCCAAGGTTTCTGCAGGGCTGTGAGGACCGGCTGTCCCCAGAGTGTCAGGACACCAGATTTAGCAAATAAAACATGGAGCGCCCAGTTAAATTTGAATTTCAGATAAACAACACATTTTTCTTAGCATAAACATGTACTCAATATTGCCTGGAAGGAGACAACATACTTCCTCCAATGAAAAAAGCTACAATAATTTAATAGCGTTTCATAGGTCCTAAAAATGTCATTTTTTCCCTCTAAGGTAAGAAAAGAAAAAACATTTTTTCTGCTCTAAGTGTTCTTATTCTTCCGGTATTAAAGGAAATTAAGACATTTCGGTGGACTCCTGACAGTACTGGGGCTCTGGGCTTCCTGCCTCTGATACGCCACCAGGCCTGGCGAAGGTGACCTTCCCTCTAAGCCTTGTCCCGGGTGGGTGCCGACGGCAGTGGTATCGTAGCACGGCATCACCTCACATGTCCTAAGCCTCGTGCCTCAAGCCAGCTTCTGGGGAAAATAGAGGAGAAATGTCACCTTGTCCCCTGCCCCTCTCAGAGATCTTCCGGTCCTGGTGGCTTGGTGTAAATACAAGGAAGCGTGAATCAGATCTCGGTGCCCTGGAGGCGGGCCTGCGTGAGGTGTCTTTTCACAGCGTCACCTGCATGCTTATCACCCTTTGCTCACTGGCCTTCCGGCGACCTGGGTTTTAGACAAATTTAGATATTCTGTCATCTGACCGAAAAGGACCTTCAAAGATTTCCCAGGGTCTTAACAAATTCTCTGTCACCAGACCTTCCTCCAGGGAGCCATGGAGGATTGGGGGCATCTGGGCTGTCCAGGCCCCTGGTGGATTGGGCGCTTGGGGCCCCCAAATGCCCAGAGGTGCCTCTGATTTCTGGGATATGGGGGATTTCTGCCTGTCTGGAGGCAGTGACTGACACGAAGGCCAGTTGTCAGGTTGAGCAAATGAAATACAAGATCCCCAGTTAAATTTGAATTTTAGATAAATAGATTTTTTTTAAGTATAAGTATATCAAATTGTGGGTGGAATGGGACACACTCAAAAATTATCCATTGTTTATCGGTGTTGTGTGAACCCTACACTGAAGAAAAAATAGGAGACTCTTGGAGAACAGGGGGTGGGAGGCAGGGGGTGGGACCCTGCGGGTGCCAGACCACTGCTGGGCTTCCCAGTGTCACCTCCTTAGTTATCACCACGGCCGGTGTGCATAGGAGGGAGCCCAGGGCTGAGAGAAATGAGGGTCCCTCCTGGCGGGCAGCTGCAGGGTGCCGGGGACAGCAGGCGTGTGCATGGGGCGTGGGATGTCCAGCCTTAATCCTGGCAGTGCCAAAAGAGGGCAGGATTCCTCACAAAGTTGAATTGTAGTCACCATGTGACATGGCTGCTCCCTTCCTGGGTCTCTACCCCACCCAAAATTGAAAACAGGTATTCCAAGAAATCCTTGTACACATGTTCACAGCAGCACCAGTCACAACTGCCACAAGGTAGAAGCAACCCAATGACCCACCAGGGTGTGAGTGGGCAGAGTGTGGACCGTCCACACAGTGGAATATGACTCAGCCACGAAAAGGAATAAAGTGAGCTACAACTCTGCTGGACCTGGACACCACGCGCTGGGTGAGGGAAGCCAGACACACCAGGCCATGTGTTGTGTGATTCTGTTTATATGAAACGTCCAGAAGAGCCAAATCTGTGGAGACAGAGAGCAAATCAGTGGTTGCCAGGGGCTGGGGAGGAGGGATGGTCATGGGGAGGGGTCTCCTTTGGGGCCATGGAACGTTCTGGAATTAGATATTCGTGATGGTTGCAGAACATTGTGAGTGCATTAAATGCCACTGACTTGCACCCTTTAAAATGGTAAATTTTATGTTATGTATATTATACCACAATTAAAAAAAAAATCAGGTAGGGGCTGGCTAGGAGGAAACCTGGGCCAATGATCAGCGCCCCAGAAGAATCTAGAATGGAGAGCATGGACGGTTGCTGCCAGGAGCCGTTCTGGGTATATTTTATATGTCAGGTCCTGTGAGTCCTGGGGAGCAGGGACCATCAGTGTGCCCCTGGTACAGAAGTGGAAACTGAGGCCTGTGAGTTTAAGGAAGCTTGGCGACGGATTCAGCATGGCCTGCTGTGATCCCAGCATGGACCTGTGTGTGACCCTGAGCCCAGGGAGGGGGAGAAATGGAGAGAGAGACTCAGAGACCAACAGATGGGAGAATAAGGAGGGACAGGGGCAGACATAGAGACCAAGTGCACAAGACCCTGAGACTGGATGGTAGAATTCGGCTTCCTGCTCTTTTGGAATTAAAACCCCTGCTGGGATTCAGGCCATCATTTGACAAAGGAGGACACTGAGGGTCAGAGTGGCCACTGGGGGCCTCCACCCGCACTGCCTGGGCCTGTGGGCGCTGCTCCTCGTTGAAGGCTGGCCTGCTGGGCCCTCGGCCTCACAGACCTCCCCCACCTCCCCGAGCCCCTTCTCACCTCCCAGCCCATCACTGGTCAGTTAAAAATAGTGGGTGGAGGGCGCCAGTGGCTTCTGAAAGGGGCCTCAGAGCCCAGCCGGCCACGTGCAGGCCACAGCCGGAGTCGGGCACTAATTGGGGCAACACTCGGTACAAAGCCGCCCTTCAGGGGAGCTGGCACGTCTGGATCACATTTCTGGAGAGCAAACGTTTCTTTAATTTCCCTGAGCCCTGCAAGGCCCCACCCTAACGGCAGAGATGGACATCCCCCTGCCACAGGGTCTCTTTGGGGGTGGGAGAAGGTGGGGGAGCCCCAGGGGCCCCACTGCGCTCCACAGAGGCACCTCCTCCTTTGAGTGAGTCGGGGGAAGCCTTCTTTCCTCTTCAGTTTTAGGAAAATGTTGGTGTGGAGCTGGCATAGCTTCTGCCCTACAGGTTTGGGAAATTTGCCAGTGATGCCCTCCGGACCTGGAGTTCTCTTTGTGGGGCGATCTTCAACCACCCCTCCAGTTTCTTTCAAAGATATAGGGCTACCCTGGTGATCCGTTTCTTCTCGAGTGAGCTTTGGGAATTTGTTTCTTTCAAGGAATTTGTCCATGTCATCTGAGCCGTTGCATTGACTGGCATCAGACTGTCCATAACTTGCCCTTGTTTGTCAACTTTTTAATAGCGTGGGATCTGTCCTGGAGTCCCCTCTCTCCTTCCCGATACTGGCCATTTGTGTGTTCTTTTACCTCCGGGATCGAGCGGCTCAGCCCCGGAGGCCACTGGCAAGACTTCATACTCCGAACTGTTCTAATGGCCACGACAGCCCCTCACAGGCAGGCAGCCCCACCCAGCCCAGCACACGGAAGGCCTCGGAACTCCCGAAGTTTAACTTCTGAGGGAAGAGAAGGAACGGGGGCCGGGGCGTCAGGAAGCCCCTGGCTCAGATCTCTGCCGTTCGCTCAGGAGCGGGATAGGCTGAGACAAAATGTCATGAGCTGCTCCAATGGCAGGCTTGGAAAAATCCCCCTGACACAACATGGCCATGTGGTCGTGGGTCTCAGTGACAGCATGTGCTGGCCACCCTCCCTGCTGCGTCTGTCCCCACGCCAAGGGAAGTAACGGCCCTGGAGAGAATAAGACTTCATACTACAGCTGACCCTTGAACAACATGGGGCTTGGGGCACCAGCCCCCCAAGCAGCCAAAAATCCAAGCATGACTTCTGACTCCCTAAAATTTAACGACTAATAGCCTGATGTTGACTGACAGCCTTCCCGATAACATAAACAGTCTGCATGTGCTATGTGCTATACACTGTATCCGTACCGTGAAGTAAGCTGGAGAAAAGAAACCGTTTTTCCAAATTGTTGCAGATCTCTGAAACTTTTCCCCAATATATTCATTGAAAAACTATTCAGCATGTATGGGGACCGGCGCCATTCAAACCCGTGCTGTCCAAGGGTCAACTGTAATCGCTCGGCCTCACAGAGCACCTGCCAGAGCTTCACAGTTTAGAAGCAATTGGTGTCATTTTACAGATGAGAAGGCTGAGATCCAGCCTTTGGTGGCAGAGCCAGGATTCGAACCCTGGCTATGACCCCCCTCCCTCCCGCCTGCCTGGGTGGCTGCCATGCACAGCCGGAATCTCAGCCCCACTGAGTTCCTCTCCCGCCATGGCGCCTGTCGTTTGCATTCTCTGCTGGCGTAAAGCGATTGTAAACAGAAACACCCACAGGCTGAGGCAGCCTCGGGACTCTGAACTTGGCTGGTGTTTTCCCGGGCCCCCCAGGCCTGGGGACGGGGCTTTGGCCTGCCTTAGATCCCAAACCACCTGCTCGGCCTGCCGTCCAGCCGGCCTGCCCAGCAAGTGAAGGAGAGAAGGGACCCTCTGCTGTCTTTATATACCAGGGTTATTTTTAACCCGGCCTTCCAGAACATTGTGGAGCTTCCTCTCTCCGACGCGCAGGAAGCCCTACTTGGCCGTGTTTCCTGCTAACACGCGGCCCCAAGATTGCTGAGAACAACAGGGCCAAGACTGCTCGGCTCCGGGGAAAAAACCTGGCCCCCTTTCAAAGCCCGCACAGAAAACCCTTCAGAGCTCTGCACTCCCGCCAGAGCCAGGAGGCCCCTGCCGTGCTGACAAATTGTCCCTGAAGGTGCCTGAGGCTCCCAGGCAGAGCCCCCGCTGACTCCATCACCCCTTCCCAAGGTGGAGAAAAGCAGGTGCCCCCAACTGGATAGACAAATGCTTCACTGGTGGACTTTTTTTATGCTTCTGTTTTTTATTTTCCTCCATCTCTTTTTATTGAGATGAAATTCACATGACATAAAATAAGCCGTTTTTAAAGTGGAAAATTCAAATGGCATTTGGTACATTCACAGTATTGCACAACCACCATCTCTGTCTACTTCCAAAACATTTTCATTTCTCTCCAAAATAAAACCCTGTCCCCATGACTGTCATCCCCGTCCTCCAGCCCCTGGAAACCACTGATCCTCTTTCTGTCTCTGTGGACGCGCCTGTTCGGGATGTTTCATATGCATGGGGTCACACAACACGTGGCATTCGGTGTCTGGCTTCTCGCACTCAGCGCGATGGTTTCAGGGTTCATCCGCATTGTACCATGCATCAGGACCTCGTTCCTCTTTGTGGCTGAGTAATATTCTGCTGTCTATATACACCGCCTTTTGTTTATCCATGTATCTGTTGATGGATGGATCTTTGTGTTCCATCATGATTTTAAGGCTTGGGTTTGGAAGAAATTATTTTTATCAAGGTCTTGTCATTTTCTTCTTGGAAATGTGGTCATTTACAGCAATTCATACATGCGGTCTGTGCTCTGATAGAAGGTGAGGAGGAGGTGGGCAGAGAAGGGGCGTTTCAACACTTTCTGGTTTGAAGTGTCCTTGTTCCTGAGGTCTACGCACAGCGATGGTTTCTTCCGGTGAGGGAGTCGGGTGCAGTGGGAAGCCAGACCTGGTTCAAATCCGGCCTCCTTCCCTTAGCAGCCGTTGGATGCTGAGCTAAGTAAGCCCTTCAGTTCTCTTAAAGTCTATCACCAACCTTTTGTGCTCTGACATTGGCCCTGGTATCCAGAGGGACTTTTTGCACAGGAGGGCTCTTCTTTTTCAGATGGGGAAACTGAGGATTTCAGCGGGCATGTGACTTGCCCAGGGTCTCATGAATATAAGAGGAGCAGAGGTGCAGCCCCACAGGGCGTGGGCTACTGCCCTGGGGACAGTGTGGAGGGTGTCCTCCTGGGGAGCCCCTCCACCTGCCCCTCCAGGCCTTTCTTCCTGGGCCACAGGTCCTCAGAGAAGCTACTGTCCCCTTCTCTGATCTCTTTTGACATCACCTTCTGGGCTCACTTGTTTCACTGTTTCCTTCTCTGTGGCTTTGCCTCAGAGGGGATCTTGTCACCTTTGCCCAAAGGCACTTGCCTGAGTCAGGTGGTTCTGTGCCCCTGGGGATACTTGGTGATACCTGGGGACATTTCTGTGGTCACAGTGGGGGGGAGGGGTGTCACTGTCATCAAATGAACGGAGTGCAGGGATGCTGCTCAGGTTCCTACGGTGCCCAGAACAGCCCCCAGAGGCGCATGGAGCCCCAGATGGCAGCAGTGCCAAGGCTGGGGAACCTGCCTTAGCATGAGAGGGACCCTGTCTGTTTATATATATCTTTTGATCTATCATCAATCAATAGATCATTCATTTATCTCTGTATCGATTATCTATCTATCTATCCATCTATCTATCATTATCATCATCTATCAGAGAGAGTGACCCAGCCCCAAACCCCAGCAGTCCTGAGAACCCTCAGCCCAGCAAATGCTTGGACGTCTGTAACAGAAGGGGCAGGGGGCTCATGTGGGCTAGGAGCTGCTCGCCTCCCAGCACATGTGATCCTTCTGCAGCCCCAGGAGCTGGGACCCGGTATCCCCAGGCGAAGACACTGGGACTCAGGAAGGTTAGGGGCCTTCTCAGGAAGGTTAGGGGCCTTCTGCAAGAAGTGGGCCTTAGGCTTCATTCTGAGGGCCGTGGGGAGCCATATGCGGTGTTAGAGCAGGAGAGGGATGGGATTGGGTCTGTGTACTGGGCAGATACCTCTGGGGCCAGGATCTTGGCTTGACTGATGCCACCCAGAGAGACCCCCGTGAGAGAGTCAGAGGACTCCCACCTGCAAAGGTGGGACAGGGGAGGGGCCGATCCAAGTGGGGTTCAGGGGAGAGAGAGGGGCAGAGGTGTCTCTGTAAAGCTGGTTGCCAGTGGTCCTGCAGAAGAGAGAAGCCCAGGCACGGGCCTTGCAGGGCTCCTCTTCCAGGGAACCAGCCACAGCCTCTGCACCATGTCACTGCATACACACTCACCTATGCCCTTCCTCTGCCAGGTACCACTCAGCAGGGACCTAGCCACACTTCAGCAGGACCCGGCATGGAGGGGACAGAGCACACCCCCAGCCCCGTGCGTCAGGGCCGGCTGGAGGAAAGGACCTAGGACTCACAGTGGGAGCAGGGGCTCTGTCTGGGGACAGGGCACGTGGCCAGGCTGCTGCGCTGGGGCCATGACTTGTAGGCCCAGCACACAGCGGAGGGAGTGTGTCCCGGGCAGAGGGCAGAGCGCAGGCAAAGGTCTAGAGGTGAGAATGAAGCAAATTTGGGAAAGAGGAGTTCAGGGTGTTGGAGGGACATCTGGGCAGGGGAGGGGGCGGGGATGGGGGGCTGGATTATAAAAGATCTTAAAACAAGTTGGAGGTGATGCAGGCAGTGGAGGGGATCCACTCCTCTCCCCCTACTCCTCCTTGCCCCCTACAGGCAACAGCAGCCCTGGTTGGGACTTAACAGGGACTAGGGGCCCTTGGCTCAGGGCTAGTTTAAGAGTTGCACTAAATTTATACCAGAAGCAGCTTCCAAGCCTGCAGCTATTTCTCGTCACCCTATTCTGGGTCTGCTGCCTGGACACCTAACCCTCTGTAGCCAGCTCTGCCAGCCCAGCTGGGCCTCCTGCCTCCCTGGCACTGCGTTTGGCCATCTGGCCGCACTCTTCCCCATGCTGAGCCCTGCGCCATTGCCACAGATTGCTGAAGTCATTCAGCAAACCCTCAGGCTTTGTGCTGTGTGAGGCTGGGGCCCCGGAAAGACTTAGCTCCATCCGGGTCGCACCTGACGGGCCCTGGGTCTGGGGAGGGAGAGCGGGATGTGGACACCCAGCAGTAGGGTCAGGGCCTGGCCAAAGGGAGGGCCAGGGCGTGGGGAGCGGGCAGCAGCAGGCTCCAAGGGGCATCCACGACGGACCACCAGCACGCGGCACATGGAGGTCAGAGGCGGAGAGAGGAGGGGTGGTCGGTCCCTGTGGCGCGAAGGCGGAGGAGCTGAGACAGCCTGGGCCAGCCAGGGCGATGGGGGCCTGCGTGTGCCCCGAAGGCAAGGGAGGGTCCTTGAGGGGGCGCAGCCGGGGATCAGCTAGGTCGCACCCCATCTGGGAAAACCTGTGGGGAGGAGGAAGGGGCAGCGCTGCTCTCACGTCAGCTCCTGGGCCCAGAGAGGGCATGAGCATCCGCTGCTTCCTCAGCTGCGTGGAGCCCCCCGTGGCTGGCCGAAATGGGGGGCCTTTTATTACGTGGTGGGTGCCAGCAGCAGGCCCACCCCCACCCCATTTATCTTGGTTCCCCTCTCCCCCTCCCCCTCCCCCTCCCCCCTACTCCCTCCTCCCTCCTACTCCCTCCTCCCTCCTCCCTCCCCTCACCCATCTTTTTCTTTCTTTACTCATCCCTTCCCTGTTGTCCGTGGGAGCCTGGTGCCCAGGTGCTTGGGTCCCCCTGCACCAGGGCCCATCTTGGTCAGGGCACTGGTCTCCCCTCCTCACCCAGCTTTGCCCTGTAAGCAAGTCCCCCTGGGATCTGAGTTCTACCTGGCCACTCTGTCTGGGCTTCACACACTGTGATTCCCAGAGCCAACCCGTATGGGGCCACCCAGGGGTCTGCACACGGCGGCCTGCGGGCCACATCTGGCCCACAGCCTATTTTTATACAGCTTGTGGGCTGAGGATGTTAGTTTTCCTTTTTCTATTTTAATTGTACTTAAAAATACACATAACATAAAGTTTACCATTGTAACCACTGAAGTGCACAGTTCGTAGCAATAAGTACCTTCACGCGGCTGTGCGGCCGTCCCCACCATCCTTCTGAAGAACTTGGCCATCCTCCCAAACTGAAACTTTGTCCCCATTAGACACTCCCTGCCCCTCCCCTCCCCCTCCTCGGCCCCCACAAGCTACTTCCTGTCTCTGTGAGCCTGACTGGGGGCCTCATGTAAGTGGGATCCGACAGTACTTGTCTTTTTGTATCTGACTTATTTCACTGACATGGCGTCCTCAAGGCCCATCGTCTGTGTGGCTGCGTGTCAGAATTTCCTTCCCCTCTGTGGCTGAATCATACTGCATTGTGTGGATGGGGCCGCATTTTGCTTACTCATTCATCCGTCAACACACCCTTGGGTTGCTCCCGTCTTTGGCGATTGTGTGTTCTTTATGCCAGCTTTATGCAGGTATACTTCACACGCCATACAATCTCCCCTATTAGAAGTGTACAATTCAATGATTTTCAGGCTATTTCCAGAGCTCTGCATCCATCGCTGTAATTGATTTTAGAATATTTGCATTACCCCCAAAGAAACCCAGCGCCCTGTAGCTATCACCCCTGATAAGAATGCCATTAACGTTTTTTAAGAGTTGGAAAAAGATGTTGAAGAAAAGAGTATCTTGTGACATGTGAAAACTCTATGAAATGAAAATGTTGGTGTTCACAAATAGTTTTACGGACACGTGACCCACCCATCGGTGTGCGTCTTACCTGTGGCTGCTCTCAGGCAGACAGGGCGGCCTGCAAAACCGGGCTTCTTGACTGTCTGGCCCTTTGCAGGAAAGATTTGCCGACCCTGCAATGTGTCCTCACCTTGCCAGCGCTACTCTGGCCCAGCTGGGTCACCTCCATCCTCCCCAGTGACCTGGCCACAAGCCTCCGCTGCCTCCGGCGCTGGGTCAGTCTCTGAGGTGGGGCTGGCCTCTGCACAGCGGCATCTCTGGTTGCAGTCCTCCAGATGCCAGTGGTACCCCTCCCAGGTGTGACAGTGTCCCCTGGGGGAAGGATTGCCCTGGATGAGAACCACTACTATACAAACACTGTATTTTTATAACCACAGCTTAATATTCAATTTTATGAATAGATGCCTTGTATATTTAGCCATTGCCCCATTGATAGCTGCTTCCAGTTTTCACTATTATTAGGCATAATGCAATACACATGCTTGCATGTAACCTTGAATCATACTTTAAAATCACAAAGTCACCTTCATGAAAGTCATCAGATACATGAGAGATATAATATTTTCTTACAGTAGGTTCCCATCCTCGGCCCCACAGTCGCTGGGCTGCATCATTCTCTGCACGGGGGTGCCCTGTGCACTCTGGGGTATTGAGCAGCAGCCCTGGTCCCACCCATCAGATGCCAGTAGCTCCCCCGGACAGTGGTTATGACCAAAACGCCTTCAGACATCACCTAGTGTACCCTGGAGGTTAAAACCGCCATGCCCGCCCCCCGCCCCGACACCCCCAGTCCTGGTTTGGTGGGAGGCAGAGAGGCTAGGAGATCTCTCCCTCCTCACTCAGAAAGAGGTACAAATACCTGCCTGACTCTGAGATGGAATTTCCTTCCCACAGCTCACCACCCTCCTGTGGCGTGCCCATTACTCACCCCTTCAAGGTAAACTGAGGCTCAGTGAGGGAAGCCAGGAATCAGTCCTCCTGTCGCCTTCCCCACAGGCTTTCTCTGAGCAGCAGAAATTACAGCCCTCAGCGCCCCAAATAGCTCCTCTCTCTCCGAGGCAGTGACCGAGCCCACGGGCCTGTGGTTCAGACTCCAAAGCTGTAGGGATAAAATAAGAGATTCAAATCCTCTCCCCCAGAGATCACAAACTTCAAAGAAGACAAAGCGGTTTGGCTCCTGATGATGGGGGCCTGACTGTGTTTGCCCACAAGGGTGTGATAGGAAGGGTCAAATTGAGCCCCTGAATGGGGTGAGGTGGGGGGCAGTGAACCCCAGGCTGTCCTGCTGGGTGAGCTCAGAAGGAAGCACCTACAGACTCTTTGGTGAGAACCTGGGATCTTGGAATGGCACTGGGTGCAGCCCATTTGCAGGCATAGTTTAGGGTCACCTCCTCCAGGAAGCCTCCAAGAATTCATCCCATCTGTCCTCACACAGTCCCCTTTGTGAGCCTCCTTGGTGTCAGGGGAGGGTCTGAGCCTGGACCCCATGGGTTCCTCGCTGCCTGGCCAGACAAGCTGTCAGGGTGAGGGAGCCTCAAGATGAGCGGGGAGGCTCAGGGCAATGGAGTTTTGCAATTTCTCTGCATTAGTAGAAAAGAGAAAAATGCCCATGCCTCGGAAGACACAGAAAGGCCGAGAAACCACTCCTCATGAAGGGAGGCCAAAAAGACGTGTGGTGAATTTGGATTGGATTCTAAATAAGCAAAGAATATTGGTTACTTAGGATGGCCGTAAAGGATATTGTCTTAGTCTGCTTGGCAGTTATAGCAATACCATGTGCTGAGTGGCTTATAACACAAATTTATTCTTACAGTTCTAGGGGCTGGAAGTCCAAGATCGAGGTGCAGGCAGGCTTGGTATCTGGTAGGAACTCTCCGTGGTTCACAGATGCCAACCTCTCACTGTGTCCTCACAGCAGAAGGGACAAGGGAGTGATCTGGGGTCCCTCGTGTAAGGGCACTGATCCCATTGACTAGGGCCCCGCCCTCACGAGCCCTCCTGATGGCCCCACCTCCTAGAGCCATCACACTGGAGGTTAGGTCGCAACACATGAATTTTAGGGGGGACGCAAGCATTCAGACCATACACATATGATTGGGGGCAGTTTGGGGGAATTTGGCTACAGGATGTAGATTCAGAAATCTTTTTCCTCCGTGTGAACTTTGAGGAGTGTGACATGTGTCCTGGAGCCGAGTGGGAAAATCTCCTGGTTCTTAATGCAGGCAGAGGGATTTAGGGGGTCAGGGAGCTTGCTGTCTGGGGTGTACTCTCAAATGGCTCAGCATTGATATTATATTGCTTTCGGCTGAGTATTCGTGTCCACCCTCCAGCCAGATTCATATGCTGAAGTCTGAATCCCCAGGATGTCAAAATAGGACTATATTTAGAGGCAGGGGCTTTAAAGAGGTGATTAGATGAAGGGCTATAGAGTCAGCCCAACTCCCATGTAAGTAGTGTCCTCATGGGAGGGTCACGGGGAGAGGCAGCGAGGACGTGGCTGTCCGCAAGCCCAGGAGGGAGGCCTTGGAGAAACCAGCCCTCCCAACACCTTGATCTTGGGCTTCCAGCTCCAGAACCATGAGAGAATGAATTACTGTTATTTAGGACACTCAGCTCGTGGTATTTTGTTATAGCAGCCACGGCCGACTGACACGACATATATGGAAGTTATGTATCTATCTACACCATTTGTATCAATTGTATATATTTATGTATAAATACATATAGACATTTATATTAATTAAACACACACACGTATGTATATAGAAACAGAAAGAGGGAAACAGAAAGAAAGAATGGGGTACATCATTAGCACTTTGCGAGTCTGTGTGCAGGGTATGTGGATGTTCATTTTATTATTCCAGCAACTTTCCTACAGCTTGTGCGTTATTCCAAATGAAATGTTGCAAAACACAAAACAGCCTTGGCTGTCCCCACACCTTCAAACTGGGCCTAAGTCAGATCCTTGGGCCTGAGGTGGGCTCCCAAACAGGGAGCTGAAGCAACGTGGACGCACCCGCAGGGCAGACAGGTGCCAGAGCTGGTAGGGGTCCTTCCCCGAGGGCCCCGCAGGGCTGATACTGGGGAATGTGTAGGGTGCTGCCGCTCCTGCGCCTGCCCCACCAGACCTCCTTCGCCCGTCTCAGCGAGCTCGCAGCCTTCCCTGTGTGAGAACAGCATTCCCTGCATTTTGCAGAAGTGATAGGTGACAGGTCTGGTGCCCCATGTGAAAGTGCCTACCTGTCCCCCAGCCCCTGGTGACCACTGATCTGCTCTGTCTCCATGGAGGTGCCTGTTCTGCACATTTCACAGACATGGAGTCACACACCGCATGGCCTCGTGTGTCTGGCTTCTTTTTCTCAGTGTGGTATTTGCAAGGTTCATCCGAGTTGCAGTGTAAATGAGTGCTTCGTTCCTGTGTATGGCTGACTGAGTACATTCTGTTTCAAAATCAGGGCTTTTCTTGAAGAAATGCAAAAAGCTATATTTGGCAAACATCAAACAATGTTTGGCTTTATTTATTTTTTTCTCCCTTCCACAAATAGCTGCAAACGGCTTCAAGCTGCCAAACATCACACACACTCCCAGTGCTTAGCCGCAAACCCGTGGGTCTCCTGTTTAAGGGGTCCCAGGCTCAAATGGCCCCCACGGGAATAACATTTTAATTAAAAAGCCTTCCAATGACAGACTGGCAATGTAAACTCCCAGGCAGTGAAGGCCCCGGCCTGGCAGGGTGCAAGCCATGCCTGACATTCCAGGCCCGCCTCTTTGGAGTCTCAGCGGCCACAGAAGTCCCCGAGCCCAGCCAGGAATAGTTCTGCCTTTTATTTGGAAAGAGAATTACAGGGCGGGTGGCCCAGCCCCGAGCTTGCTGCTTCGAAGCCATATTTTTGAACACGACTCTAACCACACACTTGCTTTCGATGGTCCATGCCAGGCTAAATGCTGCCAAGCTGCCGAGATGCTCGGCTTGCAGCTCTAAACACAGGTTCTTTTTCATTCCTGTTTTAAGGTCTATCCGACTATTTCTGTGCAAAAACAGATTTAAAATCTGGCTGGCTCAGGAGCCCCCAGCAGCCGCCAATGACGCCCACTTCTTTCTGCTCCCCCAAATGGGTCTCGGGTCTGCCTTGTCCGTGGGGATTTTTCTAGCTGAAGGAGTTGTCTCTGGTTCCCCAAAGTCCCCCCAACACATGCAAATACAGCCCAGGGAGTGTGGGGCTTTGGGATCAACAGGCCCATTGGCCAGGACGAGGTGGGTGATTCCTGAAAGAAGAACGGGGTATTGTTACCAGAAAATTCAGGGAAGGAAAAGAATCATCTGGTCACAGTGTGAGCCAAGGTTTGAACTGGGGTCCTACTTAAATGAAAGTCACAAGGATTAAAAAATGCTAAGCCCTTTTTTGGGGGCCAGCAGGGCACGAGGAGTAATGTAAAATGATGCAGTCATGAAGTTTAGTGGTTCTGCAAAAGGTCACACATGTAATTAGCGTACGACCCAGCAATTCCACTTCCAGGAATATCCCCCCCCTGAAACTGAAAACAGGTGTTGGGAGAAAAACTTGTGTACACATATTCAGAGTAGCACTCCCTATAATCACCAAATGGTGGAAGGAACACAAATGTCCATCAAAGATACACGCATAAACACTAGGTGGTCCGTCCATCTGATGGACTATTACTCAGCCATAAAAAGGAAAATGAAGCCCTGACACACACTGCAATGTGAAGGGACCTCAAAAACATCATGCTGAGGGATCCCGTGTCTATGAAACGTCCAGAGTGGGTACATCCACAGAGACCAAAAGGAGATCTGTGGCTGCCAGGGGCTGGGGTAGGGAGAGGGGGGCTGATGGCTCACGGGGAAGGGGTCTCCTCTGGGTGGATGGGAATGTTCTGGAACCAGACAGAGGTGGTGGTGGCGTGCAACATTGTGAACATACTCAATGCCACTGACTTGTTTGCTTTAAAGTGGTTACTTTTATATTATATGGATTTCACTGCAATTAGAAAAGACAAGTTCAGCCCTACCCTTGGTTTCAAGGAAAGGAAGTGTCCAGAAGCAGGTGGGGGAGATAACGGCATATCAGCAGCACCTGTGAGAAAACCGTCAGGGTTCCGTTGGGTTGCTATGACTCAGTGGGGGGGAGGGGCCTGGGATGTGCCGAGTCAACAGAGGTATAGGGTCCAGATAGAGAGAGGTGGGTTCCCTGGCCAGACCACAAGAAAAGATTTGGGTTCAAATCTGGAAAGGAGAGGTAAGGACAAAGTGGGGGGTTGCAGAGCAGCTCAGCAGGGTTGAGGAAATCAGAAAGCCCATCCCTTCCGTGCACTGTATGCATGATGCAGCATGAACTCTAAAGCTGGGCTGATTGCATTCAAATCCCAGCTCTGCCACTTACTGTGTGACCTTGGGCAAGTTACTTAAACTCTCTGAGCCTCAATTTTCTCATCTCTAAAATGGGGATAGCAACAGTGCCTGTTTCATAGCATGGTTATGAGAATTCAGTGCCTCGTAGTAAAAATATCGTTGTAGGGAAGAGCAGGTTCGGAGGGATACCGATAATTAATAACTTGGGACAGTTGAGCTGTGTTGGTGGGAGAGATGGATCACATGAGATGGTGAGATACCTGGGGTAGGGACTGTTGTCTTGGTTGATGCTGTCTGCTCCAAGCCCTGTATAAATGTGTGGTGGGTGATGGATAAATGAATGGAACAAGCAGGAGAGGAGTGATTGCACAGAGGAGGGGGTTTTGAACTGGGTTTTGACAAATGAGTAGGAGTTTTCTGTGTTGCTAGTGAAGCAGGTGGAAGGGCACTTTAGGTAAAGGGAACCGCATAGGGAAAGTTGTACAGATGTGGAACACTGTGGTAGAGCAGTGACTAGTGAGCAGATCTGGAGAGAGCCTGGAGACACCCCACCCCACCCCACCTTGGAGACAACCAGCACGAAGTAGTAAGAGATGGCTGTGAAGAAGCTGCCTGCTCTCACCAGAAGGAAGCTGGTCACTCCCATCCTTTTTGCTTCAGAGTGGGCCCCAGAAATTGAAAACATATTCTAATCTAAAGAAGACATACAAATGGCCAGCAAGTACATGAACATCGACAATCGTCAGAGAAATGCAAATCAAAACCACCATGAGATACCACTTCGCACCCACTAGGATGGCTACTGTCAAAACACCAGAAAGCAAGTGTTGGTGAGGATGTGGAGAAATTGGAACCCTTGTGCACAGCTGGTGGATATGTAAAATGTTGCAGCCACGGTAAAAATCAGTACGGAGGTTCCTTAAAAAGAATTATCGTATGACCCAGCAATCCCTCTTCTGGATATATAACCAAAAGAATTGAAAGCAGGGTCTAGAAGAGAGTTCACAGTGTTCATAGCAGCATAATTCGTAGGAGTCAAAAAGCGGAAGCAACTCAAGTGTCCATCAGAGATGAATGGGTAGGCATACTGTGGTGGATCCGTACAGTGGAATAATATCCAGCCTTAAGGGAAGGAAACTCCGACACCTGCTCTAAGGTGGGTGAACCCTGAGGACATTATGTGGAGTGAAATAAGCCAGACACAGAAGGACAAATACTGTCTGATCCCACTTATGCGAGGTGCCTAGAGTCGTTAGATCCCTGGAGACAGGAAGTAGATGGTGGGGCGGGGGGAAGGGGGTGGGGAGCGAGGGGTCAGGATGGCTGCGCAGCAGTGTGATGTACTTAACGCGGCGGAGCTGTACACTTAAAAATGGTGAAGATGGTGAATTTTATGTCATATACATTTTACCACAATTTTAAAAAACATATGTTGTGAGGTCTGTCTGTAACAGATTCATTAATTCATTTAATGTCCCAAGTGGGGCTCCGTTTGCCAGGCTGCTTGGCGATGCTGGGTGGACGTTTTGCTCTCTCTGTGCCTCAGTTTCCTCCAGTGCAAACCGGCAGGGGTGAGGTTTTTCCCAGGTGTCACTGGGATGGTCAAGGTGCCACATAGGGAAGCCAGATGGGGATGGGAAGAGTCCTGGCCCACGTGCGCATCCCGCTTTGGAAATCTAAACTTGCGTCCTCCGTTTTGGCTGAGGGAGCACCATGCCTGTTCTTTATTCCACAGAAAGGGGCCAAGGCTTTTGCATGAAAGCAAGTCTTGCTGATGTCTGTTGAGTGCCTGCCTCGTGCCCACCACCTGCCTGGGTACGTGGGTTCACAAGGATGGTCTTGCATCTGCCCATTTCACAGATGTGCAAACTCCTACGTGAGAAGGTTCAGAGAGGTGAAGTGACTCGCTCAAGGGCACACCCACATCTCCTGTCACGTGAGGCTCACACCAAGAAGGTCCCGAAACCCCCACGATGTATTCCAACGCTGGCGCCCCCGTGGTGGTTTGAAAACATGAGCAGAGGGCACCACACTCACACGGGGGCAACCGGGCAAAGGGGGTCCGGAACCTTCTGCTCTCGCTCCGCGATTCTCCTCCCAAGGCAAAGTCTTAATTTTCTTGAATGTGGCGGGGGGAGGGGGAGAAAGTCCCGGTTTGGGAATTACTGCCTAAAATGAGGTGTTCTGGATGGGACCCTGGCGCAGCGAGTGGAGACCTGAGGAATCCCAGGTCGGGATGGGGTGTCGTGGACAGCCCTGTCCCCAAGCGAAGCCTCCTGTTTGGTCGGCGTGAGGGACTCGGAGGGAGGCAGGGACGCGGAGGTGTCTGTGGGCGAGGCAACGACCAGCTCTGCCTGGTTCCAGAACATTTCCATCATCCTGAGACGTTTTAACTTCATAAAGCTGCCAGGCTGGTTTCCAGCGGGTCATGCCCTCAAGAGAGCATGCGTTTTCATCGGCCTGTTTGTCCCAGAACCAGCCCCGGCTCTGGCAGATACTCCATAAATATTTGTTAAATCGGTGAGCGAATGAATGACCACAGTCACTGCTGGGCCTGCTTCTCAAATACGTGGATGGGGTCCGGACTAGGTCTGCTGTCCGGGGAAGGCGGTTCCCGCTGGGCCGCAAGAGTTCCACGTGCTGGGCACCGAACTGTTCTCAGCTGTTGGGCAACATGTGTTCCCTCTTACAGAGGGGAATACTGAGGCTTGGAAAGCGTCCTCAGAGGCTGTGCATTAACAAGGACCCTGCAAGGATTCCCCCCCAACTCTCCCGGGGTGCAGCAAGAAGGTTCAGCCTGCAGAGAGGCCAGGTAAGAGTGATTGGCTTGGTGATGGGGACCCGGGTTCGAATCCCAGGTCTGCCACTGTCAAGAATGAGCCCCAGCAGGGCAGCCACCGCCCTGAGCTCCCTTTTCCACTTCCAAGAAAGATTTATTGAGGGTCTGGTCTATGTGGAGGTCTCTCTCTGGGTGCCCTGGCTTGGAGAATACTTTCCTCACCCTGGCAGGCTTGGGTGAGGCCCAAAAGAACCCGCAGGCACAAGAGTGTTTTTAACCCCTCTGTCCAAGATGAGGTAGCCTTGGAAGGGAAGTGGTTCAAGAGGGGAAATTGAGAAATAAAAGAGCCAGTGGGTCCCTGGGCCAGGGGCAGGGGGCAGGGACAGGGGGGCCTGGACATGTTCCTTTCATCCCTGGCTCTGTTGCTGTGTCTGTAGCACGAGGTGGTGGCCCCGTGTTCCTGCCACCCTCTCTGTCTAAAGATCTCAGGCTTCCGAAAACAGGCACCCTATCCCTTGGTGCTCTGAGCTCACTGAGCACCTGTGATGGATCAGACTTGGTCCCACTCCCTGGGACAGAGCAGTGAACAGAACACACACCGGGCTGCCTCACAGAGCTCACATTCCAGTGGGGAGAGTCCAACGATTTAATTACAAGTCATGAGAGAGACAGGAGATTGCATGCCCAGGTGTGTGTGGTGTAGGGGTGAGTGGCAACCCAGAGAGAGCCCCAGGAACACTCAACCTGTCCCAGGATGGGCATGGACATCCTGGAGGTCTTCCTGGAGGTGACATCCAAACCAAGGCCTGTTGCCAAGCAGCTGAGGGGGACAAAGTCTTGCTACTTGCTGCATCTCAGGTCCCTGCTTGGAGCTGTGCTTGGTCTTGAGAGGCCAAGGTTTTACATCCCCTCCTTCCCCACGCTGCACATGATTTCTCTCATCAGGCCCTGGGTTAACAGGGACAATCACTAAGCCTGTGCTGGACACTGGGAGTCCCTTCCCCCAGGGACTTCTCAGGCCCACAGGAGATGAGGGTGTCTCAGTAAATAGACACAGAAATGAATTCCAGGTACAGAGATGTGGGCAGGGGGCTGCAGGCAGGTGAGGGAGGCGCTGGGGGCCCAGGGGAGCAGCCAGACAACCAGGCAGGCAGCAGCCCGCAGAGGAAGTGGCTTAGCAGGTAGACAGGTAGCCAATGTGCGGAAACCCCAGGCAGCCTGCTGTCGTGGTCGTGGGTAGGCAGGGGGCCGGCGCCCCCAGGCCACATCTGAGGGGTGGCCCCTGGCACCTCTCCCACCAGAGGGTGGGGAGGAGCAGCTGGCACCACCGGAGTCCCCAGAGGGGGCTCACCTGACCTGTGTTCAGGTGGTGGAGTGCCATCTCCCTCCAGTGCCGTCCCGGTCCCCCCGGACACCTCCCCTGGGGAGGGTCTGGGCAGCCCCCTGCCCGTCACAGCTGTCAGGGGAAGAGCCTTCTTTTGGTTTTAAGTTTCACTGAGATACAAATAAACGCACCTACCATATAATCCACCCACTTAAAATGTCCAATTCAGTGGTATATTCAGCGTTGTGTCACCAAGGCCATAGTCCATTTTATCACCCCAGGAAACAAACTTTAGCTATCACATCCCTGTCCCACCCTCCCCTCAGCCTTAAACAACCACTAATCTACTTCCTGCCCCTATGGACTTCCTGTTTCTTGATGGTATTGCCAAGTCCAGGGCCTCCCGCCCATCCCCACTTGGGGCTCCCTCATGTCCACGCTGCGGGGTCTCACTTTGTGCTCATGAGTGCGAGTACCCCATTTCACAGATGAGGAGATCGAGGGTCAGAGAACACAAGCTGTATATCCCTTCACAGGGCCGGGACAGAGGCGGGATTTGAACCTCATCCTTCACCCTGACCTTCCCCGTCCCCAGCTTGAACCCTGCAGAGTCCTTGCTGTGTCAGAGGTAAGCCCTAGCTCATCAACCTCAGCGAGCCAGGTGGTCCCCCCTCCACACCTTTGCCCCTGTGGGCGCTGTTGCCTGGAGTGCCCGCCCCTCATTATGCAGCTAACCTTCACTCGCTCCCTCGGGATCCCCTCTCAGTGTCCCTTCCTCCAGGAAGCCTTCCAGAAGTCCCTGGCCAAGCCCTGCTGCTCCCTCTCTCCAGCCCTGACCCCTTGGTCATGAGACCAGGAGGTATCCAGCCGAAAACCTTTAAAGTAAGTCCTGTAAACAAGTCACTGGGTGCGTTAAAGGCTCTAACCGGCCCGGATTGCGATGAGGGGGCTGATAACCCTGCTGTTCTGTGCCGACTACCCTGTGATGACATGGACCGCTCTTCTGAGAAGCACACGCGTGGAGAGGTCCCAAAACCACCCAGCCCTGCCGCTGATAGCAGATAAAGGCCCCTAGAGCTGTGGTTTTCACAGCGATCACATTTGTGGCAGCAGGTTGACCAAGCAGAGGGCGATCAGAACAGTCGCTGGGCCCAGCCACAGTCAGGAGCAGGGGGCTGCACACGTGGGGCACTCAGAGACGCTGGGCTGAGGTGGGGCTCCCAGAGCTAGAGGGGAGCATTTGATTGGTATCGTGCACCTCGGCGCCTTTTCCATCCATGCACAGATGGGATACCAGGCGTCACATGGATCGCTATGCTTCCTTTCCAAGTCCAAGTGGGTGTAATTTCCAGATGGGTCTCAAACACCCTTATGCTTCATAGGTAGGGTTTGGGAGTAATAGAATGAGTCCCTGTCAGGCCTGGGGCCATCTACGGGAAATGTGTGGATTGTCTGCGGCTTGGCAGAAGTTTCCTCTGTCTGGGACAGTGGCCTTTTTTCTGTCACAGAGCCAAGTCTCTGGGAAGCGACAGCACGTGGAATACAGTTCAGTCTTTCTGGGTTCAGGCCCAAGGCTGGCACTGTTGCCCCGAACTCAGGACCTGGAGGCTCTGCTGGAAACAGAGCCTTGGTTCCGGGGTGCATCTTTGCTGTTCCATGCTGTTTCACACTGTTCCAGCTTCCTCAGGCAATCGCACACAAGCCCAAATTCCCTGTATTCTGGGGCCTTCACAGGAAGATAGGAAGTATCTACATATCCAAAGGCAGGTCCAGGTCTGCCATACGCCTATCCCCAGCAGACACTCTCAGAGGGGCTGCAACGTGCCAGGCCCTGTCCTGGGTATGTCCCAAGTCAGGTTTGGAATAAAACCCAAACCTCCCACTGAGGCCCACCAGGCCCTGTGGTCTGACCCCAGCCACCCTCTGACCCCATTTTCTCCTCTTTCTAACACACCAACCCCCACTTCTGTTTCATGATCATACTGGGCATGGTCCTGCCTCAGAGCCTTTGCCATGGCTGTTCCTTCTGCTGAGAATGCTGATCCCTTGGCTCAGTTCCCTCACCTCCTCAAAAGAAGAGGCCCTCCTTGACTTTCCCAGCTAAAACTCTCCTAGTCCCACCCACCTCCTTACCCTGATTCGTTTTTCTGCATCACAAAGATTTTACATGATGGTATTTGCATGCCCACACGTTTACCGTTTCTTTCCCCACTGGCAGGAATCTTGTCTGTCTTGCTCACTACTGTACCCCGCCGGTGGGGCACACTGCAGCTGAGTAATAAAGAGCTGTGAACAGATGCACAGTGTCCAGGTGGTGGGGGGCGCTATGGAGGGTAAGGGGCTGATGCGGGCTGGAAGAGCTCCCTGGGGGGCCGACATCGCAGACGGGAAGTGAAGAGTTTGCTTCTGAGGAACTGGGGGGCAGATGCGGCCCCGGGCTGGAGGCAGACCCGTCAGGAACTGCAAGGTGAGGGGGTTGCCAGGGTCTCCAGGCTTGCCCAGGCCCCCTATTCTGAGATTTTCTTTTTTTTTTTTCTGTTCTCCCCATGGGATTTTGAGAGTTGGTGCATGTTCACATCCAGCTAGTTCTTTAAAGAAACGTTTTATTTTGGAATGATCTTAGACTTCCAGACAAGTCACACAGGCAATATAGGGAACTCCCTCCTCAACTTCCCCCACTGACTTTGGACATTTTCCCCAAGGTCAGGGACAAGCTGGGGGAGGCTCAGGAGAGAATGGAGGCTCCATCTAAGAAAAAAAATCTAACTCTGGGAGCTGTTTCTGGGTATGAAGGTCCAAACAGGCTGCCCTGCAGGTAGTGAGCACCCTGTCATGGGGGGCATGTAAGGAAGTTCTATTTGGGATCCTGGAAGGGATTCAGTGAGAGTATTCAGCCTGCAAAAGGAAGTTGGACTGGACAGCCTCCAGTCCAAAACTTCCCACCCAGGTATCTGATTCCCATCGGGAAAAGAATTCTTCCGAGTGTGTTGGCCCAATTCTCCTAGTGACCCACCCACAGCTCTCTCTGCCTTTGAGTCTGAGCTTTTTCATGCTAGACAAGTAGGTCCCCTTCTCTAGTTTCCCAGTCTGTAAAACAGAGGCTTCCCCTTCACACCCTGTCATCCAAAAGACAAAGATGGACAAGTGTCGGCAAGGAGGTGAGAGCTCTGGAACCCTCCACCATTGTGCATAAGAAGGCAAGCGAATTTGATGCTTCCTCAAAAAGTTAAATATAAAGGCCAGATGACCCAGCGGTTCCCCTCCTAGGTGTAGACCCAAGAGAACTGGCAACAGGCGTCCACATAAAACTCGGGCGTGCATGTTCACATCAGCACCAATCACAATCTCCCAAAAGGAAACAGCCGAATGTCCATGGATGGGTGAATGGGTAAGCACAATGTGGTCCATGCACGTGGTGGAATATTACTCAGCTATGAAAAGGAACAGGCCCTGACATACACAACAATGTGGGTGAAGCTGGAACGTGAGAGATGCCAGACACAGAAGGCCACTTTACATTTAACTCCATGACCATGAAGGGCCCAGAACAGGCCCATGCGTGGAGATGGAAAGCAGATCAGTGGCTGCCAGGGGAATGGGGAGTGACGGCTCATGGGGCCAAGGTCTTCTTTTGGGATGACAGGAATCTTCTGGACCTATATAGGGGCGATGGTTGCACAACACTGTGAATGTACTAAATGCCACTAAATCGTTCACCTTAGAAGGGTTAAAATGGTGAATTTTATCTTGTGTGCATTTTTTCTTAATTTAATAAACATCTGAGCTTGCCTCTATGGTCACCCCTAAAGCAGAGAGGCTGAGGGATCCACACATACTGTCCCCTCCCCCGCCCTCTGGCCCAGCAAATAGGACAGATTTCAGGTCCCCGACCCTCAGAGCCCTCAGAGCAGGGTGGGTGCTGGCAGCCAGCCTAGTGTGGGCAGCCTGGGGTCCATCAGCCATCCCGCCCACCACGCCCAGGTGGCTGCCACAGGGGCTATGGTGGTAAAGGGGGAAGTGGGGCCTTTCGTGGTCCCTGGGCCCCTGGATTTGCATTAGCCACTTTTACATAAAAATCTTTCCAGGCTGTGCCCAGTGGGCCCTGAAGCCGGCCTAGGGGTCGGGCCGTGCAGGAGGGCATGCTGGAGGCTTCTGCACCACCAGCCCAAGCTGCTGGTTCCTGTTTTGGGGGAATGTTATCAGCACTGGCTTCTTAGAAAGAGCCCAATGTGGGGCAGCCTTCCAGCCCCCGCCAGTCCCAGTGGCCACTTCTCCCCTCGCCTGCCCCGGAGGGGGGTGGACAGGAGCCCCATCTCAGGGTCATCTGTGGGGGGTGGCGGGGGACATTGGCCGTGTATGGAGCACTGCCGGTGCCCCTGGCTTCCTTGGAGCCGTGGGTGTGCTAGTGCCTGGGATCCCCACGAGACATGCCAGCCCCGAACCCTAGGTTCAGCCGAGAACGCTGGGATTCACTGGGCTGGGACTGGGGTCCAGGCTGAGCTCCGAGTCGCTACCCTGGTGCCGAGCCCAGGCTCATGAAGCCCCCACTTGAGATAAGATGGGACCATTTATTCAGACAACACATACTCACCGGACACCTCATGGCACCGGGGTCTGGGCTCGGGGGCGGGAACTCAAAGGGCAGCAAACCCAGAAAGCCCCCCTCCTCTAACGGGGGGAAGGGTGCAGGGGTGGGGGTGTGGAGAGGGACCAGAGCTGCAGCCGTGGGCCGAGTGAGGGGTCGGGGGTGCTTGGGGGCGACAGGCCCCCTGCTCTGCACGGGCTGGGGGGGCCCTGACAGGCACCTCCTCACTTTCCTGCTTTGGTCTCACCCGCACAGGCCTGAATTTGCATTATTGGGACATTCCTTTTTTGCAAACTCCGACCTTCTGCTTTCTCTGCAGAGTCTGTCTTGGTGTGGGCGCGGCCTCCACCCCCACGGGCAAAGGACGGCCTCCTCAACCTCCCAGAAAAGCTGCCTCTGAGGTCCTGGGCTGCGAGATACCTGAGCGGCAAGCCCGGTGCCCCCTGGCCTGCGGGACTCGCCGCCTAGCGAGCGCCCCCTAGAGCAGGGCTGGAGATGGTCCTCCCCTAACCCCCCACCACCACCCCTGGGGGCTCCACTTCACAGATGGGACAGCCAAGGTCAGCAAGCTCTGACCAGAACTCGAACCCAGGCAGGTTCGATGACCCTTCTCCTCCTCCAGTCCGTGGGACATTGGAATGGAAAGAAAGAGGCCCTGGGACAGCCAGGCTGGGCTCTCCCTGACAGGCAGCCAAGCAGCTTGGCCTCAGTGGGCCTCAGTGTACCCCTCTGGCAAATGGGCTGAGCACTCCTCATCACACCATCATGATGCTCCTGTCTGTGGCTTTGGCGGCCTCTGCCTGTGTCTTCAGCCCCCACTTAAACCCCCTGATGGCATCTCAGTAACATTTACATGCTTGGCCGTGACTTCTGAGGTTCTCCGTGGTCAGCATCAGGCTCCCTCAGGGCCCTCGGTCCTTGCACCTGCAGGGCCCGCCACCTGGAGTGCCCTTCCTGGGTGCATCCGTGCTCCGGAACGCACCTAGTTATTGCCTACTTACCCATCTAGTTCAGCATGATGTCTAACTGCCTTTTTTCATTCTCTTCTTTTGAAGCATTTCGCTGAAGAGTAACATGGATACAAAAGTGCCTAAATCCTAAATACGCGGCTTAATACATTTTCACAGAGTTAGCACAGCCACGGAGCTGCTGCGCAGATGGACAAAAACAAAAACATTCACAGCCCCACCGTCTCACCGTCTCCCAACACCACCCCCTGGTAGGCTCCGTACTTCCACCTGATGCTCCCTGGTGGCCTGAGGGGCCCTCTGCCTGTGATGGAGCCCCTGAAAGAGCTGCCAGGTCCACGGGCCGCACGTACACAAGTATAGATTCCAGCACCAGGCAGGCGATGCCACTCCTCATTCTGGCTGGCAGTCTGCCCCTGCCACTTTGAAATGGGACAGACAGATGGAGGCTTCAGGGAAGACCACTGTGGGTGTGTGTGTGTGTGTGTGTGTGTGTTTTGAGCAGTACCCTGGGAGAAATCACTGGAGGCTTTATGGCATTCAACCTAGAGAAAGACAGATGCAGGTCCCTGTTGCCTGCTCTAGGTGGCTAGATGGCGGAGCAGGGTGGGCTGAGGGTCCACTCTGGGGAAGGCACCAACTCCTACCAGCCAGTGTCTAGGCCCTAGAGAAGGCTGCTTCGCATAATGAGCAGCCTGTTGGGAGAATGGTACCAGCCTGACATCCCCTTGGCAGCAAACCGAGCAGGAGCTCAGGATTGCAGGCTGACCAAATCCAGGGGGTATTGCCTTTTGCCACCCTCAGGCCTTGCAGGGAGGTAGGTGGGAGGAGGACTGCAGGGGGTATGTGGCCATGACGAGACCTTTCTCAGGGGGAAAATCAAAGCCCCGAGCTGGACAGTGACCTGCCCAAGGTCATTCAGCCAAAACCAGCTTTCCAGGCACAGGCCTGGCTTGGAGCTCTGGCTTTGGGTGGAGTTCAGGTCAGGTTATATCTGGCCTGGCCGTTCCCTCTCGCTAGTTGCAGCTGCCCGGGGTGGGGACCGCTGGGCATGCTCCAGCAGCCGCACTGGCAGGCAGCCCACAGGTGCTGGGCAGGCCATTTACATAGCCATGCTTGGTCACCCCAGCCTGGCTCACTCCTGCCCACCCCCCGCCTCTCACCAGGAAAAGTCTCAGGGCCTGAGAGCAGGAGCTGACTCTGAGCCCCAGTGAGGTCCTGAGTATTTTTATTTCACTTCTGCGTTTCACTTTTACTGGGTGACATGTGAGTGGCAGCTAGCGGGCCTGGGGTCCTCTCCTTGGGGACAGGGTCGGGGGAGGGCCTGAGTTTGAATCCCGACCCTACCACTTGCTGGTCGTGTGACCCTTGGGGCCACACCTGACCCCTCTGAGCCTTCTGTGCGGTGCAGGAGACCCTGGGCCTGGATTCTAATGTGGCCCTGCCTTTGACCTGTTGTGTGGCCTCTGGCAAGTTACTTCCTGTCTCTGGGCCTCAATTCTCTCCTCTGTAAAATGGAAATAACTACAGCCACATCCTTATTATCCAGTACTTGTGCAGGGGCCGGCTGGATGCTTGTCCAGGGGGATTTTGGGGACTGGGGGAAGTGAGAGTCCTGGAGAGGCCTGGGGGTGGACCTGTTGTATGTCCTTGAACTTCAGAAGAATGAACTTATGGAAGGATCTCATTATGAGGTTTGTTTAAAATGCAGATTCTTGGTCCCCGCCTGCATGTCCACAGGTGCCCCGTCAGGCTCCGAAACATCAGGGAAGGCTCTGGGGCCTGTGTGTGTGTTGGAGTCCAGGCTGTGTTTCTTGGGACAGGACTAGAGGACAGCTGTGGAAAGGGAGAAATGGAGGCCCAGAGAGGTGGAGCCACTTGCCCAGGGCTGCTCAGCAAGCAAGTGGCAGCACCAGGATTGAATGGGGGTCGTTCTGCCCCAGAGCTGCAGCGGAGCTGGGAGCACAGCTGCCCCTCCCGCTCTGGCCCTCTCTGAGCTCCCAGGTGTCTGTGTCCCAGCAGCCGAGGGGCTGCAGGAACGTGATGCTTCAAGCTTCCCCCAGGAACAACTGTAGCCAAGTCGGGGTTTATATAGTGGCTCCCAAAATATCTGGCTGCGGATAGGCCGAGGCTGCCGAGGGCGCGGCTGGCCAATGCCGTGGCTTCCTGTCCTGCCAAGATGTTTCCTGCCGATAGCCGGGTCCAGTGGCCTTATCTGTGACCCTGGGGCCGCCAGGAGGACAGCCCCCACACACAGGGCACAAGCTGTTCTGGCCCTAGCAGGAGCTGCAGGGCCCCAGAGAGCAGCTGCCAGCAGGTGATGAGCTGTCAAGCCAACACATGCATTTTGGGAGGGAGCACTCTACTTGGAGTCTGACTGCCCCAGATTTGAGCTATGGCTCTGGGGTTAAATGGCTGTGCAGCCCAGGGGAGTCCAGCCCCTCTCAAAGTCACTCTCACCCATTAAGAGAGAATAGTGGTGTCTCCATTTCAAGAGAGGTTAGTGGTATCTCCATTTTCCTTTCCTGACCTCCAGCTTCAAGGATCTGGGGAGACAGAGCTGGATGTAGATGCAGCATTGGGGTTCAGTGGGAGGGAGGGCAGAGGCTGGAGGAGTCCAGGTGTAGATCTGGGACAGCTGCCTGGAGCAGGGGCATTGACGCTGGGGTTTAGTGGCTACGTAGGAGCTCACAGGCAGACTTCGTGGCAGACGGCCAGGCTGAGGAAACAGTGTGAGTGAATGCTTGAAGTCAAAGTGCCACTCTCCCCATTTCACAGAGATGGAAACTGAGATTCCAAGAGAAAGTGATGCCGTGGTTCTGAATTATGGCTCCTTCCGTATCCACTGAACAAGACCCAAGCTTGGAGGAGGTCTGTCCTCTCTCAGTTGTGACTCTGGGACCTGGGGAATTTTTATATTTTCAAACTGATTTCATTGCAGCTTAAAATTGCCTTTATGGAAAAGTCGGCATCTTAATTTGGTACAAGTGTGACACATTCTCTTGCTCTCCCATGTCTTACAGCGTCTCCACACCTAAGCTGCTTTATCAAACTGATGTGCTAACATCGACTGTTAACCCTGTTCACTTAAACTCTGATTCTAAGGAGTCTTCACCCTTGTCTCTCATCAGCTCCACCGCCTTGGGTTGGGGGGGTCCTCGAGCCCGGGCAGCAGGGGCTGCGGATCCCACTCGAGCCGCAGGGAGGGAAGGGGCTGGAGCCAAAGGTGACTCCCAAGGCTCCAGCCTGGGCCCTGCCTCTGCCTTGCTGTGTGGCTTTGGAGAGGCTGTCTACATACGTCTTGGCCTCCAAGGGGCGAGGCACCCAGGATGCCGCCACCATAGGACGTTGCCCCACAGGATCCAGCCTGTGCTTGCTCACCCTGTCCCCTGCACAGTGGCTCAGTTTGGGGGCTTTTCGTGCACAAAATGGGGAGGGGTGATGGGGCAAGAGGTGAGGGAACTACTGGTTTGTGGGTTTTTCAAGAACGTGAACACAATGTGGAACTCTGTTCAACAAATCCATGCTGCCACCACTCAGGTCCCTGGTTGGGGGACACAAATGTGTGGCCAAGGGCCTCAGACAAATACATATGCATGACTATTCACAGCAGCACGATTCATGGTAGCCAAAAAGTGGAAATATATCCCCAAATGTCCACTAATGAAGGAATGGATAAACACAATGTGGGCCCCCCACACTGTGGAATATGACTCAGCCATGAAAAGGAGTGGGGCCCTGACACATGCTCCAGTGTGGGTGGACCTTGAAAACATCACACTGAGAGAAGCCAGGCACAGAAGGGCACATATTGTGCGATTCTATGTATATGACATGCCCGGGACAGGCAGATCCACAGACAGACGCAGGCCGGTGGCCACCAGGGGCTGGGGGAGCAGGCGGTGGGGTGAGGGCTCATGGGGACGGGGTTTCTTTTCAGGATGATGGCACTGTTTCAGAATTAGATATTCGTGGTGGTCACACAACCTTGGGAATGCATGCATGCCACTGAATTGTTCACGTTAAAATGGTTCATTTTATGTTATGTGATTTCACCTCAAAAGAATAAAATGATAGAAAAATGTGTAGCGGTTTCTCGGGGGTGGTTTATGGGTGTTTTTTTATTTTTATTTTTATTTTTTATTTTCTTTTTATTATTAAAACTTTTTTAATATTGCAATACCTTCAATGAAATGCACAAATCTTAATTTACAGCTGGATGAACTTTGACATGTGTATACACTCAGGTAACCATCACCCAGATCAAGATATGAAACATTCTAATCATTTCCCCTTCACCTATTTCAACCATCCCATCTCTAAGCCAGCAATACCAGTTGAATCTTTCTTATATCATCACATCACTCTGACCTCCACTTCTATCATCACATCTTCTCTCTGATTCGCCCACCTCCCGCTTTGATTTATAAGGAACTTTGTGATTACACTGAATTATATTAATCCAGGATAATCTCCCCATTTTTTTTTGAGAGGGCATCTCTCATATTTATTGATCAGATGGTTGTTAACAACAAAAAAATTCTGTATAGGGGACTCAATGCACAATGCACAATCATTAATCCACCCCAAGCCTAATTCTCATCAGTCTCCAATCTTCTGAAGCATAACGAACAAGTTCTTACATGGTGAACGAATTCTTACATAGTGAATAAGTTCTTACATGGTGAACAGTACAAGGGCATTCATCACAGAAACTTTTGGTTTTGATCACGCATTATGAACTATAAACAATCAGGTCAAATATGAATATTTGTTTAATTTTTATACTTGATTTATATGTGAATCCCACATTTCTCCCTTATTACTGTTATTATTATTATTATTATTATTATTAAAAAATTGCTGAAGTGGTAGGTAGATGCAAGATAAAGGTAGAAAACATAGTTTAGTGCTGTAAGAGGGCAAATGTAGATGATCAGGTCTGTGCCTGTAGACTAAGTGTTAATCCAAGCTAGACAAGGACAATAAAACATCCACGGATGCAGAACATTTCTCTCAAAACAGGGGGGGTGAGGTTCTAAGCCTCACCTCTGTTGATCCCCAGTTTCTCACCTGATGGCCCCCCTGTGACTGTGCCTGTCTTGGGTTGTTTCTCCCTTGAGGAATCTTTCCCGTCTCTGGCTAACCAGTCATCTTCCGGGGCCATACAGGGAAATGTAAAGTTGGTAAGTGAGAAAGAGGCAATATTGTTTGAAAAGGTTAGCTTTTTAGTTCTTTGCAGATTTATGCCCTGTGGCTTCTATGCCCAGCATTTGTCTTGAGATATCTTCACCACCTGGAGGAATTATGATACTCGGTAAATTTGATATGAGGCACGAATTCTATTTAAGGGTTGTGATTAGGAAGGAAGAAGAAAAGCTATAGAGGTAGCATATGAAGGAAACATGGGAGGATTGATTATTTCTTTGACATATCTTCTTGTAGAGTAACTTCAGCATGTATAGGTTTTAAACTACTAATTAAATTGCGTACACACATTAACATAATAGGAATACAGTTACATAACCAAAGCAGACCTGGTTTATGGGTGTTTTTAAAAGTTTTAGATGGTGAATCTTTGGGCTGTGTTCTGCTTTCCCCAGCTGTGTGTAGGATCAGCTCCCCTGCTGCAAGCAGTCAGTGCTTCATAGGAAGACCAGTTGCTGGAGCTGGGTGGGTGCTGCCTCTGCCGGGGCCTGCAAGTCCCCACACAGAAGCCTCCCTCTGAGGCAAGGGCCATTGTGAGCCCATTTCCTAAAAGATGGACTGAGGCTCAGATGCCCTCGGTTACCCAGCTGGCAAGCAGCCAACCCTGGTTGCATTCAGGTCTGGCTGATCCCAGCACTGCTGCGGCAGTTTGGGTCTGGAACCTGCGGCCCCTCCCTTCCCAAAGAGTGGGGACTGCAATACAACCACATGCCTCCACACACACCCGCTCACGCAGCCAGGCTCCGCTGCCCCAGGGCCTTCTGGGAACTGGTGCCAGGTGCAACCTGTCTCCCTTGGAAGGGAACAGAGCCAGGGGTGGGAAGGGAAATGCTCTCACTGTCCAAGCACGGGTGGGGCCGGGAACATTCCAGGCTTCAGAGGGGCTCCCAGCCTGTGGTCTTGGGAGCTGGAACAAGGCAGTCCCTGCTGGGTGACTGTGGGCACGGCACTTCTGTTCTGTGACCTAAGTTTTTTCTGTGAAATGGGCTTTAGAGCAGCACTGCCTCTCAGAGTAGATCTGAGGAATGATTGAGACAATGGAAGGTCTCAGCTCTGGGCAATCCCCACTTGTCGGGTAGAGGTGGGGGCAGGAGGCCTGTTGGGTCTTAGATGGGGTGACGGAGGAACACGTTCGTTTTAAAAGCAAACAGTATGGCAGTTCCTCAAAAAACTGAAAATAGAACTGTTTCAGATATGGATAAACAAAATGTGTGTGTGTGTGTGTGTGTGTATACACACATGATGGAATATTATACAGCCTTAAAAGGGAAGGAAATTCTGACAGCTGCCACAACATGGACAAATCTTCAGAAAATTACGATCAAAAGTCAGACACAAAAGGACAGATACTGCAAGGCTGCACTCATGTGAGGTACTTAGCGTTGTCATGTCCATAGAGACAGGAAGTAGTGGGGGGAGGGGGGAAAGGGGGCTGGGGAGTTAGTGTTTCATGGGGACAGAGTTTCAGTTTTGCAAGACGAACAAGTTCTGGAGATGGACGGTGGGGATGGTTCCACAATAACCTGAGTGTATTTAGTGCCACTGAACTGGACACTGACAAACGGTTAAGGTGGTGAATTTCATATTACGCATATTTTACCACAATTAAAACAAAAGCAAACAGCCCCATGGTACCTCTTGATGGAGGTGCAGCCAAGACTGTATTAATGGAAGTTTCTGGGTGTGTTTCTGTGACTAGGACACCCCTCCCTCACCCCATCAAGCTCCAGCTCATCCTACAAAACGCCCCCTTCTCCAGGCAGCCCTCCCTGATTTCCCTGGTAGCTCCCAACTCCGCCATTGGTTGTCCTGGCCCTTCCTCTGGCTCATCCCTGACCCCTCCAAGCTGGGGTGTCTGTGTCTGGCTCCATCAAGGGGTGAGACTGAGCTGGGATGTGGGGTCAGGGAGTAGGGAGCCCTGCTTTGAGGGAGGAGGGGGGTGGCAGCTCCCGGGGAAGAGGTGTTTAGGGGACCAAGACCCCTTTGCTCATTCGATGTTGCCTCCCGTTTCCTCCCCTGCCCTGTGCCCTAGGAGGCCCTGTGTAGGGGACAGAGGACATGCATCCTGATGTGTGTTCAGGACTGGCCAGGGCTGAGGGGCAGAGAGGGACATTTGACTGACTCAGTGACATTTGAGCCTGACCTGGTCCTAGAGGGAGGAGAGAAGGGCCTGCAGGAGAGAAGCAGCAGGGGCAGAAAAGTTTGCCCCTCCCCAGGCCCGGCCTGACAGCAGGCGTGTCTGCTGTCTCTGTGAGTGTTGTATGTATGTCTCCTGTGTGACTGTGTGCTGCAGGCATGGGTTGTATATTTTTCTGTGGGGTTTGTGTGTCTGTCCCCCTGTATGTTATGTGCCTCAGTGTGTCTGCAGTTGTGTTTTACGTGTGTGCCGAGGGCCATGTGTCTGTGTATCTCTGTGTGCCTTGTGCGTGGTGCAGCCGTGTGTGTGTGCACGTGTAACATGTGGCGTTTTTGAGGAACTGAATCCCCTGGTCGGATGTTTGCTGCCCAGAGGGCACGGGGGGCCCCTGCACACCGCCCTCACAGCTCGTAGCCACCACCCAACCCCACAGGCCCACTGTCCGCAGGCCTCTCTGGCTGCACCCCAAAATCCAACCCCTTTCTCCATCACGCACTGCCCCCGCCCCCCTTCCCTCCTGCCTGGGGCTCTCCACTCTCCCATCGGCCTCCATGGTGGCTCCTCACCCCGACCTGCGCGGCCTCCAGATCTTGCTGTCCCTGCCTGGCCAGGTTGGGATGCCTTCACACCCCACACCCGGGCTGGGGCCTCCCTGTCCCCATTCAGTCCCCTCATGCCCTGCTGCCCCCAACTCACTGCTCCCAGGGGCAGAGTTTTGTTTGGTTCACTTGCCTCCCTGCGTCTGAGTGAATGAATGAATGAATGAATACATGGATGAATGAATGAATGAATGCATGGATGAGGGTGGAGGGAGAGGCTGATGAGTTCAAAAGAGCCAGGCTGGACAGTGGCTCACCTGGGCCTGATGAGGGTCCAGTGCTGGGAAGTGATCAAAACGCCACAAGCCGGGCACCAAGTGGCTTAGAAGTGTCGCCTTGGTGAGTCGGATGAAGGGGCAGGTGCCCAGCTCCTGGTCGGGCGTGTCAGGAGTGGGTTCATTCACAGTGGCTTATGCTACGTAGGGGCAGGAGGGAAGGTGAGATGTGGGGGTAGAAAGAGCAGAGTGTCGTCAGGGAGGGGAAGGTAATCCTCGGTTTCCCCTTTGTGCTGTGGAGTAGCCGGGCCAACACTCTCTGAGGCAGCAGAGACCCCCCGGCACGAGGAGAAGCGGCAGGGCCTCGGGGAAGATGCCACATCCTGCTGGGGATCCCGGAGCTCTGTGGCCACGGCCTGGGGGAGCAGAGAGGCCCGGAGACATCCCTGTTTCGAGATCAGAGCATGAAATAGGGCTGGCTGGGGGGATGGAGATGGGGCAGCAGGAGGGAAACAGAGGGAGATGGGGTCCCAGAAGCCAAGGGTAGAGGCGGCGGCTCAAGAAGGTGGGCGTGCCCAGCACCCCACTGGATTCATTGTCAGGGAGCCCCGTGGTGGGTGGGGGGTCTGGATCACAGTGGGGTCAGAACGAGCGTGTCCGCCAGCAGGGTGGAAATAGACAAGCCTACTCACACTGAGTGCTGCTGAGGATGCAGGGCACACAGAGCTTTCACTATTGTGGCTGCTAAAATGGAAGACTGGGGGTGCCTGCTGTGACCCAGACACCCCGTGCTGGGTATTCACCCTTGAGAGATGAAAGCACGCAGCAGTCACAACACCTGGGCACACATGCTTGGAGTGGCTTTTTTCCCAATAGCTCTGGGCCCCAACGCCCATCAGCAGGAGAACTCAGCAAATAAAGTGCTTCGCAGTGGGACCTTGGAATAGTATACAGCCAGGAAGAAGGGTGGAGGGCCTGGGTGAGCCTTAAAGGCATGATGCTGGGCAAAAATTGGCGGATCTAAAACAGCACACACTGTGTGTGACTGTTTATCTGAAGGTCAAGAACAGGAGCAGCAAACCCAGGGTGTTCCCAATGAGATTGTGGTTTCCTGGGGCAGGCGGCATGAGGGAGCCTGCTGGGGAGACGGGGCGGTGTTACGTGATGATCGGAACATACACAGAGGTAAAAATGCATCAGGATACACACTTAAGATCTGAGTATTTGGCCACGTGTTACATCTCAATCCCAAAGTGAATGTAGTGACTACAATAAAACAAAAAATTGGGCAGCGCTTTCAATACACAGACCATCTGGAGCATTAAAAATGTCTAGAGGGTGAGGCCAGAAAGCAGAGTATAGATGCTGCTCTGAAGTTTGGTAGGGTGGGGAAGCTGGCACTGGGGCTGCGAGGAGGGCTGCGGTCAGTCAGGGTGGAGCAGAGGGCAGGTCAGTGCAAAGGAAAGTGGTCACCTGGAACAACTTGCCAGAAATTACCGGGCATGGTGTTTCCAGTCTGGCCAGTCGCCATAGTCTCTTAGCTTTATCAAAAACTGATATTCCTCCAAAAATTAAACATGGAATTGCCATATGACCCAGCAAACCCAAAAGAACAAAAGGCAGGGACCCAAATAGGTATGTTCATATGCACGTTCATTAACAGCACTGTTCACAAGGGCCCTCAGGGGGAAACAACCTATGTGCCCATCAGTGGGTGAATGGAGAAAGAAAATGTGGTCCATCCACACAGTGGAACATTACTCAGCCATGAAAAAGGAGTGAGGCCCTGACACACGCTACAATGTGGATGAATGTTGAAACCATTGTGCTGAGTGAGAGAAGCCAGATGCAAAAGGCTATGTATTATGTGGTCCCATGTACAGGAAACGTCCAGAACAAACACACAGACACAGAAAGCAGATCAGTGGTTGCCAGGGGCTGGGGGAGGGAGAGGGGAAGTGACTGCTCATGGGGACGGGTTCTCCTTTAGGGGGATGGAATGTTCTGGAATTAGAGGTAGTGGTTGCACAATACTGTGAATGCACTAAATGCCGATGAATTGCTCACTTTAAAATGGTTAACTATATGCTAGGTGAATCTTACCCCAGGTGAAAACAACAGAGTGTGATATACAATGGGGAAATGACAGCGTCTTCAACAGCTGGTGTTGGCAAAACTGCACAGCTACATGCAAGAGAATGAAACTGGATTATTGTCTATCCTCATACACAAAAGTAAACTCAAAATGTATCAAAGACCTGAACGTAAGTCATGAAACCATAAAACTCGTAGAAGACAACAGAGGCAAACATCTCTTGAATACAAACATGAACAACTTTTTTCTGAACGCATCTCCTCCAGCAAGGAAAATACAATCAAAGATGAACAAGTGGGACTACATCAAGCTAAGAAGCTTCTGTACAGCACAGGACACCATCAGCAGAACAAAAAGGCATCCTACGGTATGGGAGAATATATTCATAAATGACACATCCAATAAAGGGTTGACATCCAAAATATATAAAGAGCTCATGCACCTCAACAAACAAAAAGCAAATAACCAGATTAAAAAATGGGTAGAGGATATGAACAGACAGTTCTCCAAAGAAATTCCAGTTCTCCAAAGATGGCCAACAGGCACATGAAAAGATGCTCCACATCGCTAATTATCAGGGAAATGCAAATTAAAACCACAATGAGATATCACCTCACACCAGTTAGGATGGCCAACATAGAAAAGACAAGGAACAACAAATGCTGGCGAGGATGTGGAGAAAGGGGAACCCTCCTACACTGCTGGTGGGAATGTAAGCTAGTTCAACCATTGTGGAAAGCAGTATGGAGGTTCCTCAAAAAACTAAAAAGAGAAATACCATTTGACCCAGGAATCCCACTCCTTGGAATTTACCCAAAGAATACAACTTCTCAGATTGAAAAAGACATATGCACCTGTATGTTTATCACAGCACTATTTACAATAGCCAAGAAATGGAAGCAACCTAAGTGTCCATCTGTAGATGAATGGATAAAGAAGAGGTGGTACATGTACACAATGCAGTACTATTCAGCCATAAGAAGAAAATGAATCCTCCCATTTGCAACAACATGGACGGAGCTAGAGGGTATTATGCTCAGTGAAATAAGCCAGGAAGAGAGAGACAAATACCAAATGATTTCCCTCATTTGCGGAGTATAACAACAAAGGAAAACTGAAGAAACAAAATAGCAGCAGACTCAGAGACTCCATGAAGGGACTAGCGGTTACCAAAGGGGAGGGTAGGTGGGGAGGGAGGGAGAAGGGGATTGAGGGGTGTTATGATTGGTGCACATGGTGTGTGTGGGGTCATGGGGAAGACAGTGTAGCCCACAGAAGACAAGTAGTGACTCTGTGACATCTTACTACACTGATGGGCAGTGACTGCAATGGGGTATGGGGGGGGGGACTCAATAATAAGGGTGAATGTAGTAACCACATTGCTTTTCTCGTGAAACCTTCATAAGAGCGATACCTTAAGAGAAAAAGAAAAAAAAAGTAAAACAACGGAGTGTATTGGTTGCAGCAGGGTCTCTGCGCCTTCTACATTAAGTCCCCAGGGCCCCTGGAGAGGGCAAGCTAGTAGTTCCCATTTAGCTGACAACAACCTAGAACTTCCTTCTTCAGGAGACTCTGTCTTCTAATAAAATGGTGTGCAGAGGCCCCACATGCACATGGAAACAGGCCCAGAGAGGGTGAGGAGTCTTCTCAGGGTCACACAGCAGGGGGAACAGGTCTGTGGGACTCAGCTTTGGACTGGGACTCCTGCACGCGCCTGGCAGGGACAGACCCAGTTCGCCATCTGCTTAATGAGGAGCTGGAAGGAAGTGGGTGAGGAGCTCCTTGCCTGCTCTCCCCCAGAGGGAAGCTGGGGGGCTTGGGTGGGCAGCGCTGTGCATAGGGGGCCTGCACAGTCTTGGTACCGTGAGGACTGCTCAGGCCTGTCTTTGGGCCTCAGTTTCCCCGTGTGTACTGTGAGGGCTGCAGGGCTTAGGCAGGGAGGGACTCAGTGACCCGCGGGAGTTTGGAAGGGTCAGCCTGGCCCCCGCGGGGCCCTGACGGCCTGGCCGGTGCGGATCACGGGCACCACCCCAAGACCAGGACCCCTGCCCACCCTCCGTCCATAGCTTGGGGCTGAGAGGGTGCAACTGGGCCATGGTGGAGGGAGGGCGGCATTCGGAACCTGTAACTTTTCCATGACCGGTTTCCACATCTGTCAGGGTCAGGCTGTAGAGTGAGCCCCGGGAGGGATAGCAGGGGTCTGTGGTGTCCCCGGGATCGGAGAGGCGCCTACCTGGGTGGGCCGCAGGCCGGCCCAGCCTCCCCACCCACCTTCGCCTTGGTTGATTTCTGATCCGTGGCTGCCCCCTGGTGGCCGTGGCTGGCAGACCTTGCGGACGGCACTGCCCCGGGCCCCGGAGACACAGCAGGGATGAGCCAGAGATGCTGCCCCCGGGGGGCTTCAAGGCACATGGGGGATGCGGGAAAATGTGGGACAGAGGACAGCTGAATGTAGAACAGGCTGGACTGGCCGGGGGAAGGTGCCATGTGGGTCTGAGTGTCAATGGGGAGGCAGCAGAGAAAAGGGTGGCCCTGGTGGAGGGCCCTGTGCTTGGGCAGGAGAGAGGGTCAACTATGGGGCACTGGGGAGCCGCGGTAGGATCCTGAGCAGGGGGGCAGGGTAATGATCTGAAATACAACCTTTATTAGGAGTTATCACAGACCCTCACAAAAACACTGCTGCAAGTTTAACATATGTCTATGTTTGTACCAATGACCAGAACAAATAAAACTGAACAGACGCGATGGAGGCCCATGGTCTCCGGCTCAGCCCAAGGTCTCGCACTGTGAATGGTAACCACCGACTAGAGTCTGTACTTAGGTTTCCCCTCCTTACATGATTTTACGCTTTAACATACCATGTGGTCACAAACTATGTGGAGTGTTGCTTTACGTGATTTTAAACTTTGCATAAATAATGGGACAACATCCTCCTGCAATTGGCTCATTTCATCGACATCATTTACCTTTTTTTAGCTAGTAGGATTTTTATTTTAAAGCTTTGAAAAACAGAGGTGTAATGCACACATAAAATGTACAAAACACATGTTTCAGTTGTAGGGCTTGGTGCATGTTACCTATATGTACACAAGCATGAGCAGCACCCAGATCAATTCGTAGAGATTTGCCATCACCCTGGAAGGTTCCATTTGGCCAACAGCCTCCTGCCCCCAGGTGTAGCTGCTTTCCCTGGGGCCTGCGGTCTGTTCTGTGGTGGCGTGGAGCGCGGGTGCTCTCTCATTGCTGTAGCTGCTGTTGCGTGGCTCATGCAGCGTTTGTTTCCAGTTGGGGACTGTCACGCAGGCAACATCGTGCCCTGTGCTCAGTGCTCTAGGGTGGATGCCCAGGGGTGGGATTGTGGAGTCCCTGGTCAGGCCAGTATTGAGATTTGGTAGTGACCGCTGAGCATGGCTGTGAGATGTGGCCATGTCAGCACACCCAGCCCTGGGCCATTCACTGAGTGAACAGAATATTCTTCTGGATGAATTGACAATTGTTCTGCCCCCCTCCTGCTGGCTGCCATTTGGGCCCTTTCCCGTCATTAGCGCTTACTGAGTGGCAGTGCGTGTTCTCGAACGTGTCTTTGTGCTTGTATGAAGGGTGCACAGAGGGTCAATGGTGCAACTGGAGGCAGGTCAATAGGAAAACAGTGACATTGTTCACTAGGCTCTAACTGAAATTCAGCATCTCTTAGTGGACTCTGTGAAATCCCAGGGGGCTTAGAGGGCATTCAGTAGTAGATATACAAGATGTACTGCATATATGTCGTATGTTGCCTTTCTGTAGTATATTAGACACATAAACTTAAGGCTATAAATTTCCTTCCAAATACTTTAGCTGCATTGCACATGTTTTAAAATGCAGTATTTTCATTATCTCTCAGTTCAAAATATAATTATCCCAGAATTTCTTTTTTGACTAATGGATTATTTGGAACTGGTTTCCAAACAAATGGAGATTTTTCTTCTTGTTTTTAAACTAAATTGCATTGTGGTCAGGAGACTATTTCCCCCAATCTTGCTTTAGAACCCAGTGTGTGCTAGAAAGGAAAATGTCTTTAGTTGCTGAATACAGTGTTCTACATGCACAGACTCATTAGGTCAAATTCATTAATTGTATGGTCCAAATATTCTCTATTTTTACTGATTGGTTTTGTTTATTCTGCTGAGATGAATTCAATTTGCTTATTATTGCTATGGATTCATTAGGCATCACCTGTGGCTGCTCTAGTTTTATGTTCACTGCTGCACTGCACAGTGTGAGCAGATCAGCGCTGTCTGTTCTCCTTTGGAAAGATGAGTGGTTTCCGAGGTGCTCACATGACCTACGCTGCTGTAGTACTACTGCACGCATTAAAAAAAAATCTTATTAAGGTATAACTGACATACTAGTTTCAGATGTACAACTTAGTGATTTGAGCACCTATTTCTGCGCGCGCGTGTGCGTGTGTGTGTGTGTGTGTGTGTGTGTGTGTGTATGGGGAGGGGCGGTTCATGGCTTTTCTCAACCACAATGCTGTGGAAAAAATCAGCTGTACAGAAAATTGTTTCATGATCTGTTTTCTCAACTTCTCTGCAAGTGGTAAACACGTAGTTCATTCTGGATGCGTTGAACTAGGGCTTAAGCCTCCTGCCGAACCCCACTGGAGAGGCGCTGAGTCTCCCACTAGGAATGGAACTTCCTGCCCTTGCCAATTTAAACAAGCAAACTATGTCAATTTGCACAACTACCAGTAGTAGAAATACGTCCTGTAACTGCACATTCACTCAGATCTGGTTTCATCCGACATTCTAGTCTTCTCCTCCACCAATCTGATGAATGGGAAACAGCATCTAATTGTGGCCTTTATTTCCCTAATTATTACACGGTCGGACATCCTTTAGCCATTATTTGCCATTTACATTTCATGATCTCATAACTGTTTTACGTATTTCGCCCATTTTTCTACTGTGTTCTTCCTTTTCCTGATGTATAGAGGTTATCTGATTTGTGTACTGATATTGCAAAAGTCCCACCTTAACACTGTTTTGCCCTTTTCTGAGTCCTTCTCTTACCTTTTATCGCTTTGAGAGTGATTTGCTTCACGTCGCGTCTGCCGATCCTCTTACACGGAGGCTCGAGAGTCTGACCCTGCTGCCGGCACTGCCTGCCGACTCCCATCTGTGTTTGCGGCTTTCAGGATGTGCGCCCACGCTCAGGGGGGCTCTGGACAGGCGGCCCTTGGGGCTGCGCCCCTCCAGAGAGGTCCTACTCCGGGAAAGTTCTGGCTGCGCGTCTCCAGACCACACGGGCAGCGTGCTTGTCAGCTCTGAGCTAGTGGTTACACGACTTCAGGGGAGACTTTCTCCACCAGCTCTCCAGCTGAGAGAGTACGTAGGGCTCCCGTTCGCCATGGCCGAGAGTGAATAGCTTTCCTCCTCCCTTCTTCTCCTGTGGGTTTACCTGTAACCCTCCAGGATCTCCATTTCACACAGGGGTTTCCACTGCATTTCACCAACTCGTCTACGGAAGCATCCCCTTTGCGAGCTATCTTATGTGCTCGGGTGTGCACATCTACTTTGTTTTATGCATGTCTGTGTTCACAGTGGGAGGGTTTGCAGAACCTTGCCAGGAACAGAGGCCCAGCTCTGCATGGTGGGTGATGACCCACAGGGGCTCTGGAAGCTGGAGCTTGGCCACTAGGGGCGGCAGTGATGGAAAATGGGGTCGGACCCAGGGGCTCCTGGACGGAGGCCGGCAGGGCTTGCTGCAAATGAGTGTGGGCAGTAAGGAGTGGGCATCAAGGATGCTCCCAAGGGAAGTTGGGTGGCGTGGGGGAGGGAGGAGGGGCACAGCCCTCACAGGCAGGAGGGGTGGCAGGGAGTGAGTGCACGTGCCCCCCGTGGAGGGACAAGGCACTCTGCCTGAGCGGAGCCAGTGACGCTGGGCATGGCCGCACGCACGCTGGTGTGAGCCCCTGGTACTCAGAAGTCTGCGCCATGTTGTCACATCAGAGGGAGGCAGGCAGCACATTTAACTAACGAAATTTAATGTACTCACAATATGAACACAGACGGGGTGGAGGGTGGTGGGAGCAGGGGGCGGGGAGGGGCAGCCCTGCACCTGCTAAGTGCTGCCTGTTTGCTTCAGGACAGGGGGAGGGAGGCGTGGACAGTGAGGTTCACGTAAACAGCAATGAAGAACAAAACAAAATCCCAGAACACTCATAACCCATGACCTTCAATAGAACAGCGGCCCCGCTGGCCCGGCCAGATGCAGCGTGCCGCCAGGGGCCTATCTGTGTGCTGCCTGGGAGTTGGCAGCACAGCAGGCTGTATCCCACCGGAGGGAAACGCTTCACTTCCTCCCGCCTGCTGTTCAGGGGCAAAGAGACGAGACTCTAAGATGAGCCTCTTCTGGGAGAAGGGACGGCAGAGGCAGGTGCGCGGGAAGGAGGGTCCTCAGGCTAGAGGGGGTGGCCCACGTCCAGGGAGCCCCTCCTCCTCCAGCAGGCTTGGCAGGCGCTTCCTCCTGGTGCTCTGGGGCCGGGGGTGTCTGCCGCGGCCCCTCATTGGGTCCGGAGCTGGTAATCTAGGAGTAGAGTGGTGTTGGCTATCTCTTGGCACCAGGGAGGGGCTGTCCCCTCCTGCCTGCCCGAAGCTGCCCCCCGAGCACCACCCTGTACCGCGGGAGCCGCACGCACCTCCGTTCTGGGTGATGTACCGGACCCAGGGCAGGGCCTGGTAGCCGCTCTTTTCAATGATCTTCAGGTAGCGCACCTGGGGCACAGGTACCAGGGCAATGAGCATGCACATGCTGCCCTCTTCTGGACCCCGAGTCAGCCCTCCCGCGGCCAGGAGGAGCAGTGGGTGAGCACAGGCTGGGAGGGGTGAGGGGGGTTGCTCAGGGTGTCCATCTGTGCGCGCCACACTGCCAGGCAGTGGGCGGGCTGAGCTGCTTATCGAAGGTGCAGCCTGGAGCCAGGATGCACTCTCACAGGCATGGCCTTCTCCTGGGTCCCCAGAATGCAGGTTTTCTGTGGAGGTGCCCAGGAAAATGGGCCCCACAGTGGCCCCTTCCAGTGGACACTAGAGGCTCACACTCTAGTTTTCAGGGCCGAATGCATCTCTGAGCTTGGAGCTAAAGCACCGGACAGGTCTGTGTAGACGAGGGTGGGCCTCCTTCCGCCAGTGTCCGCTGCCCACGCAGAAGCTGAGCCAGGGCAGCATGGCTGTTTCTGGGAGAAGCCAGTCAGCACCCTTTTCTAAGCTGGTCACATGGATGCCTGTTCCCTGCAGCCCTCAGAGCCTAGCCTGGCCCCTGGGTCCCTCTGAGGCCCCACTGGGCCTGTCCGTGTCCACTCCATCGGGCAGCGCTGGCCGCACATACCTGGATGCCGGAGGTCGTGAAGTAGGGAATCTCAAACTTGACGCTGATTGGTGGCTTGCCTTCCTTGTCCTCTGCCTCCACGCTGGGCAAGCCAAAGCGGGCCCGCATCAGGTACTCTTTGCCACCCTGGGGGAACAGACAGGCTGGAGATGGTCCAGCTGAGGCCCTGGCCTGGCTTGGCTGACAGCTGTTCAGGAGAATGCCAGGCTGCTAGCCCGGCCAAGAAGCCACTTCCCACGTGGTTACCATTGCCCAGCATCTCAGCCCCTCTACCACATGAACACTCACCCTTCCAGGCCTCCTGCACCCAACCAGCCCTGCTGGGCAGATCAGAGGCCACGCTGGGGGAAATCATTGAATTCTGAAGATCAAGAGAAAGTTTCACAAGCTCCCAGGGAGCGAAGACTAGCTGCCTCCAGGCAAACGGAACCAACAAGCCTTGGGAAGAGCAGTGAGGGCCCCTGGGATAAAGCCCACCCTGGCCAGAGCGCCGTGAGCACCCCGTGTGCCCAGTGCTGGTCAGTAGGTGGAAGCAGGAGGGAAGATGCCACAGTGAGGAACGGTGAGCAGAGAGAGGAAACCCCAATGAAAACCACGGTTGAGTGACTGGCAGGCTGGCCTGGGCCCCACCCATGAAGGTAAGTCAGGCAGCAGCTCTGGCCCCGGGAGCTGTGCACTGTCCCTGGAGATGAGGCTGACAGCAGGGCCACGGCGACTGGAACCCTGCTGGCCATAAGGAGTTAGGGTTATTGAGTGCACGCTGAGTCTTGCCCGGAGCAGAAGGGAGCAGAGCCCTCGCCGCATCGGCATGCCACAGTCTTTGATGCCTGGAGTTCTGGCAGCAGGAGGGGCTGCCTACCAGGGCTGCCTCTGCCCGGGAGCAGGGGCCCTCCTTGTGCTTCGCACGCTGAGCCATGGCTCCCCCACTGGAGGGAGCGAGTGGTCAGTCTTTGCTCATCCCCAGCAGGGAGCAGGGACTCTGCCTGAGTCAGTGATGTGTGTGAGTGCGGACTCCAGGACAATGAGGAGAGGGGAGTAACGTGGTCTCAGCAACAGACAAAGCAGGCAGCAAAGGAATAAAATCAACTCCATTAGCCCGTGCATGAAACAATGATCAGACCAAAAATCTGAGCTTTATAAAGACAAAACGGAAAATGAAAGCAAAAGAATATACAGAGGGCTAGGCCCTCTGCACGCCTCCCTTGTGTGGGTCACATTGTTGTAAATGGGTTTAATTCTCCTGTTAATGAGGAAGACTTACATATAGGTTGGCTCACAGACCAAAGCGTAACTCTCTGCTGCAAAAGCAGAGTGAGAAAGGCCAAAAACAGTAGGAAGAATGGGCAGAGGTGTGCCAGCCAAAGGCAAACAGAGCGGGGGCTGCTGCCACAGGAAGAATTCAGCCTGAGAGTTGGAGGTGTAAAGGCAGGCTCAGGCCAAACTCTAGAGGCTGCAGTCCTGTGACCCACAGGCAAGATACAACAGTTATGAGTATCTATGTACCAAATAACATGGCAGTAACATTTATTGAACAGATGCCAGAAGAGATGCCAAGGGACCCAGGTAAGACAGAGTTGAGCCAGCTCTCTGCCTGGCGGATGCTGTCATGGCATTGTGGCTGATTCCATGGGTGCATGTGTCAAATTCTCTACCTGTTGACAGTAGGTATCTTCCTCTCAAGTGTATATGGGATATTTGCAAACTCTGACCTTATATTAGCCCACAGTGAACACTTCTAAAAGTAGAAACAGTACAAATAACATTCTCTGGCCTCCACATACCAAATCTACAGAAAGGAGAAAATGGAAAATCAAATTTCCTTCCATCAGGAAGTTACAAAAAATTCTCTATTCAATTATAGAAGTTCTAAATAACGATGATATCAAATGTTACATGTCAGACCCTATGGGTTATACAGCTAAAACAGGGCTCAGAGGAGCATCTGTGCTTACTTGCAGCAATACAAATTTAATAACAAAATAACCTAAAATACCTAACTTGAAAAATTAGAATTAGAAGAAAAGATGGTGGAAATTAAAATTAAAGACTTATAAAATGGGAAAATGTTATAATAAATAAATTAAATAGCTGATCTGGGAAAAAGACCATAAGGTAACCTTATCAAGGAAAAAAGACACAAATATGCAAAATAAGAAATACCAAGAAAGAAGTAACGGTTAGAAGAAAAAAAAAAGACCACTTTCTACAACTTTGTGCAGATATATTTGAAAACCTGGTTAGGATGGATAATTTACCCAAATGGACTCCAACAGAAATAGAAACTCTGAATTGCGCAGTTTCCATTCCAAGAGATAGAGAAAGGAGTAGTTATCATGATGCTCATACAGCTGAATTCTCTCAACCCTCTCAAGACCAAACACTTCCAAGGAGACTTAAACTGTTTTGCAGCATGGAAAAGGGAGACAAAAAAATTATGAAATGGGTATGACACTGACCTCTAATTAAACTGTACCCAGAAGAAAATCAGTCTCAGTTATGAGAATCAATGCAAAAATCCTAAATACAATGTCAACCAAAAGAATTCAGTGGCACATTAAAAAGAAAATAAACCATGATAAGATGGAGCTTACTAGAATGCATGGATGGTTCAAGAGCCATCCCATTAATAGATCTGAACTGACAGAGACCCTCAAGGGGCAGTTGACTAAATTTGTTGCCCATTTGTGCTAAAGACAAAGGAAAGTGGGCCTGGACTGAGTCCATGGCCCAAAGCAGCACCACACTTGGAGGGAAAGCCTGGTGGCCCCTGTTGGAGGGAAGGCCAGAAAGCCGCTCTCCCCATGGTCACTCATGGGCCCAGGAGGAGCAGCCAAAGCAATGAGATGCCAGAAGCCACCAGATGCCCAAGAATAGGAGGGAAAAAGGCAAAACTACATCTGAATGTAAATGTAAATGACATGGAAGAATATCTGGAAACCTATGAGAAACAAAAGCAGCAGAAGTGAAGTGTTAATTCTTCCCAATGAATTTATAAATTTACAGCAAACAAACTAATTCTGAAATTCATAAGGAAAACATGCAAGAATCACTATGAAACTGACACGCAGCGGTTGGGAGAGTCAGGGTAAGGGGCTGGCCCTTCCAGATGTTCACATGGAACGAAACCCTGAGTTATGTGGCTTTGTGCCTTGCTGCATGGAGAGACAGGTAAGAGGACATTCAGAAAGAGACCTAATATCCGATAAAGGGTTGACATCCAAAATACATAAAGAGCTCACACACCTCAACAAACAAAAAGCAAATAATCCAATTAAAAAATGGGCAGAGGAGCTGAATAGATAGTTCTCTAAAGAAGAAATTCAGATGGCCAACAGACACATGAAAAGATGCTCCACATCACTTGTCATCAGAGAAATGCAAATTAAAACCACAATGAGATATCACCTCACACCAGTAAGGATGGCTACCATCCAAAAGACAAACAACAACAAATGTTGGCGAGGTTGTGGAGAAAGGGGAACCCTCCTACACTGCTGGTAGGAATTTAAACTAGTTCAACCATTGTGGAAAGCAGTATGGAGGTTACTCAAAATGCTCAAAATAGACTTACCATTTAACCCAGGAATTCCACTTCTAGGAATTTACCCCAAGAATGCAGCACTCCAGTTTGAAAAAGACAGATGCACCCCTATGTTTATCGCTGCACTATTTACAATAGCCAAGAAATGGAAGCAACCTAAATGTCCATCAGTAGATGAATAGATAAAGAAGATGTGGTACATATACACAATGGAATATTACTCAGCTATAAGAAAAAATCAGATCCTACCATTTGCAACAACATGGATGGAGCTAGAGGGTATTATGCTCAGTGAAATAAGCCAGGGGGAGAAAGACAAGTACCAAATGATTTAACTCATATGTGGAGTATAAGAACGAAAGAAAACTGAAGGAATAAAACAGCAGCAGAAGCACAGAACCCAAGAATGGACTAACAGTTACCAAAGGGAAAGGGACTGGGGAGGACGGGTGGGAAGGGAGGGATAAGGGTGGGAAAAAAGAAAGGGGGCATTATGATTAACATGTATAGTGTGGGGGGCACAGGGAGGGCTGTGCAACACAGAGAAGACAAGTAGTGACTTTACAGCATCATACTATGTTGATGGACAGTGACTGTGAACGGGTATGTGGGGGGGACTTGGTGAAGGGGGGAGCCTAGTAAACATAATGTCCTTCATGTAATTGTAGATTAATGATACCAAAATAAAACTAATACGAATAAATAAATATACTCTACAAGAAGATATATCAAAGAAATAATCAATCTTCCCATGTTTTCTTCCGTCTGCTACCTCTATAGCTTTTCTTCTTCCTTCCTAATCACAACCCTTAAATAGAATTCGTGCCTCATATCAAATTTACCGAGTATCATAATTCCTCCAGGCGGTAAAGATACCTCAAGACAAATGCTGGGCATAGAAGCCACAGGGCATAAATCTGCAAAGAACTAAAAAGCTAACCTTTTCAAACAACATTGCTTCTCTCTCACTTACCAACTTTACATTTCCCTGTATGGCCCCGGAAGATGACTGGTTAGCCAGAGACGGGTAAGATTCCTCAAGGGAGGAACAACCTAAGGCAGGCACAGTCGCAGGGGGGCCACCATCAGGTGAGAAACTGGGGATCAACAGTGGTGAGGCTTAGAACCTCACCCCCCCTGTTTTGAGAGAAATCTTCTGCATCCGTGGATGTTTTGTTGCCCTTGTCTAGCTTGGATTAACACTTAGTCTACAGGCACACATCTGATCATCGACATTTGCTCTCTTACAACACTAAACTATGTTTTCTACCTTTATCTTGCATCTACCTACCACTTCAGCACTTTATTAAAAATAAAAAATAATAATAATAATAAAGGGAGAAATGTGGGATCCACATATAAATCAAGTATAAAAATAAAACGAATATTCATATTTGACCTGATTGTTTATAGTTCATAATGCGTGATCAAAACCGAAAGTTTCTGTGATGACTGCCCTTGTACTGTTCACCATGTAAGAACTTGTTCGTTATGCTTCAGAAGATTGGAGACTGATGAGAATTAGGGTTGGGGTGGATTAATGATTGTGCATTGAGCATTGATTCCCCTATACAGAATTTTATTGTTAACAACCATTTGATCAATAAATATGAGAGATGCCCTCTCAAAAAAATAAATAAATAAAAATAAAAAAAATAAAAAATAAAAATATAAATAATAAATAAATAAATAAATAAAAATAAAAAATAAATAGAATTGCCAGATAAAATATAGGACATCTAGATAAATTTGAATTTTGGGTAAACAATAGGTAATTTTTTACTGGAAGTATATCCTGAATATTGTATGACACATACTAAAATTTTATTTATCTAAGAATCAAATTAACTGGGAATCCCGTGCTTTTATTTGCTAAACTGGCAACCCTATGCCCAAAACACTTCATCCATGAAAAGCAGACCAGTGTGAAAGCTTGTAGGTTGAATAGGCATGGAAGCCAAGAGAATACTGAGGTTTTCCAACTTGATGTCCAAAATATCCAAAATAATAAAATACATACACTTACTGTGCCAGAAAAAAAAAAAAGAAAGAAAGAAAGAGACCTAATACCACACAGAAATTTGATATCTGATAAATGCAGCATTTCAAATCACTGGGAATTAGATAGACTTTTTACTAAGTAATGTCAGGAAACTGGATTGCCATTAGAAAGAGCCAAAACTGGATCTGTACCTCACCTCTTTTACCAGATTGTGCTCTGAAAGGACCTAAAATCTAAAGTGAAAAATGCCACCCTACAGATTCTAGAAGCAAACAGCTGTGAATTCCTTTATGACCAGGAACGGGTAAGCCTTCCGAGGCATGACTTAACATCCAGGCAGAATAAAAGGAGAAGACTGAGCATTTGACTACATTAAGTAGCAATAATAAAACAAAGAAGCAATCAAAAAAAGGTTACACAGCAAAAAGCACCAAAAGCAAAGTCAGAAGATAAACCCCAAACTGGGGAAAACCATTTGCAATTTACATTGAAGAAAAAGTGCTAATCTCACCCATATATAAAGAGCTCTCAGAAACTAAGAAGAAAATGACTGAACCTGATGGAAAAATATGCAAGAGGCTGCTATTGAAGTTTCAAGAGAAGGAAATGCCAATGGTCCTCAGACCTAAGAAAAGGAGTTTCATCTTGTTTTTAGCATGGGTGCACCATTATCAGCATGGGTGCACACACCACTTTCCAGCCTCTCCGTGTGCTGTTTCCACAAACCCAGACTCAAGTGCCCACACCCTGAACACAAGCCAGGCAGCAGGGCTGGCATGGGGAATTACTGCTCTACATTCCCGGAGCTGGCGCTGGATTCCTGAGGCCCATGCTGCTTTGGCCTCAAGGCCGTCTCTTCCTCTCGGGGGGAGCCGAGTTCTGGGCGGAGTGCCAGAAGGAAAGGGCGGTGGGGGAAGGGAGAGGAGGCTGCCCTGACGCTGAGATAGGCAAGTTCACCAACAAGCTGCCTCTGCCAGGTCAGCCCTCCCTCCCTACCTGGCCAGCAGCTCAGCCCTCCAGCCATCCCTCCTGACCCTCGCAGAGACCCAGGCAGGGATCCAGCTCAGGGTACCCGAGGCAGCCAAGCCACCTGTTGTGATGGGCACAGGAAGCAGGGGGTATGGGCCGAAGTCTCACGCCAGCAGGCAGGGAGCTCACCGGGAAGGACTTGATGGACCACACGATCTCACTGTTCTCGGGAACCCACTTGACGCTCCCGACAGTCGTCTTGAACTTGGGCGAGTCCGCATCATTGGGCACGGGGATGTGGATCTCCACATTGTTGGCCGTCGACCGCCGCTTGAACTGGCTTTTGGCCTGGAGATAAGGCCAATGTGGCCAAGGTTGTGGGTGGCAAAGGTGAGGGTCCAGCCCCTGCCCAGGATGCCCAGGTCTCTGGATGGCATGTCTCCTGTCTGGGCCCCAGGCTCCCTCCATCTGAGCTCACAGTGAGGCAGCACAGGTCAGGGGTCACAAAGCCCCACAGTACCCCCAGCACCGGCCTAGGACCCTGTGCCAAAGGCCTCGGGCAGATCAGAGACACCCGAATGCCCTCACCAGGCAGGGCCGCCCACCGCCCCCCAAGGCGGATGCGCACACACCTTGATCATATACTCAATGCGACTGTGGGAGTGCTTTTCAATCACAGACTCAATCCATATCAAGGGCTTGACCTGTCACAGAGAGGGAAGACAGTGCTCACACCTGGTCATTTCACAGAGCCTGTTTCACAGAGGGGAGACTGAGGCCCAGGGCATGAGACCGTGTGCCCAGGTGTGTGCCCGGCTCTGGAAGAGTCCGCAGCCTGAGCCAGGACGGGTCGGAGCACAGAGAGGCAGCTGGCAGTCGCGAGCCTCTGGGAAGGTGTGGCACCACACGGCACGCTCTGGTGGGGCGGCCTGGGAAGAGGCGGTAGCACCAAGGCCTGGCCTCTCAGAAGCTCTGCCTTGGGCATCGCCTTGAGGGCATGGCAGTCTGCTGGACAGGGCCTCAAGGACGTGACACCAGCCCCGGACGGGGCGCTCCCACCCAGCAGGGAAGGGTGGATGGGAGCTGGCGGGGGGGAGCCTGCCAGGGAGGGTGCACTCACATGGGTGTTGAGGCGGTAGGACATGAGCTCAAACTCGCCGTCAGGCGGGATGAAGGAGATGGTGCGGTCATTCTCAAAGCGGGACAGCCGCACGCACTGGTGGAACTTCACGTCCTCCAGCTCCACAGACTTGCTTTTGCCACCTGAAGGCGGGGAGGTGAGGACGGGACAGACCCCAGTCCCTCAGGGTCACTTTCTCAGCAGTGCTCCCCCATGTCCGCTCCCATATGTCTTCTCGGGAAACATCTGCTGAGTGACTAACAGACCTGGCTGGGGACGCTCCCCCGGGCCCTGGCCCCCTTGTCATCACTTGAGTCCTGAGGTCCTGTCTTGGTTGCCCATCCCACAGAGGGGCAGTGTGAGTTGGGCCCGGCCCAGGGAAGGGAGCTGCCCGGACGGGTAACACCTGAGAGGTCCCCACTACGGCGGCTATGGGCGCTAACCATGATGGCACGGGCCGCTGCTCCGCCACTGGTGGGTCTGTGGCGGGCCAGGAGGCAGGTGGTCCACTTTGCAACCCAGGCCCCTAAGGGTGCCCGGGCTCCTGCCCCACCGCAGAAAGTGCTACATCCAGGCCAGGCGGCACGAGCTGGAACCAGCGTGTGTGGCCTTCAAACTGCTGGGAGCTGATGCCTGAGCTGAGGCAAGACCTGGGCTATGAGGGGACAGTGAGCGAGGCCTGACCCTGGGCCCCCTGCTCCCTTCCAGGCAGTGCTGAGTGACCCTCCACACATGGCATCTAAGGCGCCCCATGTCCTCTCGTCTGGGGTGACGAAGGACCTGGCTCGAGATTCTCACTCTCCCGTGCCTGACTGTACCACTTGATTTGTTTTCACAGTTGCCTCGTAAACAATGTGGGAATGTCTCAGGAGCAAGTGCTTGAGATCAGTTGTTTTTCATGCAGGTGAATGTCTGCTCGGCTCTGCTCTGAGCTTGGGACGCGTGGCCTTGGGCAGCGAGGCTTGGTCTGACCACAGGGAGACTCACGGCCTGTGTTGTCGAAGAGGACCTTGTCATTGAGGCCCAGGCGCAGCTCGGGCATGCCCGACAGGAAGACCCGCATCTTGATGGAGCCCACGATCTCGCTGCGCAGGACGTTGCCATTGGCACTGACCTGGGGGCGGCAGGGCTGGCGTGAGGGGAGGGCCCCATTCCCCAGCTGCAGTCCCCCACCATGCTGCATGCCCCTCCCAGCCACCCCCATTCTCAATGCCTTTGTCACTGTCCCCTGAGCTGGGGGAGCCTCACCTGCCTCCCACCCAGCCTCTAGGGCCACAAACCTCTGGGCCTCAGGCCACACCAGACCAGGACTCTTATCAGCACCTGCTCACCCACTAGGCAGGCCTCTCTGAAGTGGGCTAGACTAACTTTTCTTGAGATCTCTTTTTCCACATGGAGCTTGGGGAGGCCACCGTCCCCACAACCTCTAGGGCTTAGACCTGACCCTGGGCCCCAAACCCTCCCTGCAACCAGGGCTGCCCTCAAGACTGCCAACCACTGATCCAAAATAATAATGTGCTGAAACAGACAGTCATGGTGTCACACTGACTGAGCAGCTCCTCTGCACAGGTGCTGCCGCCAGCACTCGGCAGTCTGTGAGGCTGGGTTATGACTCAGGTGACCCTACAACTCATGTGCAAACTGGGGGGCACCTGACAGTGCAATCACAGAGCCACACGGGCCGCCAGGCAAACCCTGAGACCATCCTGGGGGAGCCAGGCTGCTGGAGCCCCACTCCTGGGCCACTGTAGAGACTAGGACACTGAGGCACAGGCGCAGGTCCTACAGGCGGCAACCAGGACAGGCTGACCTTCTCAGCTGAGGTGTGACCAGTGGCCCAAAGCCGGTGCCTTCCCCATGGTGGGCTTAGAAGAGATGTTTGCTGAGGGGTCAGCTGCCTGAGTGCTCTACTGCATCCAGACACATGGATTCGGGAGGCTGATGTTGACTCAGTCACCAGCAATGCAATGAGACTTAGGAAGGCAGAGCTCTGACACACCCACCTTGTGCTGGCCTGTGTATGGAGGAACAGGGGTCCTTCAGGCACAGCCACATGCAGACATACACTGCAGCTGGGATGTTGCCTGAGCTCCCAGCCCTTTCCCATGCAGCTGTTTATAACCTGCTCCCTAGGATTTGCTTTTCCACCCCAGGGGATGCTAAAGCCAGATGGACCATGTTCTGGGCTCAATAAACAACACAGATGAAGGCCCTCAAAAATGATTGGTGGGGCCACTGTCTTGCCCCAAGCTTAAAAAGTAAGATGGTAAATATGTTTACACTGAGTCCAGTGCAAGAACCTTTTCAGGCAGCACCTTCAACAATTCTGTGTCTGAGAACTCAGCCCCCCCAGAAATCCCGCCCAGGTAGGGAAGATATCCAGAAATGCACGCCTGAGGATGGACAGGTGCACTCGTTTGTGCACCATCTCTAACAGTCGGCAATGGGCACACCAAGTGACCCACGTGACAGGACCGCCCCAGTCCGTCATGGTCTGTAGGATCAGTGGGAGGGAGGCAATCTGCAGCTGGAGACAGGCGGGGAGCTGAGCTCACACCACACTTTCTGGGCCCATGACGACAACTACAAAACCTGGGCGGGCGCATGGGGTAACAACCAGAAGGCCAAAAAGCAAGGCAGGTAGATCTAAGAAGCATCCCCTCACCCCCATGTGGACATGCAGAGGACACCCGGAAGAGGAAGTAAGACCCGGCTGGTGCACAGAGCTCACAGGAGCCTCCGGCTGCAGGGCCGGAAGGGGAACGCCTGCTGCTCACGGGAAGTAATGAACACCTGCCTCAATCTTGACCCTTTTCTCTGTTCTCTCCCATCCCGGGCTCCCCTGGCAATCTAGCTGTTATTCTGAGAGGGTGGGACAAACCCAGGATTCAGGCCCAGTTGCAGACAAGTGGGCAGAGTGGGGATCACAGACCCAAGTTTTTTGCTGCAGAACCAAAAAGGGAAGTCCTAAGAGGTGAGAAAGTACCAGGCAGACAGCAGAGAGCAAGGAGCTCAGGAAAGGAACCTCAGCAAGTTATCCTCCAGTGCCTTCTAGAACTGGGTGTGCACGGATATGATTGGAACTAGCATGCCAGACCCTGAGAAGCAGACTGCCCTCTGCGCAGTGCGTACTCAGGATGGCCCCAAACAGCACATGGCATGAAGGCTTGGAAAACTGAACTGATACTCATGACCTACAAACAGATGGGCGGTTGGAATTTGTGGCCTGAACTTAACCAGGTCAAATGTCAGCTAAAACAAAAATACTGACATTTTCCAAATAATTTAAATAAGACCTAGACTCTCATAATGTAACATTAAAAAAGTCCAGAATAGTCTAAAACTACTCAGTATACAAAGAACCATGAGGATTTCAGGTCACAGGGAAAATACAATCAACAGATGCCAACACCTACATGGATGTTGGGATAATCTGACAACGGCTTTAAACAGTTGTGATAAAATGTGCAAGCATTCCTGAAACAAATGTTAACATAGGAAGTCTCAGCAAAGAAATAGACTCTATGAAGAAGAATCAAATGGGAATAGAACTGAAAAATATGGTACATGATATATAAAACTCACTGGATGGGCTCAATAACAGAATGGCAATAAAAGGAAAGGGTCAGTGAAGATAGATCAATAAGAATTATCCAACCTAAACAACAGAGAGGAAAAATGTAATAAAATGAACAGAGCCCCAGGGACCTTGGGGCATTAACAAAAGGCTTAACATTATTGTCACTGGGGTAAAAAGAGAGAGTGAAATGATGAAACATATTTGAGGAAATAATGGCTGATAAGAGACAGAGACCTACAAATTCAAGAAGCTGAACGGGTTGAAAACAAGATGGATGCATGAGAAGTGAGGAAAAAACTTCCTCCCAAGACCACATATAACATGAAAATACAGCAAATACAATGAATCCTGAAAGAGCAACTGGAAAGAAGACTGCAACACACAGCCTACATCTGGAGAAAAGAGAAGACCACACAGAAAAGGGTAAAGTAGCAAAGCTGCAATCTGGCGGTACCCAAGCCCTCCTCCAACCCCAGCTCACCAGAGGGAGGAAGAGAAATGGAGCAGGGAGGGAGTAGAAGCCCAGGACTGCTAAATACCCACCCACCCCTGGAAATCTACTCTGGGAGCATGAACCCCCATTACATGGTGCTCTGGAGATTAGAGGGGTTGGAAAGCAAAGACAGGCAGAATACTTGGAGAGACTGATATTCCAGCCATTTGAGGAGAACAGGTACCCTCACCCAGCGGCTCCAGGACAAAAGAAAGGCGGGCACTTTGAAAGACTTCCCAACAGCAAGAGGGCTGCAAACGGGGCAAGGATAGCTTGCTGCTCAGGAGAAACAACAGGTGGACAAAATTGTCCTGGCACACTTAACCCAGCAGGTTGGGAATTTTCAGGAGCTTCATGTGCTCTAACTCCCTGGCTGGCAACGCAGTGCCGAGGACCCCCCCACTGTGACACGCAGCCTGCCGCTCCTTCCTCCCAGCCGGCACCAGTTTGCAAACCTGCTGCACCTGCCATAGCACCAGGCCAGCCAGAGGGCAGCGCCACCTATGGCAGCTACAGGGGTGTAGCATAGAGGCTCCTCCCTGTGCACCTGGCCCACTGGCCCTGGCAGTGGAGGCAGGCACTGCAGCCAGGAATCAGGAAAGAGCTCTTTCCTCCCAGCAGGAGCTGGCAGGGCACGCCTGCAACCCCCACTATAGCTTCAGGAGCTCGGCAGCTCCAGAGAGTAGAGCTTCTGGGCACTAGAGGGCACTGCCTATACAAAGTTATTATTCCATAGTAATCATTAGAAATATGAGAGAGCAAAAGAACCTGGTACAAACCAAATCCCTCAAACATCAGAAAGAGGGCTAAGTGAAATTGAAATTAACATCTTCCTGATAAAGATTTCAATATAAAAATCATAAACATGCTCACAGAGCTACAGAAAAATATTCAAGACCTCAGGGAGGACTTCAAGAAAGAGACAGAAACTTTGAAAAATACAGTCTCTCAAGTGAAACTTACAATGGAGGGCTTTAAAAGCAGATTAAATGAGGTAGAGGAGATAGTAAATGAAATAGAAGTTAGAGAACAGGAATACAAAAAAGCTGAGGCACAGAGAGAAAAAAGGATCTCTAGGAATGAAAGAATATTAAGAGAATTGTGTGACCAATCCAAACAGAACAATATTCACATTATAGGGGTACCAGAAGAGGAAGAGAGAAAAAGGGATAGAAAGTGTCTTTGAGGAAATAATTGCTAAAAACTTCCCCAATCTGGGGAAGAAAATAGTATCGTAGGCTATGGAAGCGCACAGATCTCCCAACACAACAGACACTAGGAAGACAACACCAAGACACACAATAAATAAATGGCAAAGATCAAAGACAAAGACAGAGTATTAAAGCAGCCAGAGAGAGAAAAAGATCACAAGAAAGGAAAACCCATCAGGCTATCATCAGATTTCTCAGCAGAAACCTTACAGGTCAGAAAGGAGCGGCATGATATATTTAATGCAATGAAACAGAAAGGCCTAGAACCAAGAATACTCTACCTGGCAAGATTATCATTTAAATTTGAAGCAGAGATTAAACAATTTCCAGATAAGCAAAAGTTGAGGAAATTTACCTTCTGCAAAGTGTATCTACAGGGTATATTTAGGAGGGTCTGCTATAGACGGAAGTGCTAAACCGCTGTCACTAGAGAAAATAAAACCACAGTAAATGAAACAGACCAATTAATTACTAAGCAAAAGCAAAATTAAATCAACTACCCATAAAGTCAGTCAAGGGATACATAAAGAGTACAGAATATGACACCTAACATATAAAGAATGGAGGAGTAAGAAAGAGGAGGGAAGAAAAAAGAACCTTTAGATTGTGTTTGAAATAGTGTAATAAGCAAGTTAAGTCTGACTGTTACATAGCAAAGAAGTGGCCCCTGAACCTTTGGTAATCATGAATCTAAAGCCTGCAATGGCAATAAGTACATATATATCAATAATCACCCTAAATGTAAATGGTCTGAATGCAGCAATCAAAAGACACAGTTACAGAGTGGATAAAAAAAATAAAAAGACCATCTATATGCTGCCTACAAGAAACTCTCTTCAAACCCAAAGACACACACAGACTAGAAGTCTAGAAGTGAAGGGATGGAAAAGATATTTCATGCAACTAATAGGGAAAAAAAGGCAGGAGTTGCAGTACATGAATCAGACAAAATAGACTTCAAAACAAAGAAAGTAACAAGAAACAAAGAAGGACATTATATAATGATAAAGGGGCCAGTCCAACAAGAAGATATAACCATTATAAATATCTGTGCACCCAACATAGGAGCACCTACATATGAGAAATAAATACTAACAGAATTAAAGGTGGAAATAGAATGCAATGCGTTCATTTTAGGAGACTTCAACACACCACTCACTCCAAAGGACAGATCAACCAGACAGAAAATAAGTAAGGACACAGAGGCATTGAACAACACATTAGAACAGATGGACCTTACAGACATCTACAGAACTCTACACCCAAAAGAAGCAGGATATACATTCTTCTCAAGGGCACATGGAACATTTTCTAGAATAGATTATATACTAGGCCACAAAAAGAGCCTCTGTAAATTCAGAAGGGTTGAAATTGTGCCAACCAGCTTCTCAGACCACCAAGGTATGAAACTAGAAATAACTTATGCAAAGAAAACAAAAAAATCCCACAAACACATGGAGGCTTAACAACATGCTCCTAAATAATCAATGGATCAAAGACCAAATAAAAACAGAGATCAAGCAATTTATGGAGACAAGTGAAAACAACAACTCAGCACCCCCAAAATCTGTGAGACATAGTAAAGGCAGTTTTGAGAGAAAAGTATATTGCACCACAGGCCTACCTCAAGAAAGAACAACAATCCCATATGAACAGTCTAAATTCACAATTATCACTAGAAAAAAACAAATGAGGCCCAAAGTCAGGAGAAGGAGGGACATAATAAATAGCAGAGCAGAAATAAATAAAATTGAGAAGAATAAAATAATAGAAAGAATCAATGAAAGCAAGAGCTGGTTCTTCAAGAAAATAAACAAAATAGATAAACCCCCAGCCAGACTCATCAAGAAAAAAAGAGAGTCTACATACATAAACAATCAGAAATGAGAAAGGAAAAATCACTACTGACACCACAGAAATATGAAGAATTATTAGAGAATACTATGAAAAATTATATGCTAACAAACTGGATAACCTAGATGAAATGGACAACTTTCTAGAAAAATACAACCTTCCAAGGCTAACCCAGAAAGAACGTAAAATCTGAACAGACCAATTACTAGCAACAAAATTGAACTGGTAATCAAAAAACTACCTAAGAACAAAACTCCTGGTCCAGATGGCTTCACCGCTGAATTTTATCAAACATTTAGGGAAGACCTAATACTCATCCTCCTGAAACTTTTCCAAAAAGTAGAAGAGGAAGGAATACTTCCAAACTCATTCTACGAGGCCAGCATCACACTAATACCAAAACCAGGCAAAGACACCACCAAAAAAGAAAATTACAGACCAATATCCCTGATGAACACAGATGCAAAAATACTCAACAAAATATTAGCAAACAAAATTCAAAAATACATCAAAAAGACCATCCATCATGATCAAGTAGGATTTATTCCAGGGATGCAAGGATGGTACAACATTTGAAAATCTATCAGCATCATCCACAACATCAACAAAAAGTACAAAAACCACATGATCATCTCCATAGATGCTGAAAAAGCATTTGACAAAATTCAACATCCATTCTTGATAAAAACTTTCAACAAAATGGGTATAGAGGGCAAGTACCTCAACATAATTAAAGGTCATATATGACAAACCCACAGCCAACATCATACTGAACAGTGAGAAACTGAAAGCTTTTCCTCTAAGATTGGGAACAAGACAGGGATGCCCACTCTCCCCACTGTTATTCAACATAGTACTGGAGGTCCCAGCCACGGCAATCAGACAAAACAAAGAAATACAAGGCATCCAGATTGGTAAGGAAGAAGTTAAACTGTCTCTGTTTGCAGATGACATGATATTGTACATAAAAAAAAAACCCTAAAGAATTCACTCCAAAATCTAATATCTGAATTCAGCAAAGTTGCAGGATACAAAATTAATACACAGAAATCTGTGGCATTCCTATACACTAATAATGAACTAGCAGAGAGAGAAATCAGGAAAACAATTCCATTCACAACTGCATCAAAAAAAGTAAAATACCTAGGAATAAACCTAACCAAGCAAGTAAAAGACCTATAACCTGAAAACTACAAGATACTCTTAAGAGAAATTAAAGAGGACACTAACAAATGGAAACTCATCCCATGTTCTTGGCTAGGAAGAATTAATACTGTCAAAATGGCCATCCTGCCTAAAACAATCTATAGATTCAATGCAATTCCTATCAAAACAGTAACAGCATTCTTCAATGAACTAGAGAAAATTGTTCTAAAATTCATATAGAAACCACAAAAGACCTCGAACAGCCAAAGCAATCCTGAGAAGGAAGAATAAAGCTGGGGGGATTATGCTCCCCAACTTCAAGCTCTACTACAAAGCCACAGTAATCAAGACAATTTGGTACTGGCACAAGAACAGACCTTTAGATTAATGGAACAGACTAGAGAGCCCTTATATAAACTCAACCATATATGGTCAATTAATATATGATTAAGGAGCCACGGACATACAATGGGGAAATGACAGCCTCTTGAACAGCTGGTGTTGGCAAAACTGAACAGCTACATGCAAGAGAATGAAACTGGATTATTGTCTATTCCCGTGCACAAAAGTAAACTCGAAATGGATCAAAGACCTGAATGTAAGTCATGAAACCATAAAACATAGAAGACAACATAGGCAAAAATCTCCTGAATATAAGCATGAGCAACTTCTTCCTGAAGGCATCTCCTCAAGCAAGGGAAACAAGCAAAAATGAACTCATGGGACTACATCAAATTAAAAAGTTTCTGTATGGCAAAGGACACCATCAACAGAATAAAAAGACATCCTCCAGTATGGGAGAATATATTTGTAAATGACATATCCGACAAGGGGTTAACATCCAAAATAATAAAGAACTTACATGCTTCAACACCCAAAAAGCAAATAATCCAAATAACAAATGGGCAAAGGATATGAAGAGACACTTCTCCAAAGAAGAAATTCAGGTGGCCAACAGACACATGAAAAGTTGCTCCACATCGCTAATCATCAGGGAAATGCAAACTAAAACCATAAGGAGACATCACCTCACACCAGTAAGGATGGCCAGCATCGAAAAGACTAAGAACAACAAATGCTGGCAAGGATGCAGAGAAAGGGGACCCCTCCTACACTGCTGGGGGGAATGTAAGCTAGTTCAACCATTGTGGAAAGCAATATGGAGGTTCCTCATAAAACTAAAAAGAGAAATACCATTTGACCTGGGAATCCCACTCCTTGGAATTTACCCAAAGAATACAACTTCTCAAATTCAAAAAGACATATGCACCCCTGTGTTTATCACAGCACTATTTACAATAGCCAAGATATGGAAGCAACCTAAGTGTCCATCAGTAGATGAATGGATAAAGAGGTGGTACACATTGGAATACTATTCCATATACACAATGGAATACTATTCAGCCATAAGAAAGAAACAAATCCTACCATTTGCAACAACATGGATGGAGCTGGAGGACATTATGCTCAGTGAAATAAGCCAGGTAGAGAAAGACAAGTGCCAAATGATTTCCCTCATTTGTGGAGTATAACAATGAAGGAAAACTGAAGGCACAAAATACTAGCAGACTCAGCAACTCCAAGAAGGAACTAGTGGTTACCAAAGGCGAGGGGTGTGGGAGGAGGGATAAGGGGATTGAGGGGTATTATGTTTAATACACACGGTGTTGGAGGGGTCATGGGGAGAATGAGTATCACAGAGAAGGGACGTAGTGGATCTCTGGCAACTTGCTGCACTGATGGACAGTGACTGCATTGGGGTGTGGGTGGGGACTTGATAATATGGGTAAATGTAGTAACCACATTGTTTTTTCATGTGAAACCTTCATAAGAGTGTATATCAATCATACCTTAATAAAAAAAAAGGTCACATTTAAACAAAATGGAAATCATGGGGACAGATATACCAGAGATAAAAGAAAAAATCAATGAAGTTGAAAACAGAAAAGAGAGAAAATGAAATGAAAAGCTGATTCCTTGTGAAGGTCAATAAAACTGATGAACCTCTCATAGGTTGACAAAGAAAAAAAGACACATAAATTACTAATATCAGAAATGAAAGAGACAATATCAGTATAAATCCTGCAGACATTAAAAAGATAGTAAGGTAATACTATAAACAGTTTCATGCACTGAAACTCAATGACTTAGATGAAATGAATTACCTTCTTAAAAACAAACTACCAAAACTCATCCAAGATGTAATAAAAAACCTGAATAAACAAACCAGTTAAAAAAATTGAAATTTGTAATTAAAAATATTCTGAAAAAGAAATCTTCAGGCTCAGATAGGTTCATTGGTGAATTTACTAAATACAATTTGAAATATACAATCACTTTAAAAATTAAATATTTAGGTATAAATCTAACAAAACACATACACGGTAAAAACTTTAAAACACTGATGAAAGAAATCAAAGATGACCTAAATATACAGAGACATGCTGCATTCATGGATTGTGAAAATTAACAAAGGTGACAGTCCAATCAAAATCCTAGAATTTATTCCATAGCTACACAAAAGCCACTTCTAAAACTCTCCATATAAAGGAACTGAATAGATAAAACAGTTTTGAAAAAGAAGAATGTTGAATCAAATTATTTGATTTTTCAGACTTACTATAAAATTACCATTACCAAGACTGTGGTATTGGCGAAGAATAGATAAACAGGTCAATGGAACAGAATAAGTCTAGAAATAGATTCGCACAAATATGGCCAATTGATTTTTGACAAAAACACAAGTGCAGTTCAATGAAGAAAGGACAGCGTTTTCAAAAAATGATGTCAGAACAACTGTAAAATTGTTCTATATGCAAAAAAAAGATACACATCTCAGACCTTATACACAGTGTAACTCAAAACTGATCATAGATCTAAATGGAAAACCATGAAACTTTCAGAAGAAAAATTTGAGAAAATCTGTATGACCTTGGGTTTGGCAATGAGTTCTCAGACATGGTACCAAAAGCACAATCAATTTTAAAAAACTGATAGTTTGGACATTCTCAAAATTAAAAACTTTTCCTCTACGAAAGACACTGCCAAGAAAATGAAAAGACATGTAACAGACTAAGACGACATATTTGTAAATCACATATCTGATAAAAGACTTACATCCAGAATACGTAAAGAATTTCCAGAACTCAACAATCAGAAAACAAATAACCCCATTTAAAAATGCTCAAAAGACATGAAGAGACACTTTTCCAAAGGGGATAAATGGATGACAAAGAAGCACATGAAAAGATGTTCAACATCATCAGCCATTAGGGATACGAAAATCAAATTAAAGCCATGAGATACCACGACATACAGGATGGCAAAAATAAAAACACTTATCAAGGACAGGGAACAACCAGAATGTTCATCCACTGATGATGAAAATGCAAACATGGTACAACCGCTTTGGAAAAACAGTTGGGCAGTTTCTTGAAAGGTCAAACACACACTTACCATAGGACCCAGCAATCCCACTCCTGGGTACCTGCCCTAGAGAAATGAAAACTTCTGTCCACATGTAAACCTATAGCAAGTCTATTCACAATTGCAAACACTGGAAACAACCCAAATATCCTTCAATGGCTGAATGGCTAAAACAATCTGTGGTTCAGAATATAACCTAAAATATAAATATAAGAAGAAACAAACTTTTGATAAACAAAGCAGCTTGGATGAATCTCTAAGGCATCATGCTGAGTGGGAGGAGGCCGACTCCTAAGGCCCTCCCGTAGGGCTGCATCCACACGACGGGCTCAGGCAGCCCTACAGCGGCGCCCCCTCATCCCTGGGGAGTGTGTTCTAAGACCCCAGCGGATGCCTGAAACCATGGAGAGTACTGAACCTTATATATACTGTTTTTTTCCTGTACATACATACCTATGATGAAGTTTAATTTGTAAATCAGGCACAGTAAGAGATTAAGAGCAATAACTAAATGAAATAGAACAATTATCACAATGTGCTATAGTACGTTATATGAATGCGATCTCTATGAAAATATCTTACTGCTCTGTATACACCCTTCTTGTGATGTGAGATGATAAAATGCCCACCGGATACGGAGTGAGGTGAATGGCTTAGGCGCTGGGCCTAGTGTGGGGCTGCTATTGACCTGCTGACAAGCCAAGAGGATGCTCATCTGCTTACAGGTAACGCGAAGTTGACCATGGTAACTGAAACCCCAGAAGAGAGACTGCAGATGGGGGCCCTACAGCCCAGTGGCAGAGACCGTATTGGTGGCCGCCAGGGGCTAGGGACTGGCAGGAGGGGGCGCCGACAGAGCGGCAGCAGGAGGGAGGTCTTCAAGGCGAAGGAGCTGTTCTGTGTCCTGATTACAGCAATGGGGACACAAATCTGTACGTGGCTACACTTCATAGAAAAAAAGATCAATTTTCCCTCATGATTTAAAAAAAAACGTAACACACATGAAACAATAAAACCGCCACCACCACCGAGCTGCAGGGGAGCGATGTCTTAGGCTCTGTTTTACATGACAACGTATGTTCCCTCAATCTCTAGAATGAGGTCCAACGGACAGTGAGTTTGTAAGCGAGGTTGTCTACGCACAGACCACTTCACTTTCCAACTCAATGCACTGCTTGTAAAAAACCCAAAACAACGAGCACGTACTCATTCTAAATAAGGACAAAAGCTAATGGAGATAAAATAAGCTCGTTGCAGTGAGCAGCCCCAATAGAATTCTGCTGATCTGCTATCCCGCAGAAACGAAATGTGACTCCGGACTTTCCTAGTTTTAAAAGCATAATGGTTTTCATTTCGGTTATGGAGAAGACAAACATTTTGAAAACAGTAAAGAAAAAAATGGCAGCCTACCAAGAGGTTGACGGACTCGATGACGTCTAAGAACACCTCGTTCTTCCGGTACTTGATGCCCTCGGACCGCCAGGACACTGCGTTGGTGACAGTGGCGGGGGGCCTCGGGGCCCCCGTTTCCAGCTTGTGGCCCTCCTGGGTGATGTACCTGAGGGGCCAGAGAGTCAGCTCAGCACCGACACCGTGGTAACAGGCCCTCACCGCAGGAGGCTCTCGGAAGGCAGGCCCTTTCATCAGGGGCTGTTTAATACACGCGCACCTTGTGATTTCTGAACCCCCCGACCAACTCCAGCTACAGCGAGGGCAGCACGTTCACTCGGGAGAGTCCCGGGCAGTGCTGGTGAGGACAAGAGGGAGGCCCGGACTGCTCTTCTGCAGGGCACGCGGGGGCTGGCTCCTTGGGGGGCGACCCCCGGTGCCCCTGGCCCACCTAGGAAACAGCTACGTGGCTTCTCTGGGTGTGCCTTTGCTCCCACGCAAGAGGGGGAGATGGCACCTCAGGCTGGGGCCGGGTGAACGTCAGGTGTTCACACAGGGCCTGCTCACGGAGGTGCCCGATCCACAGGCCGTGGGGGCCGTCCCATCGGAAGGACAGGACTCCAAAGAGGGAAGTTCTTTTTCTCACACCCTCATTTACAGCTCTAAGGCAGGTGACTCCCCAATAAAACGGCGTCTGGTGCCCGTCCGCTACAGGGGCAGCACTCTGGCCAGGCAGGGATGTCAGGTGGGTAAGGCTCTGAAGTGGCCCGGTCAGGGCCCAGGGGTGCCTGGAGATGGGATGGGTGCGGGGCCGTTCGCCCCTCCCGCCTCCGAAGCCGGACCGACACCGCCCAGACCCGGCCCGGCCCGGCCCGCGCACGCACTCCTGCAGGATCTTGCTGTCCGTGGTCTGCGGGAAGCCGAAGTCCATGAGCTCGTCTAGCAGCTCGTAGATGATGACAAAATTGTCGCGGATGCTCTCCTCCTCCAGCTCTTTGAAGTACTCGGAGAACACCTGCGGCGGGTCGGGGGCCGGCAGAGTGCGCGCTGAGGGCGGGATGGGGAGCGGCAGAGTGCGCGCTGAGGACGGGTGGGGTGGGGGAGCAGAGTGCGCGCTGAGGGCGAGGGGGTGGGCGGCAGCCCCCTAGGGCTGGACTCAGGGAACCCGGGCACAGGGCAGCGGAGGCTACCCGCGGGGTGGGAACCAGGCTGGGGGCGGGGCGGGCGTCCTCCGCGGCCCGTCAGAGGTCAGAGGCCTGCCCTCCTCTCCTTCCTGACAGACGCCCGCAGGCCTGGGACCCGCTCGGAGCGCCTCTTCAGTCCTCGCTGTTTGTCACCCTTTGCCTCTGAGTCAGCAGTGACTCAGGTAAAGGACAAGAACCACTAGGGGCAGGACAAGTGATTCTTCTGGACTTGTGCGTCCTCCCCTATCTATCTAGCCTGCTTCCCATGCAGACGCATCTCCATTTCAACAGAAAATTAAGACAAAGAAGGGACGCCAAGGGAGAAAAGCTTCATGACCACTAACGCTGAAGGAAGGTCACCAAAGCAGAAGGGAAATGCCGAGCCCCCAGGGAGGAGAACCTACCCCTTCCCCACTCTGATCTGATGTCCTCCCTGCACTCGAGGGCCACAACCGCCAGCCTCTACTCTTAAACCAGGCAGCACAGCCAGGCCTCTGGAATGAAGGCCAACTCCCTAGAAGGCACTGGGGGCCCCCCCGGGAGGACACACTCTCCTGCCCCACAGCCTCACCACCCAAGACCTGTGCCCGTGTCTGGCACAAGTGGCTCCTGAGCTAGCTGCATGAGGTGCCGCCTGAGGGACAACAGCTTTCCAGGGCCCCCCCACCCCGGCCTCCGGGTCCAATTCCCCATTTTCTTTAATCCCAGGGCCCCAGTGTCAGACAGGCCCCTCCATTTTCCTCCTCAAAGCTTGCGGCAACCTCCTCCCTGACCTCCCGGCTGCTTTCAAGTCCTTTCTCTACCCAGCAGCCAAACAGACTACCATACCTCAAATCAGGTCTCATCAGTTTCTTGCTTAAAGCCCTCCACGGCAGCTCATCGTGGCAAATCATCATCAGATTTGGAAAGAAATCTGAACTCACTGGGCCCTGTGCACCACCTCCACCCAGCTGAACACAGCCCCACTGTCGCAGGCATGCTGGCCTGCCTGATGCCCCCTTGCTGTACCACGTGCACTCTCCCCAGGGCCTCTGCATGTGCTGCTCCCATCGCCTCCCCACCTCGCTGTCAGCCTGGGCCTGGCCCGCTGTCAGCTCTCTCCACGGTAGGCCTTGGGCCTGTGCCTTTAGGGCCTCCAAGAGGACTCTGAGCAGACCTCGGCCCTGCCTTCCTCCCTGACTCTTGATGGGTCGCTCTCTACCCTTCCACAGCCAGCGGGGGGCAATTCCTACCTGGATCCCCATCTCCGATTCCCATTCTTCTCACCAGGGCAGAGGGGCAACCGAGGCTGCAGAATCCCACACACGGGGCAGCTGGAGCTTCCCTCTCCCGCTTCCTGAGGTTGCAGCCCCAGAACTCCTAAGGGATGCTGCAGCCCTTGGTGGCCATACGTGGAGGCACCCAGTAGAGCCAAAGCAGTCCCGACACCCCTCTGTGGCCCGACTCACCTGCACCACCTTATAGAGGAAAGAGAACACCAGGGACACGCTCGCGTTCTTCTTGGAGGTGGCAACCACTGTGCGGAGGCCAGTCAAGGAGCGTCCAGCAGCCTAGGCTTCCACTCTGCAGACCCTGGTTTACTGTGTGTCTTGGAGGGCCTCCACCCCCCACCCTGGGCTCAGAGCCTCCCCTGGCCACCCCCGCCAAGCCGTTCACTCGCCCTGGTGGGTTCCTGAGCTCCAGTCTGAGTTAGGCCTGGGACATGGCAGCTACCAGCCACACGTGGTCAGGGCCCCCAGGGAGCGTGCAGCTGACAGGACAGCCGAGGGCACGGGGAAGCCAACCCAACTCCTGGGGTGTGAAGAGGGGACATCTGAGCTGGGAGCCGCAGCCCATGGCGATTAGGGGCCCTGCAAGTGCGGTGAACAGCCCAGAGCAGAGAGGCAGGGCAGCTCACTCCTGGAGCACCTGTTCTATGGGGCCTGACAGTGGATGCTCAGAGATGACATATGTAAAGGTCCTGGCCCGGACTCTCCCTTGCCTCATGGGGTCACCGTGTGGTGGCATTTTCCATCCCTCTTCCTCTAGGGACCTTCAGCCACCAAGGAGGCTGGCTCCCCCACTGCAGGCCCATGCGCCAAGCCCTGGACATCCCCATTCATGCCAAGCTGTGAGCTCCAAGAAGGAGAAAGGGACAGCAGCGGCTGTACCCACCTCATTTCCTGCCTCATCCTGGCTGAGTGCAGGGGCCCACAAGCGTGGGCTTCCCCCGTCCGGCCTGGGCAACATGCCCTCCAGGGGTTTTCTAAGGAGGTGCAGGGGGCACCTCCCACCCTCATGATCCAGGCCACTATCCCTCCCTCCCAGATGCCAAACCTGGCCTCCCACCACTCCGTGCCCACGTGTGCTCCTGGCAGTCCAGCTCCTCAGTGCCCAGAGACCTTCAGAAAATGCAGTTCTGACTCCCCTCTACCTGAACCCTCCAAGGCTTCCCCTCACACCTAATGGGAAGGCCTGTGTACCTGAGTGTGCACCCTGCTGCCCCCCCACACCAGCCCTCCAGTGCTCTAGCCACCCCCACTGAAGCTTCTGGAATGAGCCTCGCCTTCCCCTTGCAGAACCTTCACCTGGGCCCAGTGCTCCTCACACCCACCCCCTCCCTCCTCTGGCTGTGGGGCAGAGGTTGGCTCTGGCCTCCCATCTGTCTCCCTGGCATCCAGCATGTCACCGCCTTAGGGAAGCGTTCCTGGACCCCCAGACCAGATGAGGTCCCACACCACACTTCCATCGTGTGCTTCGTGCCTATGTCCTCAGGCAGTAGTAGTAGGGCCGTGCCTGACGGCTCCCGCTGGGCCTGCTGGGCCAGGGCAGGTGCTGGCAGCTCTTAGCTGCACCTGCATGTGACAGCACGAGACCTCTTGGGGGCTCCCCTGCAGAGGGATACGATACAGGTTGTTATGCTTGATCCACATGAAGCGGACGCCCCCATGGGCCAGGATGGGCGACAGCACGCCCTCTTCTTCCTTCTCCATCAGGATGGGCATGAAGTGCTCCACCTCCGACATGTCCACGTCTCCGCGGTAGTTCCGGCAGATGAGCACCTGGGCAGGGGTTGGAGAAAGGGAAGCTGTTTTCATCTGGAGTCCCACGAGCCGGTGCCTCGGGCAGAGGCAGTGAGAGGTGCCAGCCTTCCTCTCTCCAGAAATCTTGATCATGCCCCTGCCCATCAAAGGAAAAAGACTTGAGGCCATTTCGATCTCCAAGATAAGGGTAATGTATCAAGGAAGCATGTCCCAAAGTGAACTCCACAGGTGCCAAAAGGTTTCTCTGAGGGGAAACACAGGGCAAGGATCCAGCCTGAATCACTCCAGAGAAACCAGGTTAAAACATCCTGCGGGCAATTGTTGCAGACCTTCTCAGAGCCCTTCCTGTGCAAAAGTGCCTGTCAGGATGCCCATTCAAGGGCCACAGCCAAGTGTTCACATCTCCTTAGAGCAACTGTGGCCTGAAAAGGAGAAGCCCTTCTCCTGGTCTCTCCCTTTCACAGTCTGTGCTTTGGGATGCACGGCACCTGGAACTCTGCTCCATTGCTGATGGGGATGTGAAATGGAACAAGCGCTTTGGTGAAGTTGGGCAGGACCTCACCAAAAGAGGTTATGACCTGGCCATTCCTTAGGCATGAAGCCACACGTCCATGCAGACTTGTACACGGAGATTCATTCACAGCTTTATTTTAAATGGACCCAGATCGGAGAGAAACGCCAATATCCTTTAGTAGGTGGGCAGAGACCCAGGCTTGGTCCATCCATATCACATCCATCCTTAGCTGGGAAAAGGAATGACAACTGACATGGGACAGCAGGAGAGGGTCTCAGGGTCACTGGGCCAAGTGAAACAAGCCAGACAACGGAGAGTGTATCCTGCATGAGCCCACTCACATAAAATCTGGCTCATGGGACATGGTGACAGAAAACACATCTGTGGCTGCCTGGGGACAGGCTGGATACAGGGGTGTGAGCAAGCTTAGAGGGTGACAGAATATGCATTATATACAATGACTGAAGTCACTAAACACCACACTTCAAATAAGCCAGTTTGTTACATATACATCACACCTCCTGGAAAGAATAAAAGGACGTTTGAAGCTTTGCTGGCTGGGGCAAGGCTCTATTTGGAGACACTGCCTAGAGCGACTGCCACTCTCGTGGGCCCAAGCGGACAGCCAGCTGCAGGACTCTGTGACGTGCCAAGAATGGCCTCGCCGAGCTCACCAGCCTGGAAACTGCCTGCCTCAGGACCTGTGATTTCATAAAATACAGTCTTTGTTTCCAGCCAGGAGGGCGAGAAAGCCAGACAGATAAAATAACAAGAACCTAGCTTCCCAGTTTGTCTTTTGTGGCCTGTAGGCAAGGGATCCTGTGCCCTCTTCCTGCTAAAGTTCAGGCCTCTTAGGGACACAGCACCCAGTGGCTGAGCTCGTGGGTGCCTGGACCAGGCCCTGGCCAAGGGATTCCCATGTACCCTCTCATATGCTCCTTGCCAGAAGTAAATACTGCCCTCTGCCATGAGGTAGACCCTTTATTTTTACAGAGATACACAGTGATACCCAGAGAGGTGGCAACACCTGCCAGAGTTCACCCAGCAGGCAAAGGTGGATCCAGATTCTAACCAGTTTTCTCTCCACAGGGCCACTTCTGCCTGCTAAACACTGCCTCCTTGGGCTTCCCAGGCCCATCTTCTTCCCCAAGTATACAGTTTTCAGGATTGCCGTTGGCAGGGAGCCTCTGGGCCACCAGAGTGCTCAAAGAAAAGAGCAATTTTGCCCACCTTGCATCACCAGGGCTGCACAGACATCCAATCATTCAAAAAGCATGTGCAGGATGCCCCTCCACACAGCATGCTGGGCTAGGGGACACAGAGGCAACCAAAAGAGATGGTGCCTGCCCTGGGACAGTTCCCTGGGAGTAACTGAGAGCCTCCTCAACAGTAGGACCTTCCAGCTGAGGCCTGGGGGGACAGGAGGATACAGGCAGAGGGACAGGGAACAGGGTTGGAGGTGCAACACAGCAGGGAACCTGGGAATGGCTAGGTGGAATGAGGACAGCCTCAGAGACGGAGCAGCAGGTCCAGATGGGAGACAGGACAGACGGCAGGGAGGCAGGCAATGCTGAGGCAGGTCTCTCCACCTACTATTGCTCCTGACCCCCGCAACTCCCTCTCCACAGACAGCGAGATGGGTCTTCTTAAGTAGAAGTCAGGTGGGTCTCTCCCCTGCTTAAACCGCTGTCTACCCCTGCCTCCCCTCACACTGAAAACCACAGGTCTGTTCCCCTGGCAACCTGGCTCTTCCCAGCCCCTCTGCCGCCTCTCTGTCCGTGTTCCCTGGCTCACAGTGCCCCAGGCACCCTGAGCTCTGGCTGCTCTCTAGCTGCACCTGTTCCTGCCACACGGCCTTTGCACTTGTCTTTCCCTCTACCCAGAATTCCCTGGCCTGTCTCTCTAATTTCTCAGGCTTTAGCTCAGATGGCACCTCTTCCAAAAACTCTGCCTTGCTCTGCCTGGCTGAGAATGAATCCCATCTCTCTACTCCCACCATGCTTTACCTTTGCTGCCCCCTTCACTGCCACAGCATTCATTTATTTGTATCCTCATTTGTCGCCTGTCACTTGTACCAGAGTCTAACACTCCCTGAGAACAGCAACCACTTACATCTTGTTCACAGCTGTGTCCCAGTGTCCATGACCAAGCTGGGCCCCCAGTAAGTGCTTAGCAGATGCCCGTGGTATGAATGTTGGGGGGAGGAGGAAAAGGAGAGCAGGACAGTGCCTGGGTCTCCAATGTGGGCCGGTGCATAGATGGTGCTGCTACTGCAACAGAGAGAGAGAGAGCAGGTCTGGCGAGCGACAGGGAGTTCATTTGGGAAATGCCAAACCTGCAGTGGCTGTGGGACCTCTGAGGTCCCCCAGAGGCCAGCAGGTCTTCAGAGAAGTACTCAGGACTGTGGCACATATTTGAGAGGCACCGGCAGTGACATGAGTCTGTCCCTGCATGAGGAGCTGACATCCAAGGTGGGGGGCACCAGAGGAGGGGTCAGCAGGCAGCGAGGGAACGGGCAACACACTGGAGTGCAGCGACCTGCTGCTGATGGCCAGGGGGAGCCTGCCAAGATGGCGGTGTCCACGGAGGACAATTGCTTTCATCAGCTGAATGTGGCCACGCTGGCTTCCGTGCTGATCCAAGACTCTGTCTGGCAGACAGAGGTGTCATCATGAATTTCTTGATGTGCCACCTTATTTTTGATTAAATGCACTCTGTGCGGAAGGCAAACTTTCAACACCCAAGGTCCACAGGGAGTGGAACAATCAGCAGCATGACAGTTGGTGAGGACGGGAGGCAAGCCCATGGCTGCCTCAGGGGCCTCCTGGAAGGCAGGTCTGCTCTGCTCCCCCAGCCCCCACCCCATGCGGTGCCTCCTCCCTGGGAGCAGAGCAGTCCCCTCTGGCTTCCTTTTGCCCATGTGGACATCCTCAGCCCCCACAAAGCTCCTGGGGCACTCCTCTGGGCTCCAGAATCACCAGGGACTTCTGGCTCACCAACCCCAGCTACCCCTCATCCCTTGGGCTCACTGTGACACCTCCGGGTCCACCTGACTGCCCCCTGTTCACCTTCCCAGCTCTGGCATCTCCCTCCTCCATGAAGCCTTTCGTAACAACTTCTGTTGGCAAACACTGAAGTAGGGCAATGGCATTTCCTGGGCCTTGTCCATGCCCTTCTGGCTACCTGGAGCTGACTGCTTGGATCTGCCAGCTTCCAGGCATCTCCCCCGCCAGACCTCGAGGTTTCTGGGGGCTAATATGGACTATGGGCCATTGGTGGCGCCAAGCCTGTCTCTTACAGCCACTCAGCGAGTTTGCACAGTGACACCACAAAAGCCTCATCTGACCAAAGCCTGGCTCAGAGCGAAGGCACTCGCCTGAGGTCACACGCTGACTGGCAGGGACTGGTTTTGGGCTCCGCCCTAACTCCACAGTCACAGGGAGACAGCACCAGGCTTGGCGCATGCTAGGTGCTCATGAAATGCTTGCTGAAGGAGTGATGTGAAACAGGCAGCCTTCAGGGACATGGTGAAAGCAAGAACCCAGGCTACAAGGACTCAGGGAACACTGCACCCACCCAGCCCCTGGCACGCTGTGTGTCTTTCCTTGCTTCTAAGAAGGCCGAGGAAGGGAGCCCAGTACTGGGCCTCACTAGCTGTTGACTTTGGTTAGCATCCAAAGCAGGCGACCCACTCACAGGACTCTGGGAAGGTGCTGGGAGTGGAGAGTAGGGCAGGAAGGGATAGTCACTTCATCTCTTCACTCCCCACTGCCTCTGAGCTAACCCCTGCTGGCCCACCTCGGCCTAGTGACCACATTTCTCTCACTGATCAATATGGGACTTGTCTCATGTTGTTTGTTGGTCCTGTTCTTGTTACTCCCAGATACAAGAGGCCAGCTTCTCACTTGCCTTCTAGCCAGGACAGACTTGGAGAAAGGCAGCAGCCCACTTAGAAAGGCTGTGGAATCCCTCCTTTAAGACGCAGCCCCTGGCACCCTTGGGAACGGCAACTGGGTCCTAGTTATGTCCACCTCCTCCTCCATGTCTCAGCTGACTTGTCACTCCTCCTGAGAAGCCCTCCGTGACCTGTTGATTCTCCCCATTACACCATCAGGGCCCCGCCACTGCCACTGATCTTTATTTGTGCTTGATGAAATCAGGGCCCCTCTCCCCCACCAGACTGTGAGCTCCAGAACAGCAGGAACTGACTTCCAATTTGCTTACCAACAGCAGCCCCAGCGTAGAACTCCACCTGGCACTTAGGTGCTCCTTCCTTATCAGCCAAATGAACAAATGATTCTGGGTTCGACTCCTCGACCTGCCACTTCTCTGTGACAGGCGCACCCATGGACAGGTTGAGTCACCTGAGCCTCAGTTTCTCCCTCTGTGACACGGAGCACCCAACACCCCCACCTCACAAAGCCTTTTTAATTCAATGTCACAATGAATATAAGGAAATTCATACTGGGACTGGCACAGAGAAATCGCCGATAAACAGAGTGAGGCTGGCCGAGGGCACATTCCTCTCGACATGCCTCGCCTCCTCCGGCCAAGGGTCGCTCGGAGGCCTTCAGTCCCGGCTCGGAGACCCGCCCTCCCCGCGGCCTCGGCTCGCTCGAGCCCCCACGGTGCACCCGGCCCGCAGCGGGAGAGGGACCTTGCAGCAGCGTTACCTAGCAATAGGGCAGGGCTGACAGCCGGACGACCCCCGCCCGGTTACCTAACAACAGGGTGGGGCTCCCAGGTGAGGCCGTTCCCCCTTCTGGCCCTAAGATCAGGGTGGGTCCTGCTGGCCAGTCACCTAGCGACAGGGTGGGTCCGCAGGGGGCGAGGCCCCGTCGGTTTCCTGGCAATGGGGAGGGTGGGGAGCCCTCCGTACTTGCCCGCAATGGGGAGGGTGGGGAGCCCTCCGTACCTTGCCCTTCAGGTCCAGCACGTAGACGGCGCTGGCGGACATGGCGACCGCGTTAAGTCCGGCAGCGGCCGAGGGCGGCAGCGGCGGCAGAGGTGCCGGCCGCTGAGCAAAGCCGGGCACTCTCTGCAGCAAGTAGCGTTCACTTCCGGCCCGGGGAGCCGCACGCCGACCGTTATGTCCGGTCCGGGAGAAATGGCCTGGAATGCGCAGGCGCAGGGTGGGGTGTGCGCAGGCGCGGTGCGCCCAAGGAGATCTTACTGCCCGCCTCCGCCTCAAGCACCCGGAAGGCCAGAGGGGCGGGGCGGTGCCGGAGGGCGCGGCGCTTTCCCGCTGCCAGGCCCGCCCCAGTGGGCTGAGTTGAATGAGATCCCGGTAGCGGAACGCTCCTAGAAGGCCAGCCCTTTGGAATTCAAAGTCTGGTGGGAGAGTCTAGGGAGCAAATAATACAGTCACCAATCCTGATAACGCTTTATGAGAGGGGTAAGGTGGTGTTTACTTGAAAAGAGGTAGAATTCCCTGAATGAATCGAGCCTCATGACACTACCTGTTTCCTGTCAGTGCTAACATTCCACAGTGAACAAGCGTGCCTTTTTACGGCCTGAAATAATCTCCTGAAAAATCACGCCCCACTGGACCTAAGTGGAAAGCATGTGCTGTATTTCGGTAGTTAGTGGCCACCGTGGGTAATGCAAACTGTGATCCCTGATCAATTGAATGACAGCTCTTTTGCGTTTATGAACACTGGGACTGTGCAGAAACGCTTGCATTCTATCCCAATGAACCATCACAGTGCCCTGGGGATCCCAAGCCTGCAGCACTAGAATTACTCAGGTTGCGGGCCTCTCACTTGGGTCTTCCTTCGTATTTGAGGTTTTGCAAGATGGCTCTTCTAGTATATTTTCTGCTTAGGAGAGAGATTAAAGTGCAAGAAAATCTAGAGAACGCTGAAATATTTGAAGACGACTGAATTCTGGGCTGGAAGCATTCTTGAACAAAGCGGTCTGAGGAGGCTGGCTGGCAACTGCCTTGTAAGAAACCTTACTGCACCTGGTCTCATACTTTCCCCAATTTATTACAATAATTTTAGGAAAAAAGTCTTTTTTTACATTACAAAGCTATACATCTCTGTGAGAAAAAACTGAGGACATGCCACAAAGGGTAAGGCTTAAAATAATGCCACCCAGGCACGCGCAGCCCCGCCTACCTCAGGCGGGGAGCGGCGCGAAGAAGCCTGCGTCAGTCAATCCGGCCAATCCCGCGTCTCGTCCGCCCCGCAGCGTAGCCCCGCCCCTGAGCAGGACGCCCTCACGGATTCGGCCGCGCGCGTTTTCTACACTGAGAATGGTGTAGGAAGACGTAAACCACGATTTCACTTTCAGGACGGAAAGTCCATAAGACTCAACTGTGATTTTACCTAGCACTACACCATCTCCCTGTACAAGTAGTTCAAGAAAACAACCTATGAGTGCAACACTTAAAGAACAACTAAGGAAAACTAGATCTTCATTTAATTCCTGTTCCAGTGTGGTAAAGCGTCTTAAAGTAGAAAATGAAGAAAATAAGATCTTTTCAGAAAAAATGTCTTCAACAGAAGAAAACTGTTTGAAATTTCGAGAAAGTATTAAACATATAGACAATGAATCTGAAGAAAATACATATTTAAAAAATATCTTCAAGAATATCAATGTATGTGAATCTAAGTCAGTTGATACTGGGTCATGCAGTGATCTCCAGGATGACTTTGTGAATGAGAATCTTCCCAAAAAAGAATTAAATGAAGAAAAATCAAAATTAGTGAAGCAGATTCAGGAGAAAGAAGGTCTTCTGAGGCTAAAACTAGCCAAAATGTATAGATCAAAGGTGAGAATAATTTCAGAACCACTGCATTATTATTATTTTATTTTTAGATAAATGATAGGAAAGTAATTTCAAAAAGGGGGAAAAAGTTATTTTAGCATAATAAGCAATGAGCCAAGTACCCAGAAAATGGCTTCCAACAACTTTAACTCAAATATAAGTCATAGATTTAGGTTAAGTAGAAGAAGCCTACTGCTTCGTTTAGACACCAGCTAACTTTTTAAGAGCCCCAGCTAATTTAATGTACAGTTGGAATTTTGGACCAAATAAAATAGCCATAGAACTCAAGTGAGAGTCATTGGCTATTTAAACATTCTATTTAAAACCATCCTAATTTTCCTAGGTAGAAGTCCCATTCATGACCAAGCCTGTTACCCTTTAAACCTACTCATCAACTTTCATTACGTAAGTTAAAATAGGATGTCTATCTAGTTATTGACATACATTTATGTTTCTTTCCTGTTTCAGAATGACCTGTCTCGGTTACAGTTGTTAATAAAGAAGTGGAGAAGCTGTAGCCAGCTGTTGCTTTATGAGTTGCAGTCAAGTTATATCTGAGAACAAGAAACTCAGCCTCACTCAGTTCATCGACCAGTATGGATCAGATGATAAATTTCTACACTTTAACAGAAGTGAAGAAGCATTTATAGATGTTTAATTCATAATTTTTTCAAGAATATCTTTGAGAATGACAACTTAAAAGATACTTATATATTTTAAATGGAAGGTATAAACTATTAGGGCTTAGAGAAAGGTATCTTGATGAACATCAATTTAGGGCCTTTAATAAAAATATAACCTAATTTCTAAAATGAAAAATTAGTATTTTGGATAAATTTGCAAAAGAAAACTACATTTAAAGTAATGTAGAAAAAAGTTTAAATCATGTTTAAAAAATAATTTGGGCAATTCTGGAAGTCAGTTTTAATACATTGTTTTGTTTATTGTGGTAAAAAAAAGTTTTATTTTAAATGTTAAAAAAAAAAAAAAGCCACCCAGAAGGTGTAACCTCTCTCATTATGGACCTTTTCCTTTTGGGCTTGCTCTGAGCATTCTGTTCATTATGGACCTTTTCCTTTTGGGCTTGCTCTGAGCATTCTGTTCAGGTGTTTAGAAACAGTACCAAGGAGGTTGGGAGGAAGAGATTGGACAAGTTTTTTTAGGAAACAGACTCCCAAGTGGGAAATGTATCATCACAGTAAATACTCTGTACCCAAAACTAACTTAAGCCCCTTTTTTCTTTGTATGTGGGAGAATTCGAGTCACATCTCAATTTCATCCTTGGCATTTATATTTAATGTAGAAGCCCAGATTTAACCTCTTTGACATCTCAGAATGACTGTACCTGTTGAGGTAGAATAGGGTTCCTCAAACTTTGCTGCCTATTAAGGTTACCTGAGGAGCTCTGAACAATGGCAGGGATTGAATGCCAACCCAGGCAGTGGTCAGTGGTCCTTAAAGCTCCCCAGGTGAGTCCAGCATACAGCAGAATTTGAGAACTGCTGTGGTAGGCTGCAACAGTGGTGGCCCCCAATAAACCCCATCTCCTGGTGTCCATGCCCTTGTACAGCCCCCTCCCAGACCGGGTTCGGCAATGTGGCTTGTGCCGACTGATGGAATCGCCTACATGGAGAGGGATCCTGGAAGGGTGAGATGCCACCTGGGCCATGTGGCCCTGAGCAGGTCAGTGCAGCTGCACAAGTGGATTAATCCACACTACGTGGTGCAGGACCATCCAGACAACCACAGTCAACCTATAGAATTGTGAAGAGAGAATTCTTGTTTCAAGTCACTTCCTTTTGGAGTATCTTGTCCGCCATGCTGATGCTTCTCACAGCACCACATCACGCTCACAGACCCTACCTTAGGCTCATGGGTGGAAAAGGCCTGCAAGTGCCTTTCTACCAGGCCCTGGCAGAATGTGCCCCAGAGTGCCACAGCTGAGGAGAGATGTCACCTCTCTCGGGTGGGTCAGAACCACAGGCGGGAAACGTGTAATCTGTTTTTTTTCCAGGTTGAGCATGAACAGGCATTCTGCAATATACACTCTTCCTGCACAATAAATACAAAAGGCAGCATTTCGAGTGATACTCAGCCTATAATTAAGACACTCAGACTTGTATTTACTAATGGGTTTTTTTCTTTATTCTGTTTACATGTGACAGCCCCAAATCTGACAAGTGGGTTTTTCTCTTGTTATTGTTTCATTCTGTATGTCAGCAGAGACTGTTCCCCACAATGGCATAGCAGTTCCATCCTTATCGGGTAGATGTACGTAGGCCCTCAAAGATCCTGGCTCCCAGTGCTAGAACCTGGGTCTTCTCTGACTGCACCCATGTCTGTCCGTGCTGGAGCTCTGCCCTGATCCTGTGACCCCTGAGGTATATCCTTAGGCCAGGAATGTTATGGGCCAGTTCTGAATAAATATGGGGAGCTGCTTAGAGCTCAGGGTGGGGCAGGCTGTGCCAGCATCCATTACCAAGAACACCGTGCTCCATTAGCAAGGTCTGCCAGGGCAACACCCACTAGACATGTCTGGAACGGGGATAATGGGGGAAGACACTGCATGCTGGCCCTGGGCTCAGAAAGGGACAGGGCATTTGTGCCACCCTTGTCTTCTGTGGTTGCTCTACTACCCAGGCTGTATGCCTCACAGGCCAGGTGACTGAAGAGGTATTCTGAAAGCCATGAAGCCCCACGTAGCTTCCCTTGGCCCTGGGTGGAACAGCATAAGCCCTGAGCTAGAGGGAGCTTGGAAGGGCAGCTTTCCCAGGGCCCTACGGCGGTCTGCAAGTTGCAGGCCACACCGGCATTAACTCCTTATCCTCTGCAGTCAGCTTCATCCAGGCAAACCAGCTGGATGGCTGTCAAAGGGGTAGATGCATCCGGGGGGCAAAAACCCTTTTCTGTGCAACGCACACAGAAATAACCTAAATCTCTGGATAAATTTTCAAAAATTTCCAGTCCGAACTAAAATGGTTTGTCTTCTATGTGCTACCCACAAAAATTTGAGCAAAAGGACAGTCTTACTTTAATCAAGTTCCAGAACGAGGGCACACTGCTTTTAAAAGCAGTGTCCCAGCAGAAGACACATGGGTATGTGTAAAATGACGTGTCTAGAAAATACCAAAGACACCAGCCGTGATCCCAGCTCTGCCTGCTGCTCCCCCAGTGCTGCCCCGGGAGGGGAGGCTACTTGGTCCAGCTGACTTTGGGAATGTCATAGTGCTCGGTGAGTGTATCCAGGTGTCTGTTGAAGTCCTGCAAAAGCCGAGAGGAAGCCCACATCAGCACAGGCACGAGCAGGGCACTAGGGACACGTGGCACTGCCACTCTGTCTCCACACTCTGCCCCCCTCAGTGAGCCCCTCCTCCCAAAGCCACCCTGCCAGGACTTACACACACCTGAACTCAGCTCTCCCTTAAGTGACCCCAGGGAGGTGCTGCTACTACTGGGTGAGCTCCCCTCCCCACGGACACCCCCGTGGCTCCCTGCCGGACTCCTGACCTCTGGGCCCAGCTTCACGGCTCAGTCTCCCCCACCGAGTGTGACTTACCTCCACTCTCTGCTTGTGGGTTTTGGATGCTTTCTTCAGGATCCTTTCCATTTGCTGGAGAGAGGAGAGAAATCGAGGTGAGTTCATAGTCTCAAGGCACGGGATTGAAGCTGGAAACCCTGGCCAGCACAGCTCTCACACCTGGAATGGCCGGAGGTCTCAGGGTGTAACCCCCCCATCACCAACTTCACTAAGGCTGGTCCGACGGGGTGCCCGGCCACAGTTCATCCCACTGGGAACCCAGATCAGCCGTCCTCTGGTCAGAGTGGCAGGAAATATACTGACAACCTTGTTGGAAAGAAAGGACCAGCAGGATGAGCTGGCCTGTGGGGAGAGACCCTGGAAGAGGCACCGAGGCACCGGACAGGTGGTGGTGAAGCCATCCCGGCTGTTCCAGTCCAGGTGGGCGTCCAGCCCCAGCTGCCATCTGAGCGCAGCAGACTCCAAGCAAGGCCAGCAGAAGAATCACAAAGCTGAGCCCCAGCTGCCCACAGCAGCAGGAGATGGTACTGCCAGTGCCGCCTGGCTGCTCTTCCCTGCCCCTCATCTCCCTGGGCACTGGTCGGTTCCCACCCGGCTGACCCTCCTTCTGAAGTGTCACCTTGTCCATCCCTACACTGTGAGCCCACGTGACGCCTGGGTCTCTTCACAAAAGGCCACAGACTTGGCCGGCTGTCGTGCATCAGGAGCTTGGCGGGGCTCTCCCCACTCCACGCACCAAGTTCACAGGTGTCTTGGGCCCTGTCGCCATCTCCACTTCACAGAGAAAATGAGGACCCGCGTGCACGGTTGGGTGATGGGCTGGAGATGCCACACCCTGGCCCTTTCCTCCAGGCTGGGGCCCCTGCTTCCAGGAACTGACCAGACTTCATGCTCACTATGCTGGACAGACCCTCTTCCATGAGACAATCTGCATTTCCCCAGTGTACCTGACTTTGCTCACTTATCCCTTCTCCAGGTTTCTCATCTCTCTCCCTGGGTCTACAGCAGTACTTCTGTTTTTCAAGGCCCAAAACAAAAACCTTCCCTTGTCCTTCTGCCACCCTCCAGCTACAGGCTCGTTTCTCCATTCCCCTGACAGTTAATCCCCCAAGAGTTATTTCTCCTCCCGGCCTCTCCCCACTCTCTCTCAGGTCCACCCTTATCAGCCTTTCTTCCTCATTCCAGATGCCCGCTGAGGGCTCGGCCCACGGAACCTCTTGGCAGTGTGTGGTGCTGCTGGTCCCTTCCTCCTGCTCGAAACACTTTCTCCACTCAGCTCCTAATGACACCCTCTCTTCGATTTTCCTCCTTCCTGGGGCTCCTTTGCGATTTCGTCTCTCCACCCTCCAGTTACGTAAGGTCAGATCCAAGATTCCCCTGTCACTATTCCTTTCCGAGGGTCTCATCCAGTCCCACAGCAATTCCCAAATGTTTGGAAGAGGAACCCAGACCTCTCCTCCAAAGTGCATGTTCAGATATTGAACTGCCCATGGGAATTCTCCACTTGCACAGCTAAGGGGTATCTCACAGAAGTTCTCTAAATCCAAGATCTTGACCACTCCCTCGACACCTTTAGAAGCCTGCTTTACCTGTGACCTTCCTATCTCAGTAAACAGCACCTTCATTCCAGGATCTCCCACCAAAAACTCTGGTCATCCTCGATTCTCCTTCCCCAGCTCACACCCAACCCAGCAGCTAAATCTGCTGTGCTTCCTTCAAAATCTATCCCAAGCCTGATACCACCCCCAACACTTTCACTGTTACTGCCTTACTTCGAGCCCCTGTTGTCATTCCTCTTGACCCCGACATCGGCCTCCCCCCAGCTCCACCCCTGCTCCAGGGGACACCCCAGCCCTACCTCGAACTATGACCTTAGGGAAGAACTGAGGTGCAACCACTTGTTAAATGCTCACCACCAAGCTATGAGGTAGGGACTTAGCCCCACTTTACAGACAAAGAAAGTGAGGTATGGTTAGCCGGCTTGCCCAAAGTTACACCACCACTAAGTGGTATAGACAGAATGGAACCCATGTCTGTCTTGCCACAGCTGGTGAGTCTCCCCCTTTTTGGGGGATGGGGTGATGATTTAATTGAGCCTGGGAGTAAGGAGTTTCCTGATGTTAACTGGACCAATTCACCCAGAGCAAGGGTGGGGTTTCTTAGCCTTGGCGCTGTTGGCATTTGGGGCAGATCAATCTTTGCTGTGGGGGATGCCCTCAGGCACTGCAGGATGTTGCCAGCATCCCTGGCCTTGACCCACTAGATGATGCAGCGCTCCCACCCCCCAACCCAAACTCCAACTTCTGACAAACAAACGTTATATTCAAACATGACCACGGGTCTTCTTGGCGATGGAAATGGAGAACAAAACAGCTCCCCGTTAAGAATCGCTGATTTAGACTGATTATTCCCTACCCGGGGCTTAATGGGCTGAGCTTATTTATCCCACGCTGACCTCTCCTGTCCCCAACTGTCCATATTTGTAAAGTGTTTAATATTAAGAGAGGTAACTTAATCAGTTTTAACGATACAACCCATTTGAATTTGCCAAAGTCACCCCGGAAACAGACTTTGTGGTGACTTACAGCAGGGAGCGTGACCATTTAAAATCAACAGCTAACATCGGTTGAGTACTGACTCTGTGCCCAACTGCGTAACAAATGCCTTATCTACATTACTTTCATCCCTTTTAAGACAAAGCACTATTCTGACCCCTAGAGATGAGTAAACCGAGGCAGAGAAACGAGTCGCTGATTCAGTGACACTCAGCAAACAAGGGATGGCGCTGGAATGCAAACCCGGCTCTCCAGCGCTGGACGCCTTTCAAAGCCGCCTCTAGCTCTCCCCTCTGCGGTCCACTCGGACCGGCGGGGCTTCGCGTCCTCGCAGGCGCCCGGGCCCTGGGCTCCTCCTCTCGCTCACGCATCATCTTCTCCCCCAAATTAAGGTCCCTTCTGATCGCTCGCCCTCCTGCGGGCGTCCCCGGGGCTGACACGGTCTGAGTCTCGGGGCGCTGCCCCCTCATCCACGCCGGGAGCCCCACCAGCCTCACCCGCTTCTCCTGCATCTTCTCGAAGGCCGCCTGGGCCGGGGTCCGCTTGTCCAGACCGCGCCGCTTCTCCTCCTCGTTCTTTTTGCTCGTTCCCATCGCTTCCAGAAGCTTCGCCTTGTCTTTGTCCTTTTTCTTCTTCCTGGGAGGGAAGACGAGGGTGAGGGAGGGTCAGAGAAGGCAAGAGCCCGGGGGTCTCAGGAAGAGGTTTAAGGGGACCCCTAGGCCCTCGGGACTCACCGCTTGGTCACGCCGAGCTCTGCGACCCCTTTCAGCTTCAGAGGCCCCTTTTGGACCTGCTCGTAAGCCGCCATGTTTCCCGGTCGAGAACTGTCACACTTCCTGTTTGAGGATATTACTTCCGCCCAAATGCCCGCCTCACTTTGTCTGGATTGGCTGAAGCAGATAGTGCGCATGCGTTCATGGCATCTGGAGCCCCGCCACTCTTCTGGGTTGTGGCTGGGCAGCTTCTTTTACGTTCCGTCTCCTGCCACACTTCCGGGTTCGGTGCCCGCTTCCGGTTTCTGTGCCCTGGCGGGCGCGTGTGGGTGGAGTGCCCTGACTTGTGAAATGTTTTAGACAAAAACCCCCCTTTTCCTAAAACCCAACGTTTTCTTGAGTTTTGCCTGCCTTGGGATGTCCTGTTCATATTTGTTAATATATTTGGAGGGTTCAAGAGATAATGAAACCTACTAGTGTAAAGCCGACTAGTATTCGTTAGTTTTTCAGCTTTGGTAAATGGCAATATTATGTGAAACCTGTCAGTGGTATTTTTAAAAAATAGAAACTTCCCACCTCCTTCCAAAATGATTAGCAATTTCGTTCTGATTCTTTCCAGCACAAAAGGGTGTATATGCCGGTATCTAGATCGGTGAGATGTTTTACGTCTGCCTTCAGCTTTTCATTTAGAGCTTTCAAATGCCTTGAAGCTCTTTACGGGGCAGCAGGCACACTTCCAACCCCACCGTCCTCGAAGCCTGCATGTCCTGCGGCTGAGTGAAGCCCTCCCCAAGGGATGACGTCCACATGCCCACAAATCTTAGCTTTTTGTCCTGAATCCGTAGCAGTGGAATCGCAGAATTCAAGAGTGTGCACATTTGTGCATTTTGATCTGGACTGAGGCTGCCAGAATTGTGCTCGGGACTTTTGGACGGGGGCAGTTCAGGGGTGGAGGAGGGAGAAGCAGGGAGCAACCCCAAGTCAAGAGGACGTCTGACCGAAAGGTACTGTGCCTGCCATTTCCAGGTCTACCTGAAGGGGGCAGCAAGCGACGGCCCAATTCTCCAGCTGCAGCTTCAGCCTTGGGTCTCCTGCAGTTGCGCGAGGGCGGCAGGAGAGAACCTGCTTCCTGGAGCCACGCTTATAAGGGGCTGCCAGCCCTTGGCAGCTTACTTGTGTCATTACAGAATAGAACCAGCTCTTCAGGGAAGGAAGACATACTATGAATACTGGAGAAATTTGTTCTTCCCAGCCAACCCAGCTTTGGAGTTCCCAGCTTTGGAGTTCCTCTCTGGCGCTTCCAGGGCTGCGGTCCTGAAGCAAATGGCTTGACCTCTCGAAGCTTCTCTTTTCTATTTTACTCAATAGGAATGATGATGATAAGGATGATTAACAATGACAGCTAATACTTTATATGGATCATCTTATTTACACTCACAGCCACCCTATTAGGTAAACCTAAACCCTGATTTTATAGGTAAGGGAAACTGAGGCACAAACTGTGATGCAACCTACGGTAAGTGTCCACCCTTGTTTTGTCACCACACTGTGAGGTCATCCACTGTAGATGTGTCACTATTTTCTAAACCTCCAAAACAACGTTTTTTAACGTTTTAAAATAATCATCTCCTAAAGAGAACATTTTAATTTAATGAGAGAAGTCAAATACTAGTGAATAAAATTTTGTCGAGGATTGTGCTTTGGAGGGCCACAAATCATTGAAATTGCAATATTACCCCCATTGATAATGTATGTTTTAAAGGAGAAAATGTGCCAAGTTAAACTATGACACATAGTTTTGACCACTTAAAATTCTGATATCCATTTAAAGAGTTGTGAGATTTAAATGCACAGAGATTATTATGTACTACTCAGGTGTATACATACAAAGAAAATACAATAAATCAGGTTTCCTAAAGGTGTTCATCTAGAGAGTATACTTTTCAAAATCACTTTTCAACTTAGGGTTGTTGATGTCTGTTCTTCATCACATGACATCATCCTCCGAACCATCAGGGACCCCAGGAAGGAGTGTTTCTTTAAGAGAATCTACATTGTTTCCAAAGAATAGAGTAGGAAAAGGGAAAAATGTTACCTGAAGGTGGAAAAACATGGCAAATGAAAGTCAACACTGGCTACTATGAATGAAATTCTGCTGTAAACATTCATGTATAAATTTTCTGTGGACATATATTTTCAATTCTGTCTACCCAGGAGTGAAAATTGCTTGGTCATATGCGAACTCCATGTTTAACTTTTTAAAGAACTGCCAAAATGTTATCCAAAGTGGCCAGACCATCTTATATTCCCAACAGCAGAGTATGATGGTTCCAGTATCTCCACATTCTGGCTAATATTTGTTATTGTCTTTTTTATACAGCCACCCTAGTGGGTGTGAAGTGGTATCTCCTTGTGGTTTGACTTGTATTTATTTCCCCATCGACTGTTGATTTCAAGCATCTTTTCATTCACTCATTGGCCATTTGTATATCTTCTTTGGAGAGATGTCTGTTCAAATCCTTTACTCATTTTGTTTTGATAGACTATTTTTAGAGTAGTTTTACGTTCATAGGAAAATTATGGGGAAGGTGCAGAGATTTCCCATATACCCTCTGTCCTCACACATGCATAGTCTCCCCCATGGTCAACATTCCCACCAGGGTGATCCATCTGTTACAACTGATGACTTGATGTACAATTTCACTCTTGGTGTTGTACATTCTATGGGTTTGGGAAAATACATACTGCCGTATATCCATCATTATATTCTCACTCAGAGTATTTTCACTGCCTAAAAGCCCTCTGCTCCATCTGTTCATTCTTTCCTCCCCAAAATCTTTGCCCACTTTTTTTACTTGGTTTATTTGTCTTTTCATTATCGACTTGTAAGAGTTCTTTATATATGCTGGAGACTAGTCCCATCCCAGATAGAGTATTTGCAAATATTCTCTCCATTCTGTGGGCATATACAGGTTTTTCGTGTGTGCATAAGTTTCATTTTCCCTGGGTAAATACTCAGCAGGGGATTGCTGAGTCGTGTGGTATGTGTGTGTTGAGCTTCATAAGACACTCACAGCCCATTTTCCAGAATGGCTGTACCGTTCTGCATTACCACCTGCATATGAGAGTTGCAGCTGCTCCGCATTCTCATCAACGCTTGGTGTTTTCAGTTAAAAAAAAAAAGTCCTCAGGGGTCCTTAGAGGCCTGATAGTAGTCACAGTTTACAAGATCACACACTTGGACAGAGATGATAGCTGATAAGGTGAGGCAGCAGGGAAGGAGTATGATAGTCCAGGCCAGGGAGAGTGGGGATGAGCATGGGGGAAAGACCTAAGAGCAGTTCAGGGGGTCCTAGGGTGTGGGGCTGGAAAAGGCTGAGCAGGAGAGGAAAGTGGAAAGACAGGCAAGGCCCAGAGCAGGAAGGGCACAGAGCACCCGATAAAGGACTTTGGACTCCCAGATGTTCTGCCCCAGAGGATTCTGGGTCTTAATAAATTGGCAGCTGTTGCATTGTGTCTACCTCTTCAGGACACATGGTGCACGTTAGCATGTGAAAGGCTCTGACAAATCCTGCAATAAAGAACTCTGGGGTTATTTAACCTACTTCTCAAACTTAGACCTTGAATTGCCTTTCTCAAGCCATAACATAATCATAATCTCCAGTGCACACCTTGAGACTTCATCTAGGTTGTTCCCTAGTATGCTGCCAGTGCTTAGAACTGGCTTATATCCAACTGTCAAATATTTTTATTTTTGGTTGCATTAATGATTTCATTAGATCATTAGAACAACTCTGTAAGGGGTAGGTACTAATAGAGCATAACTTTCATCTTACAAATGAGACTCAGAGAGGTCAAATGACTTGCCTAAGGCCATACAGCTAGTGGGTGAAGAACTGGTACTTGAACTGAGGTATGCTTGCAGCTTTTCCACCATGCCACCGGTCTCTGGAATGTGCTCCATACCCTCCTGCTAACACCCCCCACCAGACTCACCCAGTGGTGGGAGATGTGGTCAGCTCTTCCAGGACTTCCTTCTGCCCTTCTCCTTGCCCTGGTGGCCGTGGACATCCTCTGGCTGTTGCCCAGAGAGCTGGGCTGTAACTTGATCTCCCCCAGCCTGGGGGTGACAGTGTGGGTGGGCGGGTGACAGCCAGGGCAGGGAGATTTGCCCAGACACTAGTACGCGGCAGCCTGGCAACCCGCATGGTCCGGAGGAGACCAGGGGCTTCGGGAGCCTGTTCCAGAATCTTGGCAGTGGTCTTCACCATGGGCAACAAGCAGACAGTCTTCACTCATGAGCAGCTGGAAGCATATCAGGTAGGAGTGGGGGTCTGCACCCTTGGTGGGTTTGGCAGCCTTGGTTACCGGGCCTGAGAAATGGGGACAGCATCCCTTTGTCCTGGGCGTGCAGTCAGCAAGGGATCTTGATGCAGCTCTGCATACAGCACCTGGCAGAGATGGGTGTGGGGTGGGCGGGGAGAGGAAAAGGGTGCCCAAGGCAGGGTCTGGGTCTGAGTCAAGCCAAAATCTCTTTTTGCAGGACTGCACCTTCTTCACAAGGAAGGAAATCATGAGGTCAGTGTGGGGAGAGAGGGAGGAAGACACAGCAACAACTTTCTGTACCTCGCTGGAGGGTGTTTGCAATTTGACTCATTGCTTCGTGGCGGTTCAAGAGCTAATGGGAGCGTTGGCAGGCATGGTCAGTGGATGGAGGCAGACATGGGGAGGCTGAGAAGTCACATCATGTCACATTGTCACGGCCTCTACTGATGAGCTTTCTCCCAAGGGCAGTGGGGCAGCGTGCAGAGTGTGTGATGAGGGGAGAGACTGATCAGCCTGTTGAAAGATCCCCACTGCCCCCCACCCCCGCCCCAAGGCCAAGGTGAAGAGGCTGCGATTGGCAGCTGGGAGCCCAGGGCCGGAGCCAGCTCTGGGCTGTGGGGCCGGCATCATGATGAGGGTGTGGGAAGACAGCCTGAGGCTCTGTAGGCCCTTGGCATGAGCAAGACAGGCATAGATGGGTATTTCGCATCCCCGCTGGCCCATGGAGCCATTGTCCAGAGGCCCCCCTCCGTGAACTTGGAGCTGTGAAATCCAAGCTGGCCAGGTTTCGGCTGCAGAGGGATCAGGGCCAAGGCGCCATTGTCTGGGTGAGGCCAGCTCCCGGGTCACCCTGGCCATCGCGATCGGATTACTGATGGGGAAACTGAGGCTCGGACAGGGGAGGCAGTCTCTGGCTCTGCAGCTGGGTGGAGCCCCAAGGAGTTTGAGGGCTGCCATTTCATCTGTGCCAAGTTTCTAGTTCACAGACATACTAACCAAGGCTCAGAGGGGAAGAGGGCCTCGCTCGAGGCCATACAGAAATCTTAACCCGAGGTGTTCCCTGAAGGGATTCAGACGGGGAACTGGATGCTCAGGTCTGAAATTCCAAATGCCCACTGCGCCAGTTCCTGGCCATCACATGACCCGGGGGCTCCTGTCCCCTTCCAAAAGTCCCTAGTGCTGGGGCACCTCTGACTCCTCAAGGGTGGTCTCCACACGGCTGCTTGGCACAGCCCCAGTGATGGTGGGGCATCACCCAGTGATGGCGTTGGACTGGAGAGCTGGTAGTGTGGGTGGCATTTGGTGTTTTGCAAAAATGCTTTATTCACCCTTAAAAAAACTTGAGTATTAGCCTTTTGTCTTTGCTCTGCCCCATTGAGGAAACCCTGCCTCCAATTATGGAGAGAAGGAAAATGTGAGGATGGGGGTCTTTAGAGGCAGAGGCTTGCTGACAATGTGCTGATGCCCACAGATTCATGTATTAGTTCAGACTCTCTGAGTGCTCGATGTGAAATGACCTCGCTGTAAACAGTCTCCCTTCTGCCATCCCTATCTGCCTGGGAAGCTCCTATTCATGCTTGAAGGCCCAGCACCAGTGCCCCCTCCACCAGGAGGTCCTTTCTCCTCCCACTCGCGTCTCCCTCAGCTCTCAAGCCTTGTCTCCCTCCACCTTGGTGCTGTTCCCAAAGAAGTGTCTGTGTCTGGTCATGTATGTTTGAGGGCTGGGCCCAGGGCTGATAAGCTTTTGGGGACCTGGCATCCTTCAGTGTGGAGTTAGCAGCTGAATGAGAGAGGAAGGACAAGGTCCTCTCCCACCTCCCAGCCCTTCCCGGTACTTCCCTCCCCCACACCAGGCTCTTCTATCGCTACCAGGACCTGGCCCCCCAGCTTGTCCCTCTTGACTATACCAGCTGCCCTGACGTGAAGGTGCCCTATGAGCTCATTGGCAGTATGCCTGAGCTGAAGGTATGTGTGGACCATGGGGAAGATGGGGGAGAAACAGTAGGGATGTCTCCTGCTGAATTCCTATGAGGTGGGTGCATTTTACAGATGAGGAAACTGGGGTTCAGAGAGGTTAAGATACCTGGTCATGACCACACAGCTAGGATGTGACAGAGACAAGATCCAAACCCTAGGTTGCCGGAAGGATGAGATGACCTAATGCAGGTAGAGCTGCACGGCGAGTTCTCAGGGAACGTAAGTTCTTCTTTCCGTAACAAGAGATACTAAATGCAAGTTTTTCTTAGTTGGATGTTCAACACAGTTTGTGTCTCTGAAGGGGACTTGTGGAGTAAGTGACTGAGTAGAGATTATTCCATCACAAGGGCCAGAAACCTCATTCAAGAAGGACAAAATGGATTGGCTCGCATGAGCAAAAAATCCACGGGCTGGGCCAGTGCCAGGTACTGCTGGAAGCAGGGTCTCCGAAGATGTGCTCGGGGGTCCCCCTCCATCTCTCGGCTCCTCCCAGGAGGAGGTTTCAGCTCCAGGCAGCCTGTCCTCGTGAGGCAGCGAAGGGAACCTCCAGGGGCCCCGGGTTTCCTGGTCAGCGTCGCCGTCAGGAGAAAGCATGTCCCTCCGTCCCAGTTTTTCAGAAAAAGCCTCCCATTCTCTGATTGGCCAGTTTTAGTCACACGCCCCTCTCAGAGCCAATCATGGCTTCCAGTGAATGGAAATCTCCGGCCTCTCCAGCCAGCGGGGTGAACGCAGCCCGGACCACAGGGTCGGCAGGGGAGTCGCCCTAAGGCCTCTCCGGGGGGAGGGAGCTTGGCAGGGGCGTACCTGGGGGCTTCCAGGGAGGTGGGTGCTGAGAATGTGGGGCTCCCCAAACCCCGCTTCCTGCGCCCAGGACAACCCCTTCCGCGAGAGGATCGCCCAGGTGTTCTCCGAGGACGGGGACGGCCGCATGACCTTGGACAACTTCCTGGACATGTTCTCTGTGATGAGCGAAATGGCGCCCCGGGACCTCAAAGCCCACTATGCCTTTAAAATTTATGGTGTGTGCAGGACCCCGGGGTCGGGGAGCCTGGAGGTGGGGTGTGGGAGCACGACTAGGCCTCGGGCAAGGGGCTGCCCTGCTGTCACTGGCGTCTCCCCCAGAGCCTCAAGGCCCTGCGTGGCCGTGTCCCCACCCTACCCCGGTGCCCCCTCGCCTCTCCCCTTGCTCAGTCCACTCTGGCCGCACTGGCCCCGCTGTTCTTACATCTCACCAAACTCTTTCTGCCTCCCGGCCCTTGCTTCTGCTGTACCCTCTGCCGAGAACACCTCTCCCCGGCTCCTTCCTCCCTTGAGATCTAGGTGGAAAGCAGCCCCCACCCCCCATCACTCTCCGCCCCTCACCCTGTTTCTTCCCCATCATGGAGCCATGGTTGCTTCATTTCTTGTTCGCTGATCTGTGCACTTCTTGTCCACTTTCTCCCTGAGAAGACTGGAGAGCAGTGACGGTGTCTGTCTTGTTCACCTATGTCTCTTGTGCCTGATGTATAGTTAGTGCTCAATAAATACTTGTTGACCAACTGAATGAAAGAATAAAAATTTATCACAGTGCCTGGTATCACAGTAGGCACTCACTAAATACTTGTTGAAAAAGCAAATGAATGAAGAACAATTAGCACATGCCTGGCACATAGTAGATGCTCAGTAAGTACTTGTTGAGTGAATGAATGACCTCTCGGCAGCTCTTAATTCCAAAGCAAGATCCAGCTTTTCCCCGGGGGTCCTGGGTTCCCTCCACTACCTGTTTCCTCCTCTGTAACATGGAGACAGGAACTGGCCACGACTGGCCCAGCTGGCCTGCCACCTGCTGTCCCCTGACTCCACATCCCATCCATCCTGCTGCACAGATTTTAACAACGATGACTACATCTGTGCGTGGGACCTGGAACAGACGGTGACCAAGCTGACAAGGGGGGAGCTGAGCGCCGAGGAGGTGAGCCTGGTGTGTGAAAAGGTGCTGGACGAGGCCGATGGGGACCATGATGGGCGACTGTCCCTGGAAGACTTCCAGAACATGATCCTGAGGGCACCCGACTTCCTCAGGTGACCCTCTCTGCCCCCCCGCACAATCCACGTCCACATCTGAGGGGCTTTTACACACAGCCTCTGCCAAGTCCCTCTGTTCATTCATTCGTGACCTGGGGAACTTTCTCAGCCTGCCTGATCTCAGTCCCTGCATCTCCAAAATGGGGATAACTAAGGATCCTGTGGGCTCCTCTGTGGCAGATGCAGCTCTTTGGGTGATTGGGCCATGGGTAGATTTCAGCCCTCACTTGCCTAGACATTTTGGAGTGAACAGGCCTTACAACTGTCCTTAACAGCCCTGGAGAGAATCAGAGCTCCCACTGTAAGGTGGAGATGAGACAGCCCACCACCTGTTTTTGTACTTGCAATGAGTTAAGAACAGTTTTTACATTTTTTAATGTAAGAATATACCAACACTCATGACAGTCAAGTGACATGAGGGTTGAAATTTCCATGTCCATCAACAGTGTTAGCGGCACAGAGCCACACCCGTTGGGTATGTATTCTCTTCAGCTGCTTTCGAGCTACAAGGCAGAGTTGAGTCACTGGGCAAAGTTGGAAATATCAACTATTAGGCATTTTACAGAAAAAAGTTGGCTGACCCCTGAGTTCGTACACTGGAAGAACTTAGAGCAGTGCCTGGCACACAGCAGGCATTCAACAGCTGTGCGCTCTGGAAGCTGTCCTGGCTATTATCGGTGGTGTCCCTGTATGCGCAGACTTCACTACCTTTTCCCTCCATAAGCACGGCTGCTCTCCTGACAGATAGAGAGGGGAAAATGGCAATAGGAATGTCCTTCCACCGACAGCTGCCCGTGTCCCACCCTGCCTGTCTGCCTCTTTAGACCTCATGACAGTCCTATGTAGGAGGGACAGCTATTATCTCCATTTTACAGAGGGGTAAACTGAGGCCCAGAGAGGGGCAAACACTCAGAGTCCCAAAGCAAATCGGGGGTGCAGCCCCGATGTAAACTCTGATTCAAAGAGATGTGCCTTCCAGCCCTGTAGGGGTCAGGAGGCCCACGGCCTGGGGCTTCTTGAGGGGGGGTCCCTCTTCCCGTGTGGCTCCTTGGAAGCCTCAGGGGCGCTGGGGAGGAGGACAGAGGGTCCCCCTGCCTGATGACACTGATGCCTTTCCTCTTGCCCCACAGCACCTTCCACATCCGCGTCTGAGGGCACCGCAGAGGGGCCAGGCTGGAGGAGGGCAGGCGCCCCTCACCCCACCGGGCAGCCTGCCGCCTGGGCTCTGGGAATAAACACACATCTGTGGGTGATGCTCGCTGGGGAGACGTTTTCTACCTTAACCCTGGGGGGCAGGAGGGCGGAAGCCTGGGGTCTCACTTCAGCCCTTCCTGGGACCCAGGTCTGGCTGTACCCTCTCTGGGCCACAGTCTTCTCTTTGTGGGACTGTGAGGGGGAAGGGCTGATTTCTAGATCTCTCGCCACTGTGAGGGCTGGACGTGCCTCGCTGTGGGTCTTGGTGGGCTGAGACGGGGTGTGGTGATCTGGCCAGCACTGTCCCATGGTGCCCATTTCCCACGGATGACCCCATCCAATTGCTCAATCCCCTTTCCCCCTCAACCCCTGAGTTCCTCAAGGGGGACTGATTGATGCCTTAACCCCTTGCTGACTCATTAGAACCACTAGATGAGGCCTCAGAGGGATGTCATTCACTGAGGCTGGCAGTGTACTTTACAGTTTATGAAGCACCTACCTTTCTGCTGTTGCATAGGCTGCCTATGACATCCCAGTGGGGTTGGATGAGAAGCGATTGCACTTCATTCAGAGGGAGCAGAGTCATTTGCCCAAGGCCACACTTCAAGTCATCTGCAGAGGCAGACTTGAACCCAGGTCCACTTCACTTCAGATCCCAGACCTCTAGACCTTGCCTATTTGGAAAGCCCCACACCCACTCCACCTGCAGTCATCCCAGGGACCCTGTCTATAGCCCCAAATAGTCCAGGAATGGTCATCCCTGCGACTGAGACCTTCCCAGACATCTCCATTGTGCATCATGTACTGTGCGCACAAGCCCCAGGATTTATGAGCATCTTCCCGGTTCATCCTGACAAAGAGCAACTGCTCTTCTCACCCTTTTCCAGATGAGGAAACAGGCCCAGAGAAGTCTAATGACTTGCCAAAAGTCACACAGCCTCACAACCCAGGATTCCTTCCAGAGCCCACCCCAACCACAGCCCTGGGCTGCTTCTGTTTACAAAGGAAAGGAGCACATAAGCTTCCCCTAAACTGACATTGGTATTGGGGATGTTCTGTATATATGCCATCTCCTTCATTTGACCAAGAACCCCAGAAGAAGGGCATGAACAGCCCCGTTTGTAGGCAGGGATGCAATTGGAGTAGAACTGGGTGCAAGAGAGGAAGTGACTTCAACTGGTCTGGCTTCAAATCCTGGAGCCGATACCCAGCAGTTTAGCATGGCCATGCCTCCCCCCCTCTCTGAACTTCAGTCTCTTCTTTAAAAAGCACAGAATGAGCCTATTAGGCCTGCTCAGAGGTGTAAAAGAAACAATGAGCAATGAACACAGAGGGTCTGGTGTGGGGCCAGGCACACAGTAGTGCCTCAGTCCCTTGCTGTATCTGATTATTATTACTGTTCAGATAACCAGGTCACCCCGCTGGCAATTGTAGGAACAGAGCCAAGCAGTCGGTGTCTTTATTACGTTTCTCAGGCCCCTGAGGGCTGGTGGTTCTAGAAAGCTAGGGGTCCAGGTGTGAGCAGCCCCTGGGAGCGAGGGTCCCAGAGCTCTTCTCTAGCAGTACCCGGGGGCAAAGGGTGGCGGCCTGCGGTACTCCTCAGGAAGGCAGCTCTTCTGGGGTTCTGCCAAGTCTCTTGGCTCCGATTTGGACACCTTTGAGGCCAGAGCCCTCACTACCGCTTGGTGCCACTCCCTGACCCTCGGGGTCACCTCGCTCCAGCTGGCCAACCTCGAGGCCCACTTGGAAGGGTCATGTCCATCTCTCGAAGCCTGGAGCTGTGAGGACCTTGTAGCCACAGAGGGGTCCATGTGGATGTTATCTTCCCAGTCTGCATCACCAGCCCTGGCTTCTGGGCCGTGGGTCACCACCACTGACCGCCTGGTGTCCTGCAGCGCTGACAAGCTCACGGCTCCCAGATGGGATTTCAGCTGCCACCGGACCCTCTTGCCTGCCTGGGGGAGCATCTTGAGGCTCCTCCAGAGTTTCTGGTAGGCCTCCTCTAGAGGTACTTTTGGGGGACAGGAGGAAGAGGCTTCCTCTGTGGGTGCTCTGCCCATCTCTGCCCATGGCTTCCTTTCCTTTCGCTGATGGAGCAGGACCGGCTTTGCAGTGGCCTGAAACTAAGAGCAGGTGGGACCTGGGGTCCATCCCACCCACCAGAGCTTGAAATCTGCCCCAGAACTTGGGACCTAGGTCCCACCCAGGCACCCTGTGGTGGAAAAAGTCCCTCTGTGGACCCCCAAATATGATCCCATGCCCCATCCTTCCCATCCTGGTACACGGTTTCACTATCTCCCCAAGAGGTGGGAGCACTTTTTCCATAAAGAGCCAGATGGCACATATATTGAGCTTTGCAGGTCACACAGTCTCTGTCTCATCACTCAGCTCTCTGCTGTGAGGCAAAAGCCGCAGAAATCACCCGTCTACGGGCAAGTATGCCTGTGTTCCTATTACAACTCTATGGACTTGGAAATCTGAGTTTCATCTGTTTTTCATGGGTCGTGAAATATTATTTTTCTTTTGACTTGTTTCAACTACTCAAAAATGTAAATGCCATGCTTAACTCGCAGGCCATACAGGACTGCACAGCAGGCAGGGTGTGGCCCTCGGGCTGTGGTTCGCTGGCCTGGTTATTCAGGTCAAAAACTTGGGTGTCCTTTACAGTAGATGGTGTCAGTGCCCCATCCACGTCCTTAGCTCTGAGTAATGCCAGCAGTGGGGACTCTGCCTAGGGGTCTTCTTTGGCCACATGGCAGATCAGAAGTAGCAGAGAATTAAAATCCCCCAGGCACAGAGCTTGACCAATGACTGATTGAAGCCAGAGTATAAATACCCCAGCTGACCACCTGTGAGGCAGGATAACTGAAGCAGGTGTTCTATGCAGAGTCCCAGCCACCGCAGGGAGACTGAGCCCTGGTGACCCACAGGGGTGACCCGCTCGCTAACTTCCATTCATTGGCTGCCCACCTCCCAGGTCTCCTAGACACCTGGGATCACCTCCCAAATAATGGAGGACCAGGGCCCTCAAACCATGACAAAGTCCCTCTTCCCCTCACCTTTCACATCAAGCCATCAGCAAGCTTCCTTTAAAAATATCCAAAATATCCACTTCTTGCTCCACCCCCAGGGTTCTCTTTCTGGCCTATCCCACCTGGACCCCGTCCCTGCCTCCTTCCTGACAACTCCACCACTGGCCCCTGACAGCCCCTTCAGCAGCTGGCAGCCACAGGGAACATTCACCACCACTGATCCCATCCTGCTCAAGCTCTCTCATGGCTCCTCTACAAACCTGGAACAGAATCCTCACTCTGGCCCCAACGCCCTGCATGACAGGCTCCTGCTGACCCTGCTCCTCTACTCCCTAACTCTCTCCCTTTCACTTGCCCCACTCCATCCACAAACTGACTTTTGTTGTGCTTCCATTTTTCAAACACACTGAACCTCAGGACCTTTGCACATGCCATTCCCTGTGCTTAGAACATCCTCTCTGCACCTCAGTGTGTGGTCGGCTCCTCATCATCATCCTGTACGTCCCAGCTCAATGCCACCTCCTCCAGGAGGCCTTCTCTGACTATCCCTTCTGACACCCATCTGTGCACCCACTGATGTCCATCACATCAGCCTGTTTCATTTCCACCACCGTCAGAACTTCCCTGCCATACAGGGGGCCCTGGAGGACCCTTAGCCTCGACCTAGGGGTGCCCGAAGGTCCAATCAGCTGTGATTCATTCATCTATTCATTCAGTGAGAAAACAGAGTGATGTGACAGAGAATGCAGATGGGACTTTAGGTCTGGAGACTAGGGAGAGAGATTATTGAAGAGCTGAAGGAAGAAGCCAGGCATGGGAAATCTGAGGGCAGAGCACACAGCCTGTGCAGAGACCCTGAGGTTAGCTTGATGTGTCTGAACAACAGAAGGAACGGCAGAGGGGCTGGAGCTGGGCTGGTGCTGGGCAGGAGGAGGAACAGAGGTCACAGCTGGGATTTTAATCTCAGGGTTTTGGGAAATCACTGGAAAGTTTTAAACTTGGAGCTACAGGTTGTACCCTTCTTTCTAGAGACTCTCCTCCGGCAGCTGCTGGCTGCATGTACTCCTGCCCCTCCCCGGGCTGGAGATGCCAGCTTTGTTACATACCTCCTCAGGTGCAGCCGCTGGGTGGGCGGAGGGGTTCTGAGGGTCCCTGGGGCCACAGGCAGGGCTGGTGGCTTCCCCAGCCAATGCTTTGAAGTACAGGAAGAGATCCTTGTAATCCACATTTGCTGGATTTTTCTGCAGGGCAGAGGGCATCCGCAGCTCAGCCTCAAGAAGGGGGGATGGGTGGGGCTGCGATCCCAGACAAACCCTGGAAGTCCAGGCCTAGGAGCTGCCTGGCCAGCAAACCTAGGACGTGCCCCTCCCACACCAGCTTCCGAGGGCGAGGCCCGGCCACCTGCCTTACGGAAGCACCTATTCCTGTAGATGAGCTGTGATGATTCTCTGCACATGAACCCTTCTGAAACAGGCCAGGCTGCAGGGAGGGGACTAGGAGGGGCAGGGCCACGGGGAATAGGGACAATGAGATTGACAGTTACAGAGGATGAAAGGGGACGGTGGGAGCAAAATGAGCCTGAGGGGCTTGGCCCATGGGAGGGTGGCTACTGCACACGGGGGTCTCAACTCTCACCTGCCCGCAGGGCTGCGTCAGCAGCTCCTCGTGTGGCCACACTGGATGCTGCTGGTAGAAGGCGACCAGGGCATCCAGCGAGGTGTGGGCCCCTTCTTCCCCAGAGATCAGGAAGGTCCCATCATCCAAAAGTTTCACCATGATGTGGCGGCAGCAGCTTTGGGCTCTGTGGGGACACTGCCTGGGTAGGGACATCCCATTTCCCCTCATTCTGTCCCCAACCCTTAGCCTCTGAGTGGCAGCATCTCCACTCATACCCAAGTGACACTAGATAGGTGACTAAGGCATTGTGCTTCGGTTTCCCCATCTATAATGGGACTACTAAGGCTGACCTCAGGAGTTCTTGTGGAGATGAAATAAAAGTAGGTAAGCAGGTAAAAAATGAGCTTGGTACCTGGCTAGGGGTAAATGATCAATAAAAATGGTAATGAAAATTTGAGGCAGGCCCTTGCCTAAGACTTTGTGCCTAGCACACAGCAGGTGCTCAATAAATGCTCCATTAATGAATAGATGTATTTATTACCACTATGTATTTATGCCCACTATGTACTCACTATGTCTCATTTCATCCTCACAACAAACAAAAAAGTAGACCCATAAATACTGACCACAGACTGTTGGTTATCATTGGGACGGGGGATGGATGAAACAGGTGAAGGGGATAACAAAGTATAAACCTCAAATTATAAAATAAATTAGTCATAGAAATGGAAGTACAACATAGAGAATATAGCCAATAATATTGTAATATCTTGGTATGGTAACAGGGGGTTACCTGCACTTAAGTGTGATGGGCATTTAGTAATGTATATAATTACTCAGTCACTATGTTGTACATCTGAAACCAATATAATATTGTATATCAACTATATTCCAATTAAATAAAAAAGACTGAATTAATTTTAACTTTCCTATGTAACATTGAGGGAGGCACAGAAAGGCTAAGTAACTTTTCCAAGGTCACACAGTGTATAAGTGCCAGAACCAAGTCCTGGACTATGCAACTCAGGGCCTAAGCTTTTCCTGCTGTGGATAACTCTGTAATGAAACCATTGGATTTTTTATTCATGTGGCCTAGAATCCTTTTGAAAGTAGTTTGTGTTGCTGGACCTGGTAACTGAGATGTCAGATTAGGCTTTGAGGCCTCAAGGAGCGGAATGGCCCTCAGTTTCCCTAACAGGTCTGCCTGGGTGGAGTCATAGGTGCCAAGCAGACAGTGGAAGGGAGAGGGGTGGTAGGGGGATGGCAGCAGCCATTCTCAGGCCCCAGCAACCCATGTTCTCAGACACCCAGTCTGTTACCACCAGGCCCATGTCTGCTGGTTACAGCCAGACCTGCAGCCATCAGTCTTCAGTCAGAGCTGGCCAGAACTTCACACTGGTTGCTCTTTGAGAAGGTGTGGCATGGAACACCCTTGTTCCCCTCCAAGGAAGCCCCAGTGCCCTCCTGGTCTTGCTCCTGCCCCTGTCCTTAGCCCAGGCCTTACTTGTAGGACAGCGTGTAGCCCACGTGGCTGTGGCTAACCCTGAAGAGAAAGGATCCCAGTGGTTGTGACTCCAGCAAGTTCTCGGCATCCCTGGAAGGGCACACACAGGGGAGAGAGGGCTCGGGTCCAGTCGCCGAGTATACCTACCAGACTCCTGGTGCTTGAGTCATCCGGGTCAGAGTGAACAGAGAACCTAAAAACACCTTATTTCTTGGTTGTGTCAGACCTTGGGATATGCAGGGACAGGGAGGTACAGAAGCGGTGGATGGCCTCTGATGACTGTACCTTAGGAAGACTTCCTCCCAATCCCACAGCCCCTGCCTGCCTTTCCAATGCCTGGACTCCCCACATTAAGGAACCTTTGGGTGGATCAGGTGTCACAAGTAACAGACCAAGAGCCATTCTCAGAGGCAGAGTTCAGAACCCAGCTCTGCTGTTCATTGGCTGGTGGTGGCACTCCCTTTCTGACCTTGAGCTTCCTCAAGGGGAAAATAAACCCTGACTCTCAGGGCTGGTGTGAGAGGAGGTAGGTATGGGGATTGCTAGCTGGTCAGCGCTCACCCCTCACCAAATGTTCCCTGTTATCATCACTATTACTTACTGTCATTACTATTATCCGGGGCTTGCAGAGAGCATGATGGCCTTCGAGGGGACAAGAGGGGGAGCTTTTGGACCCATTTGGCCAAAACAGGGGCTATTGACCATGTGTGGCTACTGAGCACTTGCAACGTGGTTGGTCAGAATCAAGATGTGCTTTAGCGTCCAATACATGGCGGATTTTGAAGGCTTAGTACAAATAAAGTGATGTATACTATCTCATGAAAGGGTTCAGTATTGGTTTTTTAGTACATACTGAAATATTATCTTAGATATACTGAGGTATGTAGATATAGGTATACTATATATACTGAGATATACTTTTATTTTATAAAAATAAAAGATATGACTAAAATAAATTCTGCCTGTTTCTTTTTATTTCTTTTAAAGTAGCTACCAGAAAGTTTAAAATGGCAATGTATGGCTCACATTGTATTTTTTTTGGCACACCCAGAACCCAAAAACCATGCACAATTCCTTCTCTCAGTGGCTTTCATAGTGTTCTCTTAATTTCCCACATGCAAAGAGAGGCAAAAAATGCTTTCTCCACGCAGTTAAAGCCAGGCCCTGGGGGTGGCTAATGAGGCGAATTTGTGCACGTCTCAGGGCTCAGCCCAGTGGAGAAAGTGCACCTTGGTTATACCCCTGACAAATCAAGAGCAGCTATCTGGGGCACTGTGTTACGGATTCTGAGGCTGCATCCTGCCATCACTGATGGGTGATGCCCGGCCTGGGTGAGAGGGGACAGGGACCTGTCAGGTCCCTGGCAGCAGTGGTCTGGTGACCATTTGTATGGAGAAAGCCAAGGCCCAGAGAGGAGAAATAATTTGCCCAAGGTCACAGAGCGAGACCACACCTCAGAGGAGGTCAGATTCAAGCCTGGAATTCCATAGCTCCACAGCTCCTTCTATCCTCTTAACACACTGAGCTAAGCTGAGCCCAGAATTCTGCCCTGAAAAACACCCAGGGTGGGGCCAGACAAGGAAAGAGGGTGAAGGGCAGGGTGGAAGGTGTGGGTGTGTCCTCACTTTCTCGAGATGGTACCATGGAACCACGCAGGGACCCCTCCTTGGGCCAGCTGGCCCGCCTGCGTCTGTATGAACCAATCCAGTCGTGGAGGCATCGGCGGGGGCAGCTGTCTGATCTCTGTCATGGCTTCCTGGGGGCAGGTGGGTTACCTGGGGTTGGGAGGAGAAGGAGAGTCAAGCCTGGCCCATTTTCCATCTTTGTTCTATTCTTGCAGCTTATGGCGACTCCTCTTTTGAGAAGTCCTCCAGGCTGCCCAGAGCAATGGCTTGAAAGTAGCTTATATTTCTTGAGCACCTACTATGTACTGGTAGTTTACAACCATTCATTCATTGACTCTTCCCAAAAATCCTCCAAGGACTTTTCCTTTTCTTCCTGTTATGCCATTACTGCAAGTGTGAGGAAGCTACCTTTACAAACCTATGTATTTAGACTCAGAGACTCCAAGAAGGGACTAGTGGTTATTAAAGGGGAGGGATTGGGAGGGTGGGTGGGGAAGGAGGGAGAAGGGGATTGAGGGGCATTTTGTTTATTACACATGGTGTGGGGGATCGTGAGGAAAACAGTGTAGCACAGAGAAGGCAAACAGTGACTCTGTGGCATCTTATTACACTGATGGGCAGTGACTGCAATGGGGTGTGGGGAGGACATGATAACAGGAGTGAATGTAGTAACCACAAACCAGATTGTTTTTTCATGTGAAACCTTCATAAGAGTATGTATCAATAATACCTTAATAAAAAATTAAATAAAAATAAATAATAAAAAAACCTATGTATTTAAATGTAAGAACTGAGTTTATTTAAATATCAAGTCAATATCAGTGTCCCTGGTATGAGGTGGAGATGGCAAAATGGTAAAAGAATGAATGAAATAGCTGACACACAGTGGGTGCCACAAAAGGTTGTCACGGTTTCATAGAGCACTAGAGAGATGTGGCCCCGGACACTTGCTTCTGCTGCCAGCTTTGCCATGTGCGGTGGCCGCTGATGGCACACCTTTCATGTGTCAGCTGCACCATCAACTCACACGTGCTCCTGACAACTGATGACATGGAGCTGAATGGAGAAAACAGTACTGATTTGCAAATAATAGTAAGCTGGTGCAAAGCTACCAAAAGGGTACCATGCCCCGTTGGGTTGTCTGCTCATCTCTCCGCTTGCTCACCCTCAATTCCGGCTCTGCCCCTGACACTGACCCTTCTTGATTCTTCATTATTGTAGAAGGTCATTCTAATGAGCTGTTTTCACAGGAGGGGACTTGCTGACCAATCCAGTCAATATGGACTTTCTCCTGCCAGAGGCAGAGGCTGAGTGCGCAGCCTGCAGGAAGTAGCCCAAAGGAATTGTGGGGTGAGTGAAATTAAACAAATCTATTAAGATATGTTTAATAAAGCAGGGCAACAAAGTTACTGAGCCTGGAATTGGAGCCAGACAGCCTGGACTCAAACCCCAGCTCCCTCACTCAGCCACTCTATGATCTTGGACAAGTCACTTGACCTCTTTGTACCTGTATTTTCATCTGCGATTTGGGGATAATGGTATTTACCTGGGAAGGTATAGCTGACACAGAGTTAAGTGCTATATGTATATAATAAATATTCATGAATCTACTAGTGACCTAGCATGGGATAATGTTTATAGGCTGGTTCTTTTTTCTACCTGGGAGAACTCCTACTTATCCTTCAAGACCCAGCAAAAATAACCCCATCTCCAGGCAGCTTTCCTGCCGCTTCCCCTATGTGAAGCCCTGGCATTCTTCTCCATCTGCCTCCCACACCCCACCACCACCCCCTTCCTGCTTTTGGCCTAGCTTTGCCTCAAAGGGCTGGAAAGTCTGTGTGTAGCAAGCCCCGACAGTTACCGTCTCTGTTTGCAATGCAAGAGCCTGCCTGCAAGTTGTGACTGCCAAGGCACCTGCTTCAAGGCTATCTCAAATAAAAACTGCTGCCAGTCACACTACTGGATTGTGACTCAGGTGATGCGCCCCACCCCTGCCCCCCAGCCCCTTCCCCACAAAGCTCTTTTGTTTAGAGATCTTGGTAGATTAAGATAATTAACCATTTGGGCTTAATTAACCATTTGGGCTTCTTGTTTTTTGCTTTTCATTGTTTTGCCACTTTCTTTCTGTTTCTCTCTTCCAGTGCTTTAAATTCCCACTCTTATGTTTAAATTTGCCAGTAAAGAGTGAGCCCTGGAATTCATAGACCCCCACCCTTGGCCCCAATAAAAGGAGACCCCCATGCCTGGGTGCAGCCCACCCGCTCTCTCTCTCTCCAGGCAAGACCTCACCATGTGCCCCTGGCGTGCCTTTTACATTCCAGGGCTTATAAGTAATACACTTTTTTTTTTCTTCAAAGTTCCCAGAATTTTATTGCTGAAGGGCATCTTGCAATCCTGAGAACCACAAGTGCTGGTCCACTCCTAGCATTGGTCTGGAAATAGGAGCTGTCTGGGAAGCTCACAGGGACCCAGGTACTTCTAGACTAGGACAGCACTACCATGATAGGCTGAGACCAACACAAAACAATGTGTCCTTCCTATGAGGGGCTCCTGGGAAATGGGTCCAGGCTTAGGTTCTTCTGGTTGTTTCTGGGTACCCAGCATCTCCCGGTGCTGGGCAGGCACTGAGGGTGCAGGGGTGTTTGTGGACAAATAAGTCTGGTGGTGAATGAATCCACCCATACCAAATATCCAACTCCTGACCCAGGCACTGAGGCCTCCCTCACCTCCGGGTCCCCCACATTCCAGCCAGAAGGACATCCTTGCTCTGCCCAAAGCTGATCAAGTTCTCTTCCCTCCACTCCTTCGCCCATGCTGTTCCCCTTCCAGGAATGCCCTTTCCCTAACTCCAGCTCCAGTTTACAATGATCATCTCCCAGTGGCCCCAGGACATTCCTCATGCCTCTCGGGTCCTGCGCAGCCCTGTCTGGCTCAGCCAGGCTCCCATGCTGTCTTCTAGAAGGCTGGGATGGGGCTGACGCTCCTGGGGTCCCAGCTTCACCCAGCATGGGCAGGCACACGAGGCGGGCAAGTGGCTGACAGAGGGGTCCCCCATGCGGCACGTACCTGGGAGGGCCCTCTCGGCAGAGTCCCTTGCACTGGCTGGGCCCGTTATCTGCAGAAGCCCGTGTTTCGTTTCAGGGTCTGTACGTCAGCGGGGAGGGGCTGCTGCCCCCAGGCGGTTCCTGTTTCCTTAAGCAGGTGAGGCCTTGGGGCGGGACCAGGACAGCCTTTTGTCTGATGTCTGCAGCCCAGCAGCTGCCAAACTGCAGATGCTGTGACACCTTTGCTTCACCCAGATCTTGACAAACCTTTATTAAGCTCCTACTGTGTGCCAGATCTTAAGGGAACAGAGAGGTAGTCCCAAACAGGTGCAAGTGCCAAGATCCGGCATCTCTAATCTAGCGGGCAATGAAGAGTGAGAAATTATTAATGTTTCTAAGTGTACAATCTGGCAGGAAATGAGGGGCTGGGGTGGCTGGAGTTGCAAGAACCCCCAGAGGGAGCCTAGCTGATTTGGAGGAAGGGGTACCTGGGGGCAGGTAGGAGTCGGCCTGATTGGGCCAGGGTTGTGCAGAAAGTGGCCTCAGTGGAGGGAGCCATACAGGCAAGGCCCTGAGGCAGGAATGACGCCCACACTGTGTGCATAGGGCCCCACGGTGGCGTCCTTTCTGCAGACCAAAGCACGCGTAACACTGTATTTTATGAATGCATTGGCCAATATGTCAAGACCGATGTCGTCCAGGCTGGGTTCATAGTCATATATTCATTGATTATTATATTCATTTTTTCTTCTGATTTTAAAAAACTAAAACATTTTGGGGACCCTTATGCACACTGTGGGAACATGTGTCTAACGGATCAGCCAGCCCCGGATGTGTGCTGATTGTACCCCCTTCCCCAGCACGTGGGCAAAACCACTTCCTCCTCGCTTTTCAGGCAGAAATGACCCAGATCCTCATGGCTGAGCGGGGGTCCCCCCAAAGGGCTATTGCCCTGGCCCAGCTGATCTAGATAGCCCCATTGCAGGTGCCAGTTGGGAGCCTTGCTGAGTAAGGGGGGGCGCCCTTGTCTGGAGTCTGTGGGTCAAGCAGAATACACATGGTACTGGGCTTCTTACTCACCTGCTGTGTGGCTTTGGGTGAGTCGCTCTACCTCCCTGGACCTCAATTTCCTCATCTGTAAAGTGGGCAGGATAGAGCTCTCCTTAGTCAGAGAGACAACCTTCAAGCCTGCAGGATGGGGCTCAGTTAAGAGTAATAATAACAGGACTCATCACTACGACGATGCCTGTGTGCCTCAGTGGGGATACGCAAACTTGGGCTCCAGACCTTACGGGCTGGGCCACCTTGGGCCCCTCACTTTACCTCTCTGATCCTCCAATGCCCTCCACAGCACAATGGGCTGGCTCCCAGCCTTGATGGTGAGGTTCAGTGCTGTCTGGGGTGACCCCATCATGAGAAAGCCTGGCCATCGGCAGCCTCGTTTGCATGGAGTTGTCTTCAGAAACACGGGTGTTTCAGTCCACCTCTGGCCTGGGCCCCTGAAGCCCCACCACACAGCTCCTCTCTGATTCCCCTGATCTGCTTGGGGGATGCTGTCTCACACAAACTGATGTCCTCCCCTGAGACTATCATAGCAGTCCTCCATCAAACCTGTGGCCACTAGAGGGACTTTTGGGAGGGGATCAGCAAGGAGGAAGGGGCTGGGACTGCAGGGCCCTCCCCTCTGGCATCAAGTCTGGGCTTTATGCAGTTTCACGGTTCTATCATCCCGCAATACCTCCGTTCATTCATTCATTCTGTAAACACTGGCTGGGCCCCAACTGTGGGCACCATGCTAGATGCTGGGGATGAAGCAACAGACAAGACAGTCTATGGAGACATAGGATCGAAGGGCCCTGGAGCAGGAGCAACCTTGGCACATGTAAGGAGCTGACAATGGCTGATGCGTCCAAGAGGCAGAAATAACTAAAATGTCTGTCGATACGACCAAATTTTAAAAATGTGGTCCATCTATGTAAGGGAGTACTATTCAGCCATAAAAAGGAATGGAGCTGACACAGGCTGCAGTGCGGCTGAAACTTGAAACCATCATGCTGAGAGAAGCCAGACACAAAAGGCCACGTGTTGTATGAGCCCGTGTGCGGGAAACGTCCAGAACAGGCACATCCATGGAGATGGGAAGCACATCAGTGGCTGCCAGGGGCTGCGGGAGGAAGCAGTGCTCCTGGGGGCGGGGTGTCCTCCGAGGGGATGGAAGCACTCAAATGTGGGGTGCTAATGGCCGCACAACTCTCAATATTTGAAAAGCCAGTGGATTGCACTTCAGTGGGTGAACTGTACAGTTGTCTGGGTTACATCTCAATAAAGCTGTTACAAAAAAAAAGGCCGAGAAGTCATCTCTGTTCAAGAAGATGATGGTGGGTAAGTTTCCTGCCTGCCATCCCAGCAGAGTCCTTGGAAGTCAGGAAAATTAGTGACACTTTTGAGCAAGAGGTTGCGACTTAGAGGAGTTGTTCAAGAACACCTGCCCAGGGTTGGGGGTGGCAGCTGGTGGCAATTTGGGGCATTATGGGGCAAATAAAGCTGTAAGCCATAAGCTAGTGGATGACTGCTCTCTGTTAAGAGACAAGATATAAAGAGAAGTTTTTCTCCTGCAGCCCAAGACAAATAATGTGAAAAAAATATTAATAACAAATATTATACTTGATGACGATGATGTTGGTAGCAGCTAGTCTCAGCATTTATTCTGTCTGTCCTGGCCTGGGACACACCACCTCACTGGCTCTCCATGGCCATCCTATGAGGTGGGGACTATCATAGTGTCCATTTCACAGATGGGGACACTGAGACTCAGCCCAAGTCTGTGTCATGGATGGGTAGCCTGTGTGGCGAGGCTAAGGTAAGGTGAGGAAACAGGCCTGGAGCTGCATGCTCAGCTGGGTGTCAGACAGGACTAAGATAAGAGCATGGTGGTGGCATGATGGGGACCGAGTGCATCGAGCAGGGGACGTGACCTGCCGAGGAAGTGCTGGGAGTAGGAACCCCTCCCCATTTTCCTGTGGGACTGGCACAGAGCTGGGGGATTGTTGTTCCGAGTCAGACCTCTGATAACCATCTGCTTCAGAACCTGGGGTAACCCACCACCTCTACCTGTAACTCATCCAGCCCGGAGGCCCTCGCCCGCCTGGGCTGTTTTAAGTAATGGGTGTCCTGCAGACCCACCGCCCAACACCAACTGTTCACACTGTTCACTACAGGGAAAACGTGGACACAGGAACCTGTGAACTTTCATGTAGTCCAATCTGTAATGTTACAGGTGAAACTGCAACCATGAAAAGATAATAAAGATGAGCTGTTAAAAAAAAAAACATTAACTTTAAAATGAGCTTTAATTTGTTTTCCTGAAGTGCATTATCGATGTAAACAGAGCATGTTAGCAGAATCCGGGGGAGAGCAGGCTATTGCTGGTACATAGGTTTTAATTTAAAAAAGGAACTATGATGCCAATGGCTTGGAATGACAGCAGCGGGGTAGGGGGTGGGGAATAGAGGCTCCCTGGTCCCCACTGCACCGTCTCCACGGGGAAACAGAGCTGTCAACAAGGAACCAGGTGACCGTAGGTAGAAACAGCCCAGCCTGTGCTGCGGTCTGTGTCGAATGCCTTGGCACTCAGCCCCGCCCAGCTGGGGCCTGCCAGGCTCCCTCCCGGTCAGGTAGGTCTGCCACTGGACATCAAAGACACAATCACTGTGTGGCACTACAGATCTGGAAAAATAAAGATCTCAGCTAGAAAGAACGTCTGGTTTGGAGACAGCGGGGGTGAAGCAGAGCAGGGGGCCATTTGGGGGAGGAGGCAGGAGCCCCAGTTGCAGGCGGGCCACGTGTGGCTGTTTTCGGGGTTGCCCGTGGCACGCATGGCACCCCCTCAATGCCCAGGTGGGGGCTGCAGAGAGGCCCGCTGCCCACGCCTGAGGCCTGGCTGGGTACAGGAAAAGCCACCCCATGCTTTCCTCAGGAGTTCCTAATTTGTGCTTCCCTTTGGTTTGACAGTTAAAAAGAAGACAGGGGCAGGAGGATAACAATGCTTTTTGTCACTTGTCCGATATTTAGAGAAGAGAAAGTGGGCCTCAGATGTCTGGGTGGATGCTTCCGGTGTGGGCCGCCGCGCTTGGGGTGCGGCGCCTGGCGCTCCTTGGAATCACTGCTGGTCTCTGGGGGCCTGGCCTCTGGGGTGGGGGACGTGGATGGGCTTTCTGGTGGGGCTTTAGTTGTGTCTCAGCGAGATGAGGATCGAAGGCCCAGAGAGGCAGGCCCACCGCGCTGGCTGACAGTCCCCCTTTCTCTCTAGTTACACAGTGAGCAGGCCCATTCGGCAGACGTCAAGAGAAAATAGCAAATTCTTAACTTACTCCATCTCCAAAGTTGAAAAAGATCAGACATTTACTAAAACAAACAATTTCTTGATTGTGTTCTGGTAGCAGCCGTGGGCCTGGTGGCCACGCGCGGCAGGGGCGTTGGAGGGGGAGCCCGGCCGGGCGAGGGGCTCACTCAGGACAGGCACAGTCCGCTCCGCTGAGCGAGGCTCGGAGGAAGGCATCGCTCCTCACAGAACACATCGGAAAAAGCTGCTCTTCTTCTGCTGGTCTGGCATGATTTTGATGCCCTGGTTGCTCCCCTGGGGGCTGTTGCCTTCCTGAAATCACGAAGGGTTTTCGGAGGTTGGCACTGAACATCAGCACCATGTCCCTTCGCCACCCACCTACCCACTCACCACCCATCCCCCATCCACCGGTCACAAACCGCCCATCCGCCCACCCATCCCTCTACCCACCCATCCATCATTCCCTCCCGTCAAACTGACAGTTTCATCTTTCACAAACCCACAGGTGTATTTTCCACCTCCTACCCACCCACCCTCCAACAACCATCCATTCTTCCCACCCATCCTCTCAACATCTTTCCCACCACCCAGCCACCCAGCTTCACCCACCTTTCCCCACTTCCTTCTCTGCATCTACCAGCCCCACCCTCTTTCCATCCATCTATCCAACTATGTCTATCAACACCCAGTGAGGCAGCCGCGGAGCAGCGCCAAGACTGTCCCTTGGGATTTGGGTGGGGAGGTTGCATTCAGAGCCCCAGAGCCACTCACACCTCTCTGGTCTCTGAGTCCCCTGTGCCGAGGATCTGGCTGGCTCAGCCCCTCTCACCCTGTGCACATTCTGCCCCACTGCCGGGGATGTAAGCCCTGAACTCCATCTGGCGCACTCAATCCCTACCGAAAGCCCACCAGCACCCCCAATTTTCAGAGGACTTGCCCAGGTCTGTTCTAGCATTCAAAGCCTCTGTGACCTGGCCCCTGCCAATTCTGTGACCCAAATCTTACTTCGTCTGGGCTCCTCCAGTTTGGAAGGTTTTCTTTGACTAATCCTTTCTCATCTTTCAGCTCTTAGGTAAAACCCAAATTCACCCAAGTAACCATCACGTCTTCTGTGCCAGGCACCTTTGGGGACAGCAGGCACACAGTGGCAGACTAAAGGGCCTGCCTGGGGAGCTCACTGTGCGGGGAGCAGAAATCATGTGGGTGGACAGCACTGATCCACAGTGGCAAGCATCGGGGGGACAGGCAGGGACAGGTGGAGGTGTGTTCCGACAGTGACATCTGAACAGAGACCTCAGGGGTGAGGGAGTAAGGCTGGGGGGTGCCAAGGGCTTGGTCAGCAGAGAAACTGCCCCCAGTGATATCCACGCCCTCATTCCTGCCACTTGTGAAGACGGTGCCTGATGTGGCTGGAAGGATTTTGCAGAGGTGACTATGCAGAGTGGGGGACAGCAACCTGGATCACCCAGGTAGGTCCAACCTGATCCTGGGAATTCTTACAACAGAAACCTTCCCAGCTGTGGTCCGAGAGAGAGTGGTGACAGTGGGGTCAGAGAGATGCCGAGTGGCTTGGAAGATGGAGGGAGGGTCACAAGGCAAGGAATGCAGTGGCCTCTCAACACCAGACGAGAAGAAGTGGAGTCTTCTCATCTTCCCTGGAGCCTCCAGAAAACTATACAGCACTGTTGGCACCCGCTCATAGCCCCAGGAGACCCACTTCAGACTTGTGACCTCCAGAAATGCGTGTGGTGAAAGCTGCTAGATGTGTTACGGGGCTTTGTTCTAGCAGCCCCAGGACACTAACGCAATGAGATGCACCTCAGGTGGAGGGGTTAAGTCCAAATGAACACGGGGCGTTCAAGGAACAAGAAAGACCGGTGTGGCTGGCGCAGAGCGGACAGCTGGGAAGTGGCAGGGTGACAGGGTGGACAGGCTGGCAGCAGCCAGAGCTCAGCTTTCTCTGATGCACCCAAGAAGGAAGACGGGTGGGCAGAGCTGGCTGAGTCCATGGCGTAAAGACAGATATGTGAGATGTCTTTGTAACTGCAAGATGAAGAGTCTTGTAGGTCTAATGCATGGCATGGCGATCACAGTCAGCAATAGTGTGTTACAAACTTCAAAGCTGCTGAGACTCTAGATCCTGCTCTCAGCACAAAGGAAAGATGGGGGTCATGTGACATGACAGGTGCCAGCGAAGAACGCTACTGCAGTGATCCCACTGCAACACATAATGTACCAAGCCAGTGCGCTGCACACACCTCAAACTCACACGATGCGTCCATTGCATTTCAACTAAAAACAAAGCAGATGTGAAATGGCACAGGGCTGCAGCTCTGGAAATAAACAAAAGTGGTAGGAAATGGGTAGGAATTTTACTGTCAGTGATTTGCAATTCAGTTCAGAAAAAGAGATAGTGAGGATCATGGCTGTGCATCAGCATTTCATGATCTGTACCTTGAAAGGATATGGCACATGCTTGGGACAATCTGCAGGCTGGTATCAAAAGCACAGGCTAAGGAAAGCAAAGAGCCTCTGTCTCTGTGCCATGCTTCCCTCCCACCCAGTGTAACTGCTGGTGGGCAAATATCAGAAGGAATCCTTAAGAGACAAATTTTTACCGTTATATAGAAAAGAAAAAAATCGTAAGAAAATCACATGCTGTCGTTGGTTGGCATGTTGGTTCACATGGACTATTTCCCATTTTGGCCAAAGGTCTACTACTGAATCAATAATATGTCTTTTGATTCAATCTTGTGATCACAGGATCTTAGAATTATGAAAATAGACGTTTTAAATCAGATGTGAACTACCTGAGTAGCACTTCCTATTACGTGTGCAGTCTGTGTGACTAGAAGTGGAACAGGCAGAGTGCTTTGCGCTCCCGGATCAGAAGAAGGGGAGCGCCACCTGGCTGGGAGAGAGAAGTCACTGGGACGGAGGCTTAGACGCTGAACACGGCCAAGGTCAAGTGCTCAGACTGACCAAGAACGAACTAGCTATGCCAAGTGCTGGGGACTAGAAAACAGAAAAGCCAGAGACAAACAAAAGGGTGGATGGGGAGAGATTCGAGCAGGATGCCCACAGAGCCCTGAGACCCACTGAAGGTCACAGAGCTGTCACGGCCTGCGGAACTGGGTGCTGGGGGCACCAGTTGACCTGCAGGCTCGTCAGGATGAAAAGCCAGCATCTGTCAGACACAAGTCTTCAGAAGACCTTGTTCCGGGGGGACTGTGGCCCTAGGCCTGCCCGGAGAGCTTTTCTGCAGGAGGTTCTCTCTCCTTGGACAAGCCCATCTCCCGAGAAGGTGGAAAGGACGGTGTATCCCCGGCTAGCCTGTGTGTTACCAGGCAGCACCTGGCGGCGAGCAGCTCTGAGCCACAGCAGAAGGAAGCACAGATGGGTGCATCCGGGTGCAGATGCCCCAGCCACACTTTCTCTCTTCCTCCTTTCTCAGGGATGCCCTATTGGCTCTGGTTGGGCCCTAAAAAGCAGGCTCTGCCTGGGGAAGCCTCACCACTGGGACCCATGCAGGGATCCAGGAAGGACACACTCACCAATTTTTTGTCCATTTCTGCTTTGATGTCTCTGGCGAGAGTGAAAAACGCCTGTGGAATGAGTGTGCCATTAGTGCCCAGGAGTGGGAAGCAGACAGGGCCTGCAGCTCCGGGTCACCGCTATGCAGTAGGTGTGGCGGGGCAGTGGGGCAGGCATGGGGAACAGCATCAGGACGGCTTACTGCCATGGGGCTCACCCGTCCAGCCCCAGCTCCTGCCCCGGCCAGGCTACCCCTGCCCACCCGGACGGCCAGCTCCCCTGAGCCAGTGATCTGGGAGGTGGGCCGACCTTGACTGGTCGGAGAGGGAACAGAAGCTTGGAGGGGTTGGGGGACTGGTCTGGAGACTTCCACTTACTGATCAGGAAGGACCCAGGAAGGGGACCTGGCTCTCCACCCCTCACCCTGTGCCCTGCCTGCTTTGCCTCCCTTCTGATGGTTGGGGCAGGGTGGGAAGACAAGCAGCTCCTTGGCCAAACAAGCTTCCTTTTGGGCCCCTGCTGGTGGGGAGACCTGGAAGGGCTGAGATGGGGTAAAAGGGCTGCCCTCCCGTGTGCAGAGAAGGCCTGAGCAGGTTTGACCCAGGCCGCTACCCCCGCGGCAGCCTCCTGACCATTTGCTCCTTTCCCTCATCTGCAATTTTGATGAACACTTATAAACTTCAGTCAGGCCCCAGCCCTACCTTTGGAGCTCACGTGTATGTGAACTGGCTCAGCACTGGCAGCTGAGGGGCTCCTGGCTTGGGGGAGGCAGAGTCTCAGCAAATACCCAGAAAGTTTTGTCATGGAGGGTGGCTTAGGGTGCTGGGGGCACCCAAAACGGCAGGCCTAAGGGTCTGAGGGACGGTGCAGGCTTCCCTGGGGAGGGGCTGTGGCCACTTGGGCTGGGTGTTGGAGGAAAGGGGGGGGGAGGGAGGGGGCTGTAGCAAAGCCTGGGAGAGGGTGCAGCAGGGTGGCCTGGGATGGGCGCGCACCAGCTGGGGCCAGCGAGGGAGGGCCTTCTGTGCCACGTTTGCTGGGTTGAGGCTGGGAATGCCATGGAAGATCCGTCCCAGGAAGGCCACCAGGGCAGTGGACGGAGGGAGAGGTAGGTCAGCTGCAAGGCTGGCATTGCTGGGGGAGCGGAAGGCGGGCCGGCCAGGGCTCAGTCAGGGCTCCCTGCTCCACCTGGGTTTGTGTCTGGCGCCAGTCTCTGCAGGTGGCATGGCCAAGAGTATGAACCCAGAGCTGGAAATCTTTGAGCCTCAGTTTCCCACCTGCAAAACTGTGCCTGCTCCCTGGGGCTGCTTGAAAACCAGTGAAATAATGTCCTAGGTGTCCAGCTGGGGTCTGCACCTACTGATGTCAGACCTGGGGGGAATCCCCCAGGGCCTCCCAGTGAACCTTGCACACACTGCCAGAAGTGTCCTTTAGATGGCAGCGGGATGACAGGGCAGCCCAGAGCCTGAGGTCGGTCCCTCCAGCAGAGCCTCCTCAGAGGGTCAGCCTGCCCCTCGGCTTGAAGGGGGCAGGTGCTATGGGGCGGGACTCACATTCTCCACATTGATGTTGGCCTTCGCACTGGTCTCCATGAATCTGATTCCATAGTCCAGGGCCAGCTGTGAGGGAGACACACATTTATATCAGCTGCCAGGTGCCCCTGACCACTGCAAAGTGCCCTGGGAGGTGTCCAGGGCTATGGATTTGACCTCCTGGGCTGCTCCTCTGAGTCACCAGTGGGCAGCAGGTGGTGGATGCCCCTGGCAGGAAGCTGCGAAAGCCCACCTGGAATCACAACTCTGTCCTCTGCTGCACGGCCCCGACAGGTTCCAACAAGATGCCACACAGGAGCGCACAGAGCACACCCGGAGAGCTCCGGCTGCCTGCGGCCTTCCCCGGGCACGCCCCCTGGGGCGGGTGACTTGTCTCTGCTCACCTGGCAGAGCAGCGAGTCCCAGGATTTCCCTCAGTACTGGACAAGCCACGACGGGGCAGTTGTCCTATGCGCGTAAAGACGGTGAGGGATTCTCCCCTAAAGCCCAGCCTTTCCATCAGCAAGCAACTGGAGTGCCCTCTAGGGAAGAGCTGGCCTCCCGGCAGGGGTCCCTCTGTCCCGAGGCACCAGGCCTGGGGCGGTCACCATGCCCACCTTTTCTCCCCGCTCCTTGGAAACTTGTCTCTTGTCGTTCACGTCACATTTGTTCCCGAGAATCATCTTTTCGACGTCTGCAGAGGCGTGCTGAGGGGCAGAGAGGCAGGCACAGAGGTGAGAGGCAGGCTCAGCCTGGACTACAGGCCAGTCTGCAGCCGGTCCCCAAGACCAGCGTGGTGGAGTCAGGACTGGCCGGCACAGCCCTGCTCAGTGACAAACAAGCTCAGAGGGGCTGACAGGCCTGTCTCAGGTCACACAGCCAAGGCGCCAGGCCCGAGTCCAGGGTTCTGGCTACCACTCTGACCGAGGGCTCACTTTCTGGCTGCTGAGGACAGCGTCATATAGGCTGTGTCAGTCAGGCTCCTGTGCCAACCTCCTCGGGCTTCTGGCCGGCTCTGGACTATGGGAGGCGGGCAAGGTAGGCTGTTTACCTCTGCTTGTCTCCCTGCTCCTCTCTGTCCTGGGCCTGCTGGACCCCCTCCAGCTTGTTCTCTTTGGGCTCCAGAAATGGCTGTGCCTGGAATGAGTGCTTTGCCATCCACTGGTGTGCCCTTCAATCTGCCCTCACTCCTGAAAATGGCTTCCTCCAACCCTCTCCTGGATCCCTGGTGGAGGTGTCTGGGATTCTGAAGGACTGGGGCATCCAAAAGGACCTACTGGCCAGGGACAGAGAGTTTCCACCAAGACCTGGGTGAGCAGTTCCCCCTCCTCAGCCGCAGCACAGCCTTCTGCAAGCCAGTGCAGGGTCACCGGGGAGGCTGCCCAGCATAGCTGCTCACAAATGCCAGCAGTGCTATGACCTCCAGCCCTGGCTTTATGGTTGTGGGAAGCTCTGGCTGCGCCGGGGACCCGAGGCCCTGCCTGGAGAGGCATCCAAAGCTGCAAGTGCCAATGTCCAGGCAAGCTGTGGGAGTGAGGGCGAGCCCTGCGGGGAGTGGGAAGGTGTTGGTGAATACTGGCTTTGGGTATTCACCCCCATTCCTCTCTCCATGGTCCACGGCCCCTCTACCCAGCCAGCTGCAGCCCGGGTGGTGCTGACCTGAACGGAGGGAGCTTATACGAGCTTGCACCCTGCTCTGCCATACAGTTCAGAGTACAACCTAATGTGCCTTCTCACCACACCCACCAAATACGAAGGTCACGCCAATTCTAGAATCTTCCTTTTCTAGAAAGCACCAAAGGCTCACAGTGGCCGGGAGCTCAGATATCCCTTCTCTCATGATAGCTGCCTGAATCTAACAGCCCAGCTGGGCAAATGGGCTCTCAGGCCAGTGTGCCATCTCTGGGGTCGACAAGTGCGTTCCTTCCAGTCCCCAGAGTCTAGGGTTCTAGGCAGATTACTTCCAGGTGTCTCTGCCTCAGTGATCTCATCTGTAAACCTGGGAGCTCCGGGGTGAGGACTGAGGAGAGGGCACATGGGAAGTTCCCAACGTGGCAGGGGCTGAAATCCTCACCTCCTCAATGTTCCGAATCCAGTTCTGGATGTTGTCGAAGGACTTCTCGTTGGTGATGTCGTAGACCAACATGATGCCCTGACAGGGGGACAGAGACATGCAGTCTGCATAAGTTGCACATTCTCCAAGGGGAGGCCCCAGCAAGGTGGGGTAGTGGGGACCCCAACAGCACACCACTCCCCACAAGCCCCCTTCCTCTCCTCCTGGGGCTTGCCTTCTGCTGGGCTCCAGCACGAGCTTCTCCCTAGTCTCCTAGACTGCAGTCCTGCCCTCTGGGCCACTGAGTGATCCTTTTCTTGGACCAGACCCCCATCCCCCAACACTGCCAGCAGGGTAAGTACAGCCCATGCACCCTGGCAGCCCCCAGGGCCCTGCTGACCTCCCAGCCTTACACCCCAGCACCCACCCTGCTGCTCCTCATGCCCACCCTCTGCTGTGCTCAGCCTCCTCCACACCCTCCCTCACTCCACACCCAGTCTGAGTCACCTCCCAGGCTAAGCCAGTACAGCCTGCCCTGGGGGCCCCAGCCTCACCTGTTGTCCAGTACCCACTATGCACCGGGCACTGCACTGGGATCTTGCTGAAGCCCCACCAGCCCTCGCTGGGTGGATCCCACCACCCCCACTCTGCACACAGGGGGACCCTGAAGTAGGAGGGTGGCTAGGCCCCCGTCTCTAGTCCCACAGGACAGTCAAGGACATAACTGGCATCTGAACCCTGGGTGGTCTGACCCCAACAGCTACATGCCTTCCAGTGACCCACTGAAGTGGGGGCTGGTTTTGAGCATTGGGCTAGGCAGCACTGGTACCCCCTGGGCTCCACAACCAATGTGTGAGCACCTGGGAGACAGTCCACAGGTCCCTAAGGGCCACAGAGTGACCCCACAATCCCAACCCTGAGGACAAATATCCCTGACTGTTACAATGGAAACAGAGGCACAGAGAAAAGATGAAGGTGAGGCTGACCAGGCAGCAGCCGATGACACCAGCTCTCATTAGGAGTCTCCCTGGGACCCCGTCAGGACCAAGTCATGGTCAGGGCCACCGTTCCACAGTGTCCCTGCTGCTTGGGACATCACTGAGGGGCACGCATGGCGAGTGCCATGTCTCTTGGGCCCAAAGCCCCAGCTGTCCTTCCCAGCTTGGCCTACTCCATTCGCTCATGCTACCTGCCCAAAGGGCCCAGCTCTGTGTCCATAACCTCTGGTGCTGGCCGTCACTGAGGCCACCTAGTTTGCAAAATACGAACACAGGCTGTGTGCACTAGGTGGATGACCTCCGGGGGCCAGGGTGTATGACAAAATCATGCAGACTGGGCAAAAGAGCCACTGCAATTCCAAATCCCCGCCATGAACCTGAGCATATGCTGTGGCCTCATAGCCTGTCACAACTACAGTCACAGCCAGGACCCCTCAAAATAGCACCTGGGGCCCTCCGTCACTCAGGGTCAGGGGATGGGAGGACTCGGAGGAGCTGTTTGCAGCTGCCACGTCTGCTGCGCTCTCGCTGAGGCCAGCATGAGGAGAAGCCGGCAGGCAGACCCCAAGAGTTGAGCATCATCAGGGCCTCTGCCTAGCAGCTGCCATCAGGGGCAAAAAATGCTGTGGGGCTGTGAGGCCTTTGGCCCGATAACCCAGGGATGGGCCACTCTGATGGCCCAGGATTCCTGCCACTAAGTTGAATTCCAAATTCCAAGGTCCTGGATTTGTACTGCTGGCGGGGAGAGATAAAGCTAGCTATCAGGAGTGCAGAAGTATCTGGAAAACCCGGTGGCTCTCCTCCAGGTCCTCCCTCAAACTCCCTTCGGGGCTCCAGGTGACCATCTTCCCAGCCCCCACCTGGGCACAGCTCCCCTCACGATGGGACGACAGACACCCAATGCTCCCCAACCTCCGGACCCCAGGGTCCAGTACCACAGGGAAAGAGGGATGAAAGTGGGCTGCAATGGTGGCAGTGTTCTCTGTCCTGTCCCGGGCAGTCACTGCTGGCCACACGTAGCTCAGGGGCACCTGAAATGTGGCTACTGCAATTGAAGGGCTGGATTTACTACTGTAACCCACAGAGATTCACACAGCCACGTGCAGCTCGCGTGCGTACGGTTCAGCACGGGTCTAGGAGGACCACAGCCACAATCATCTTGGGGCTGGCTGAGGATGTGTGTGCTGGGGATAGCCAACGAGCACCGGCCCAGCCTTGTACCCTCTGCACAACAGGCACAGACTCGTGCCAGGCCTCAGGTCCCTCATCTGTCGGATGGGGGTAACCATGGCATCCATGCTCCAGGGTTTATGGCCAAGATCTGGGCCTGGTGCCTGGCAAAGGGAGGGGCTCAGTGAATGGGGCTGTGGGGGGCAGTTTTGGCCCTGAGAGGGATGGGGCCTATCCAAGGCCACGCAGCTGAAGCTCCCCCAAGCCCCAGGCCCTTGCCAGGAGAGGGGAAAATTAGTAAATAAATTTTAATGAGGAGTGCTAAGGTTGCAACTCACGTGATTGAGTTTCTCTTAGGTTTCAGATGCTGTGTGGGATGCTTTAAATACTTAATGCCTCCATTATTTCTGCTGTCCACGAGGATTTCCTAAGCTCCCCACCACAGGCCCAGTATGGTGCCAGGCACAGGGCATTTGACAGTGACCAGGACATGGCCCGTTCCACAGAGCTTATGGTCTAGCTAAGGAAACAGGCACCTATACAGTTAAATGGTGGGGTGTGCCATGGAAAGGGCAGGTGCAATGGCAACTGGAAATGCGGAGATGGCCATCTAGCCTCATGCCTGCGAACAACATAGTCCTATTCTCTTCCTCAGCAAGGAGACAGGGCTCACAGGGTGACCTGGCGCGACCCAGGGTATGGAGTGAGGCCCCAGGGGTCTTCCTCCCGCTCCCTCTAGCCCCTGGCCCTTCCCAAGTCTCCCTTCGATTGTAGTTTAGGCCTGGCCTGGAGAAGGTACTTGGCAGAAATATTTGTGAGATAACCAGCATGTCTTCCCGTCACGGCAGACCAACTCAGGGCCAGGCAGCAAGTGTAACAGCCGAGAGCCCAGAGCAAGTCAGCTCCTGGACACCCTCTGAGTTTGGGGCAGCAAATTCCAGAGGCTGACACATGCCACAGGAACGCAGGGAAGTGCTGGGGCATGCCCTGTCTGATTTCAGGTACCTCACCTGGCAGAAGCGGCTTCCTCTGCCCTCCTTCATTCCCAAAGAAATAGGTTTCCTCAAACCCTGCCTCATCTCTGAAGCAGAAGGGGATATATGTACATGGAGCTGGGGTGGGGCACACAGCCTTTCTCTAAAACTAACCTGGGACAAGGAACCAGAGCAGGGGTCCCCATAAATAGCCAAGTCTCAGTATGCGAGGTAGTGATGCTCATTTTTTTGACCCAAAAACAAAAACAAGCCCCAGTCCATACCATCGCGCCCCTGTAGTAGGCTGTTGTGATCGTCCGGAAGCGTTCCTGACCAGCTGTGTCCCTAAACACAAGGAGAAGGGATATTAGGGAGGCAGATGGTGAGCGACCGTCACAGTGGGAATGATGGGCATTTACTGGGGATGGATGCCCCGTTTTCTCCTCATTCACTGCCCTGCTACGCTGAGCACCCTGTGTCCCCCCTCATCTTACAGAGGATGACGCCTTGGCGGGAAGGAGGTGAGGACCTGCCGCCGCCCCCAGGTCGGGATGTGGCAAGGCCACGACTCCCTGAGGCCTCTTCTGAACCACCGCTTCCTGGGGAATCTCCCCAGGGTTTCCGGGTCACAGAAGAGCCAAGGTTGGGTGTTACTTGTAAAAATTCAGGGCCGTGTACAATGTGGAAGGGATGGCTCATGGGGCCGGGGACATGGGAACACAGCCCTTGCTGGTGAGCATAGCCAGGAGGCCTCAGCTAGGGATCCGGAAGCACTTCCATGCTGCCATCGTGGTGGAGGTGGCAGTGGTGGTGGTGGGGCCAGTTCTTCACAAAGGTGAGAGGTGACAGTGAGGTAGACAAGCCCCCCGTCCAGCACAGCAGGTATTCAGTGTTTGGTTTAAAGGTGACTTAACTGCTATCAATGGCAGAGGCAGGGCAAGACCCAAGTCTTCTGCCTCTGGGCCCAGGGCTCCTCCTGTGATCTCTCCCACCCTCTGCCCCAGGGCTCTGCTTGTGTGGACTGTACAGAAGCACCTCACTGGGGACCAAGCTGACATTCTGATGCCAATAGCAGGCAGCACTTGTGGTCATGAACAGTCATCTCATCCTCAACTGTGGCCCTGGTCCAGGAGAGTTTTAAGAAAGTCACGAACCTCACTGAGATTACTAAGAGCAGAAGCAGGAACATGGGAGGGAAGGAAAGCGAAACCTCTGCTCGCTGGGCCAGGGCCGCTTTGGACTTGGGTCCTGAGGCTGCCAGGGAGCAAGGTGGTGGGAGTAGAGGAACTTCTACGGCCTGTAACTTATGAGGTGGCCAGTGACTGCTGACTACCAATCCACAAGGAGTTAGGCCTCACCCAGACTTCGATTCTGGGGTCAGATTCAGAGGTGAATGCTACTGAATCCAAGGCCGAGGGGACCCACCAGGCAAGCCCACCAGGCAAGCAGGTCAGCGCTCATGCTCTGAAATTTGAGTAGGGGAGTCAAGCTGCAGGGAGGGTGTCTCTCTCTCACCCACAGGTGCCAGCCAGACATGACTTCTCTTTATTCTGCTCAGGGCTCCTGCTCCCCTGCAAGTGATGTGGTGGCAAGGTGGGTCTCCCCACCGTCTGACCACCCAGCCTCAGCCCTCCCAGTGCAGTGGCTTCAGGCCACAGTTGGTGTTAGTGGAGGGGGACTCACAACTCTAGTTTCGTGTGGCATGGGAAGTCAGTCCCCGGAGGGTGGAATGGAGATGGTCTCACCGATGGGCCTGGCCTCAGCCTATTTTTGGTTTTGGGGTTTCAGGTGTGTGTGCTAGGAAGTGAGGCCTGGGCCTCCCCGGGAGAGAAAAAGGGAAGTGAAAACTGGCCTTCTTCAGCGAGTCGACAGGCTCAAAAGGGAATGCCGGGCTGGGGCATTTCACTGTTCCTGGCAGCCTTCACTGCTGCCAGGCCCAGAGGCTCTCTCCAAGTCCAACGGAAGCACACAGCTCTGAAGACCAGACCTGGCTGTGCCTGCAGTGGAATGCTGCACTAACCGGGACTGGCAGCTATACCCCCAGAGGGTGCCGACACAGAACCTAGGCACCAGCAGCCAGCAGAGCACAGTTCCTGGCGCTTCTGAAGACAGCCTGATGGGTCCTGCTGGGTACAAAGAGACAGAAGCCATGGTCACAGGGAGGGGGAGGGACTGATGAAGACAATGACTTACCATATCTGTAGTTTAATTCTCTTGCCATCAAGTTCTATGGTCCTAATTTTAAAGTCAATTCCTGAAAGAAAATTAAAAAGAAAAAGGCATATCACTGAGTGCCCATTTCCCAAGCTGCACCTGAGGCAGGCACTGCCAACCTGTACAGCTGACAACACCACAGGTCATGGCTTATGGAGCACCTGCCTGGCTCTGGGCATGCGGGGTCTTGGTCTCCCAGACAACAAACCGGGAGCCAACTGGAGAACTTTCTCCTCTCAAAGAAGGGGAAGCGGAGGCTCAGAGGGCAGACGGGGGCTGCCCAGAGTGCAGCCGGCAGGCGGCAGGGCTGGCTCTCTTCCCTGCCCTCAGCCCCTGGCAGACCGGAGCCCCAGGCTCCCCTGCACCAGGCCTTCCAGGCACACAGGGCCCCGGGCCCCACGACGCTGGAGCTTTTGCACATGCTGTTCCCTCTCTACAGTGGGGCCCACCCCACCGCCTGTCAGCCCAGCATACCTCTCCCTGTCCTTGAACCCAAAACACCCACCTTCCAGTGGTTCCCCACCACCCCTTAGGCCCCAGAATGAAGTGAGCAGTTCGCTCCAAGGTCCTGGCTGGCGGGAACACCCACTCCTGCCACCCTCTCTGACCAAATGGCTGCTGCTTAAACATCCTAGGCACGCTCCTGCGTCGGGGCTTTTGTGCTTGCTCTTCCCTCTCTCGGAATGTTCTTTCCTTCCATGGCCACTTGGCTTCCTCCTCCCGTCACTTCTGGGCTCTGGTAAAGTCCCCTCCTCCGGGGAGCCTTCCTGACCATCCTCATTCTTCTCCTCTTCTCTGCTTCTCCTTCTTCATGTACTTATCCCTGACATTGTACACTTGTTTACTTGCTCCGTGAATTTAGGAATAAAACTTGCCACTCTGAATGGCCTGTGTGGAGGGGAAATAGCCAAACCCAGCCAGACTCCATTGAGTCTGTTCTAAAGCTCCACCTGCGAAGCCAAGGTTGAAGCCTGACTTGACCCCCCGGAACGCATGATGGGGTGCCAATTTCATCCCTGCCTGCCTCATGAGCCATCCTGGGGCCCACAGGGAATAGAAGCCTGCACCTGCATTTTGCCTGGGAGACCATGAACTCCAAGAGGGCAGGGACTCAGACACCTTCCTCACAGCCGCATCTCCAGGGACTCAGCATGGCAGAGCCTGTGTCTGCTAGAAGCCGACTGCCCAGTCCTGCACACACACCTGGACCTCAGGCCTTGTTACATTTCTGCTTCCCTCTGATTCATCTGCATGCAGTAGGCGTTGGGGAAAGATAGCTGGATGACATAATTGAGAGCAAGAGTGTCTATGTGGTGCTGTGCAGTTTATGAAGTCCTTCCACAAACATCCTCTGTCTCCATGAAGGAATGAACAAACGGGGCCCTGCGGAGGCAGCAGGGATGAGCCTGGCGGGGGAGACCCAGTTCTGGGAGCCACAGGGCCAAGTTCACACCGCAAGTGATTGATGGCATTTATGAAGACAGGTTTTGGCAAAACGAAACCTGGGCAGAAAATGAACAGCCACTTAATCCCTGATCTATAAAGAAAACCCAGAGGTACACTCAGTGCCAATAGAGTGCCTTCATGCAGTAAGTGGTATTTCAGGACTAAGTGGCCTGGCGTTGTCTCTTCCTAAAACATCCCCACCTCCTGTTGCACATGTGCAGGGCCTTATGAAACCAGAAGCACTGTTTAGTCAGCAGAGCCACACATCACTCTGTCTAGTCCTCCTCCTGGGTTTTAGTAACACACCAAATTTAATTAGGAAGTGTAAACTTTACGAGGCCTAAGAGTTACGAGGAGGCAACTTCAAGGACAGGGCGACTTAACCTTTCCTAGAAGACAGAGGCTTGAAAGAAGGCTACACATTTAATAAGAACACCAGAGAGGGAGGGAGGGATTTTAGGTTCAAGTGCCACCTCCAGCTGCCTAGGTGACATTCGTCTAAGTCACGTTTTTGTCTGCAAGTGGAACTCTGAAGTGGTAGATTGGGTTTTCTGGTTAAGAATTAGAAACCAAACAAAAAAACCAACCCCTGAATTGATCTCACTAGGGCCTGTACTGAACAGGAAGCTTCCATTGCTGGGAAACTGAGGTCGTATTGAGAGCGAGCCACAGCCTGCCAGGTTTCTGATTGGTGGGGATGCAAGGGTTATCCCAAAGTTTGACCCTGGAAGAGGAGAAGAAATCAAAAACACCTGTGCCCAGGGGTGGGAGGTCGTCACTACAGGAGCCGTGTTGCTTCCTCAGGACAGCCTCTGGCAGTGGTGACAAGCCCATCTTCACTGTACACTTCTGAACCTCAGCCAACCAGTGGCCAAGGCAGAACGCATCACCCCTAAACTGAAGACAACGGGGCTCAGAGAGGTGAAGTGCTTGTTCAAGGGCAAACAGCAGGAGGGAACCAGGCATGGTGATTTCCAGTCCAACTCCCTCTACTCTGCACCTGGCACCTAATTGTAAGGTGCTGCTCCTGGAGGAGACAAGGACGGAATCAGCCGCTTATCACGGGATTCCGGGAGTTTAGGTGACTGGGTTTCAGTTTGGGTAAAACAAAGCCAGTTTCCTAGATTTTCCTCATTTGTAATCAACCTCTGGGCTCAGTGACCATGCTCCTGCTTCTCTGCTCCAGAGGCAGCGTGCGAGGAAGTGTGCTAGGCTGCACAGCTCACTCACATGCCACCGCATTGAACGGTGTTCCTTCCAGGTCAATCCTTTCCATGTGAATGGCTATTTTTGTGGCATGGGAAAAAGTCAGCTCCACTTTTGTGGACACCAGAACTGAGAAGCAACAAGCCAATTCTGTTCAACCACAACGTGGGCTGGCTCTGTGGGAAAGGCTGTTTTGTGAAGTGACAACTGGTGTCCTGGGCCTCCAGATAGGGAAGTCAAGGCTGTCTGTGGCAGTAGCTGATTTTGGTTTCTCCCTGAAGGTTTTATCTGGCATCTCCTTGGGGATGACAGGTCCCAGGACAGGCAGCTGTCACTCATCACTGTCACCCTCCAGTGGGATGGAAAGCTGGGCAGGGAAAGGCTCCAGAGTCCTGCCTACCATTCCTTCCACAGGAAATTCACTCTTGGGGGAAACAGGGTCAGGGAGAGGAGCTTATGCCCTGAACATTCCAGAGCAAAGAGCAGGAGAGGTCTGGGTGTGGAGTCCTGGCTCAGAGGAGAATCATCTGTGCTTGTCCTGCGGTAAGTGCTCGCCTCTCTCTCGGATGGTCGAGCCTTGAGTTTTGGGGTCAAACATGGATTCAGGTCCCATCTTTGCCACCTGCAGACTGTGTGATTTTAGCCGAGTCCTGCGCCTCAATCCCTCAGTTGTAAGATGGGCTCATAACGGCACCCGACGTAAAGGACTGGAGAGCGTGCCCGCACACATTAAAGTGCCTGGCACAAAGAAGATGCTTCATAAGGTCAGATGTCAGGGGTCTTTTCCTACGGCCACCTCCCCGTGCCTCAGTGTCACTGCTGTAAGACGAGGACCCCACAGAACAGCTCCGGGCTGCTGTGAGAGCAGAATGAGACGACGGGCGCCAAGACTTCAGGACATAGACCCCCCTGATGAACCGAAGGATTGGGGCCTCAGTCTCCCCATCTGCAAATGGGTGCGTGGTCCCCCTCCACGGCCCAAGAACCCCCGAACGGAGGTGCGGGCGGCCGCCCTTCTCCCCTCCGGCCCCCTTGGCCCTCTCAGACCCCTGGGAACCCCTGGGTCCGTCCGGCGCGGCCTCTCCCTCTGCCCCAGCCCCTCAGAGGCGCGCCCGTTCACTCCCCGGCCCCTCTACCTATGGTGGAGATGAAGGTGGAGTTGAAGGCGTCCTCGGAGAAGCGGAACAGGACACAGGTCTTCCCCACCCCCGAGTCCCCGATCAACAGCAGCTTGAACAGGTAATCATAGGTCTTCGCCATATTACACTCTCCCAGACGGGAAGTGCGGCCAGCGCCTCGCCACTGGCAACCGTCCCCGTCCATCAGCACCGAGCCCGCCCCCCAGCGGCTCCCGGCCCGCCGCGCGTCACCGCGGCCTACGCCCTCCCCCGCGCCCGCCCTTCGCGGGAGACCTGGGGAAAAGGGTGAGCAGGGCAGGGAGCCGGAAGCGGCCCTAGTGCGCCGCTCATTGGCCAGTGTTCGGGACTGGGCGGCCTGCGATTGGCCAGCCATGAGGAGTCGCGGTGCTTCAAACGGGGGACCAGGGCGGGGGCGTGGCATCACGTAACCGCCTTCTTCTACAACTCCGGGGCGGCCCCGCCCCGCGATGGGAGTGGAGGAGGGGAGCACCGCCAACAGCTCTGCGCGCCCGCAGCCCGGAGGCGGAGCTTGGGACGCGTGCGCAAGGGCGCCGCGGAGACCGGCGGCGGCAGCGGGCGTACGCACTTGGCGTTCTCTGGCTCCCGCCCTCCTGGCCCTTGCAGCCGCAGTAGGCACCGCGACGAGCGCGGGAAGGGACAGCGGTGGCGGTCACGGTGCAGTGCGGAGGCCTTCGCGTCTGCCCCGGGGACCCGAAGTAGGAAGTCGCAGCGAAGCCCCCTCAAGGCGCTGGCCAGAGACCCCTACTTAGCGATGCCCGGGTCCCCGCCGCCTGAGCCGTGTCAAAGCAACAAGCTGCGCCCTGAGGCCCCCTGGCACTCCTCAGGGACGCGCCCGCGGACCTTAGAGGTCGTCCAGTTCTAACCCCGGGGCCTCGCGCACCCCGGCCCAGGCAGCCCTCCGGAGCGTGTTTGGGGGGCCGCGGCGGGCGGCAGAACCGCCGAGGTCGTAAGACCAGTGAGAATTGCTTCTCTGCCTGCCTGTGTTGTCAACACTTGGAAAAGTATATATAAAGTCCCCTCGCCCAGCCCCCATTTTATGGCGAGAACACCGAGACCGGAGCGGCGAAGGGACTTTGCCAGAGTCCAAAGTGGGAGAAGGTGGTTTCGAACTCAGACCCGCGAACTCCAACGACCAAGGTCTTGGCGGCTGTGGTTTCCCGTTTCTCAGAGCTGGGCCCGGGAGCCTTGCAGAAGATGGGCCCCCTCCTCCTTCCTTCCACCTGTTAGGCAGGAAAATAGATATGAGCGGGGTGGAAAGAGAAAAAGGCCAGAAAAGTCTACTAAAAAGACCCAAAATTAATCAATTAAAGCTCAAAAAGCCAGGAGCAACTTGGCCTGGAATGTTTGAATATTCCCCAGATAAAGAAGGGTACCTCAGCAGAGCCCATGTCTTCATTGTGTTAATCATGCAGGCCCAGCTGTAAACAACATAGTGAAAGGCAGGAAAGATTCCATCTTAAAGATTGTATTTTAATGCCCAGGAAGTTAAAAATGTAAGATCCTTAACTTACTCTCTAGCAAACAGACAATAACTCAGCCCACCTTGGGGGCTGGGCAGGCAAGCTGTTTGATTCGCTCCCAGACCAAGACGCGGGTATCCCAGGGAGAAAGCCGCAGGAAGTTCCTTGTGTAAGTTCTAAGTATTCAAAGAACACTTAAGTCTGCACTCCCAGCCCTTGGACACATTCCTAAAGAATCCTTAAAAGGAAGAACCCCCAACCTTTCGGGGCGCTCATCTCTCTGAGGTCGCCTGCACTTTCTAAGTGGGTAACCTTTTAATCTTAAACTTACTCCAACCTTTCAGGGCGCCTCTCCTTGCTGAGGTTGCCTGCTGCACTTCTTCCCTTTGGTAACTTTAAATAAAACTTTTACTCTGCTTCACTACTGTGTCTCTGACCTTCAATTCTTTGTCGCGGCGGGGGCAAGAACGGAGGAAAACACACAACGCTCCCCCAACACACCTCGTCCCCTTCTGCCGATGCAGCGCTGCTGAGGAGCAGCTGAACCAGAGCCAGCAGCCACCTCCTAGGTTCAGCCCCTGCGGCCTTTGGTGCTACGGGCTGTCTGTGCCTGCGATGCTTTTTCACTCGGGACCTTCTCCCTTTTATTCGCCTGTTTCTTCTACCGCCTACGCCTCCCCTTCTTCAGGTTCTGCTGGTCAGGTGCCGTTGCAGCCCTTCAGGGGGTCTCTCTGCGCATCTCTTGCAAGTCAAGTGTTCCTCACGGCTTTTGCCCTCTCGGTTTGCACTTGGAGGGTGATCCCTCTCGACACCAGTGATTCTCAGTTCTTGAAAAATCGATAGCCCGGCCATGCTGCCATGTCCAACTGCTTTCTCGGTGTCTGCCTGTGGATTTACCCAAAATACTTCAAACTTAACATGTCCAGCCCGAACTGGCCATCCACTCACATTAGCCTACCTTGAGTTACTCTGCCAGTGAAACCTATGTGGACTTTCGTTCCTTCTTAGAAGGTTCTGAGTAGCACTTGAATTTTGCTCTTCTAATTCTGTTGTGGTCAGATTGTCCCATCTCTCCATGGGGCTCCCAGATCACTCACACCGATTCCACCCTGCGGTGCGCACATTCTGAAACACCTAATATCCATGGACGGCCTGTCAGCAGGATGAAGTCCTCAGTCTGGTCTTGACCTTACCCTGCCTTCCACCACACTTCCTGCAACTGGAAACTCCCGAGCTGAGGCAGGTCATTTTCACGAACAGAACACTTATACTAAGTGCTGAAGTATCCTGAGATTAGACTACAGCCCGAGGCGGTGCGGAGGGAGGAGGCACTGCAGTGTAGCACTGGTAGAGCACTCCGGGCAGGGGGCTATACTTCAGACATTCCCTGCAGCTACGATCTAAATAGGCTCCGTGTTGGCTAAACGTTGAGATCATAGGAAGGAAATGTTTTCAACTGTATTGGTAACAAAGTTATTTGCATGCTGTGCTAATGTTTTGAAAACTTTCATTTCTCTTTGATTCCCGACCCTACTTCCTCAATATCAGATTTTGAGGCAAACATCAAGCAATTCAGGTAATGAAACTGCCGTCATCTTTGACACTTTCTCCTTTAAATTCCCTGCTATCCAAGTCAGCTAGATCTTCAGATTACTTCTTCAGACAACTTCTTATTCCACTGCAAGCACTATCCTGGATTGCATAAAACATCTTCCTAACTGGTCTCCCTGCCTCTAGTCTACCCCCAGCCTAGTCCTTCCTGAAACAAATGCTAAGTGAATTTTCCTAATATGTTTGTTGGATTTATTGCTTAGTCTTCAGTGGCTCTCCACCCCTGACCAAATGAAATTCAGGCTATCAACAATATGGGCCCAGCTTTAATGTCCTTCTTTATATATGTGACACACAGAAAGCCTTATGCAGGGAGATGTATGCTTTCCTAACTCAAGCAACAGTGACAACCTGCTCCTATTTTGTCTATTAAAATCATATGTATTCTTCACAGCCTGGCTCAGGCTGGACTGGAGATAACAAAGGACAGGAGCTTTTGAGTTACTGAAGCAAAGTGCTCTCACCTGCCTGACATCATAATCCTCAAGTCATGGTATAAAGCAAATAAATAATTGCTAATTACCTTGGCAGTTATCTTTCCTTTCCATCCACTTAACATTCATTGAACCAGAATGCCTTATATGTCCCAAACACACTTTCACACCAATTCACGCAAATTGTAGTTTATTTAAAAATTTATTTGACCAAAATGTAGAAAAGTGATACTATTACATATGATACAGTTGCAAGAATTTAAACGAAAAGTGTGGGTCTTACTCAGTTGCACACTTTGCTAGTGTATCTCCTGGGTAGTGTGATGCTTAATAAATAGGAGTGAGGGGCAGAGAATTTGGATAAGCTAGAAGCAGGGTGATTTTTACTCAGAATTGTAAACTTGAGTTGGCCCCCCATACCGCTGGGGAATGTGGAATGTTTTCAGCTCTGAGATGTTAACTGAGAAAGCAGAAATGTAACAGAGCCAAACGTGCAGGCCCGTGTACAAAATACTCCAAATCCAGTTTAAGCAGGAGTTTTCTTGGTCTTTTATAAATGTGGTCCCGAAGAAGGAGTGAAAGTCCTAGATAAGTAAATCTTCAATTTGCCATTCCCTGAAGTATAGAGATGAAGCTAGGCCAATTACTTTTTTAATCTCTACTCTGCTGTCAGGCCCCTTCTGCCTGGTATTTGTGAATCAAAAAACACTTTTGCTCAATTCTTGATGGCTATTTATTATTGACAGCAGTCTTTTTCACATAGCTTCTCTGAATAGGACTGAATTTTACCATATTCATTCCTGCTGAGTGGATGGCCTCCTATCAGAGCAGACAAGCATTGGTCATTAGTGGAATAAGACATCTGCTCCTCAGAGAACTACTTTAGAATGAAAGAAACATGTAAAAGAACATAATATCAAGGATCTATCCAGAAAATATGTGATCTATTATTACGACTGTTTCCCAAGCATTCTCATGCTGACTGCTCAGAGATGGTCTGTTCGGCATGGTGGAGTGTGGGAAAGAGCCTGGATGACTAGGTTAATCTATGTGTGGTTTCTGACTTCCCACAATAGCCCTTTTTTTTTTGTTCTGGTTGGCAAATCCCCACCCATTTTAATGTGATGGTCCCTGGCCTCCTATTGTGGGACCGACAGCGGCCCAGAGTATATGTGCCAGCCTTTTAAACTGACCCATTACTAGATATTGGCACCTGTGTTCTTGAAAGTGTGAGGTGGTCTATTCTCCCAGGAACCAAATGCCGTCAGGCCTGAGAGAGTGTGCTCAGTATGAAATACCCTGCCTACCTTAGGGATAAATGCAATTTAAGGATAAAAATAGAGCTGAGAAAGCTGGTGCCACTTGAAGAAAAGGAAGGAATTAGATTTAACTGATGCTCAAAGATTCTCTGATACAAAATATTTGGCCACGGATTCTAATGTGCTTGACATTTCCAGCAAAGCGTAGGTGCAATAACAAGAGAAACTTCTTACAAGAGAAGAGAAAGACATGGAGCTCTGGAGTTTCTGTTGGAACAAGACTCTTCTGCTTTGGTTATATACAGTTAAGTTCATTTAGTGTCTGATCCAGTGTCTGATGTAAGCCCACGTTCTCTTCTTTGGCCTGGGCGAGTTTTTCTGGTGAGGATTAAGAGTAGGGGAGAAATCAATTAATAATCACCTTCGTTAAAGGAAAAAAACAATTAGGCTTCTGAACTGCAAACTGCCAGAGTGAAAGTTACAGCAGAGAAAATACTTTGCATTTTAATGATAGCGGAGCACTGTGCATTCTAAGGGATCAAGTACCAAATCTGGGAGTCAGAAAAGGTGACAAGATAAAACACAGGGTGCTTAAATTTGAAGTTCAGATAAACAAATGTAATTTTTTAGTACAGGTGTATCTCTAATGTTGCGCAAAATATACTTTTGCCAAAAAACGTATTCACTGCCTAAATGAAATTAAAATCTGAGTGTTCTGGATTTTCTAAATCTGGCAATCCTAGAGTCAGAACACCTGGATTTAAGCCCCAGTTGTGCAGAGAAGTAAGCCATTTAACCTTCCTATGCCTCAGTTTCTCCATCTGCCAAAGATTAACAATAGCGATGTAGGGTATAGGGGTTATTAAGAGGAATAAGTGAGAAATGCCTCAGAACTTATGACATGCTACACAAACGTTAAGATTTTAGTCCTAGATATGGGTGACTTAATCCATTGCCCTCCTAGCACCCATTAATTAGTCCTTGGGCCTTTAGTAGGAAGTTATTATCCTGTAACCCATCTTTCCTTTGGACCTTTTGGGAGTAACTGTTTAAATTCCAGGCACAAGTGTGTTATTGTGTCTGTGTGTCCACAGTAATGTAGTAAAACAACAGGCAAACGCAACGTGACTGAAATTTAAGCCAGATGGTGGGTATGTTGTTAAATGATGAGCTGATGAGACAAATTAAAAAAAAAAAAAAAAAGTAAAATGCCATTCAGAGCTATGCATGCCAGAGCACAAGGAAGAACTGGTTTGCAGTGAGTGATGGCTGATAAGCGACTAGAGCCAGAACTCATTAAAATACTGGAGGAAAGCAAAATGCCTCATAAAACGTGATAGGATCATTTTGGAAATTTTCAGGGGAGAAAAAAATAAACGACTGCACAAGAAGGCAGCCTTTCAGCTACAACTACTGAACCTTTCATTTGACGAGGCACTTAAAAAAATCAAGTGACAATAATCTGGGAGGATTCCATCATAGAGAGAGAGCAGTGGCCTGGACCTGATCAGTCCGGGTAACAGATGGCAGCTGTCTGCTCTGTGAGGTCCGATTTCTCCACCATCTCCTTCAGCTATCTAACTCAGTAACTGAGTTAGATAGCACTTCTATTTTGCAGAAAAGCTAAGCAGCTTGTTCAAGGATACCCAGCTAACAAGGCAGAGCTAGGATTCAAACTCAGGTCTCTTGACTGCAAATCCTGACCTCACTTCACCTTGCCACTTGGTTTCCCTGCTGTCTACGTTGTTATTAGGTCTGAGATAAATTAACTTTCCCTTAAAGTGTTAATTGCCCTTGCAAAGTATGACAGGCCCATAGACTGTCAGCAGGTAGCAGTGTATCTCTATGGCCCTCATGTCTGTAAATGGAGGTCCACTTAAGTGCTTTGTTAGGCAGAATGACTGGATAGGCAGGGTTGCAGTTATTTCAAAGGGTGGTGGCTAAATGTCTGGAAAAATCCCAGGAACAAATACGCAGAGAGAGCGAACAAAAACCACCCACTCCTACACAGTCTAATCTTTCCGGGACTGTATGTATGTATGTATGTGTGCATGGCACTGTGTGAGGGGAGTGGCTGATGCAAAAGCTGAGTGGATGGTAGCTGGGAGACCGCAGAGAGGTTTGGGGTGGGAGGGTACGCATAGTTTAGGGGAGAGGTATTTTTGGAGGAATGAGTATAAAGAATTAGGATAGAGGTTCCCACCTGAATAAAAAATCACCTGAGAAACAAAATAATAATAAATAAAATAGCATGAGGAATAAAAAGCCGGTAGTGATCCAAAATCAATGACCCAGCTGGAGACTGCCACACCATTCCCAGGCTCAAGGGGCAGTCTGGAAGATGTGGCTTGGACACCAAAATGTGCTTCTGGGACAATCTGAGGTGGCACAGGGGAGAAGTTTGGCTTCTCCTGGAAAGATCTATGAGCTTTTGGTCACTATAGGCATGACCTTTTAATCCCAATAGGCTAACCCAAAGCAAGGCCCCTGGTTCTAGTTAAGTATGAGGGGAGACAGATGTCAGCGTCGCAGGCATCTGTTTGGAACGCAGGGAAGAATCCCCTTGCTTTTTTAGTTTGACTTTCCAGCAGCTTCCACTCCCTTTTCTGGCTAATGGGATGGTCATTAACTCCTTGTGTAGCTATTTTCTAAGGGGAGGGCACAGGGAATCACTGGTCAACTTCCTCCCAGAACTGGGAGCTGGACAGATGTTCATGAACAATGAAGACATAAGGAACTCCAGGCACTGTTCTCAGAGTAAAACACAGAGAAAACAAATACGAAAAAGACGAACGATGGGATCTAAATGCCACTGCCACTGTTTGAACCTGTAGAGTAAGCCCCGTTCAAGAGCAGCCTCTTTTTAAACACGTACTTGCCAGTTGTTGCAAGTTCTGCTGACTCTGTTAAGCTGCTTAAGAGGCTGCATGAGTCTCCATTCAAAATAACGTCTACTTAAGGAGAAACTCTTATTGGCATGCAGATGCAGCTAGCGAATATATATATTACAGCTCATGCCAAACAGGCTTTTGTTTTCACCACGTCGTGGGCCTAATTTTCTTTTTGAAATGAGCTCTTCATCTGAACCACCCACTTTCTGCTGCAGCCACGATCAAGGGCATCACAGCTGTGGCTCAAAAGCAGCAAGCGGAGGAAATGGAAATGAGAGGTTGTCTTGATGAGGACTGCCCGTCTTTATTTCAGTCGCACAGTCATAGACACAGTGGACAGAGGCTAGAAAGATCAAGCCAGGAGGCAGGGAACTGGAGCTTCTAGAAGCGCACGGGAGCAGAGGCATCACAGTGAGAAGGCAGACGTCAGAGCTGCTTGGACAGAGGGCGGCACCCCAGCTGCCTCTTAGGAGAGGTCATGTGCTTGAGAGCCTGGTCCAGCTCCTTGCTGATGGCTTTGTACTTGAGCTTCTAAGCATATAGTTCATCTAGAGGGTGGTTTTCCCTAGGGAGAAAGTTCAGAAGAAGAGGTACAGGGGACAGACGTGAGGACTGGAAAGGAGGGCCACAGACAAGCAACGAGCAGAAGAGGGGAAAAAAGTGAAAAAACAAAACACGAACTGAGAAAGCTGCATCCTATGTAAAACAAGTGAGAAAGCAAAAGACCTGTGGAGTGACTTCTAAGTGGTTTGAGGTTCTGCAGGGATTAGCCAGGACAAACCTTTAAAAGAGGGGTTGCCAGAAATGGCCCCAGCTTCTCCCACCACAGCCTCCCACCCCAGTTATTTCTGACTTTCAATGATGTCATTCAGCCCAAAGGTTATCCTTTGAAATGAGGCATTTTTCCCTTATATGGAAATGTCACTTCCTAAACCAAACACTGGCACATACAGTCTGAGGAATGTTTTGCACCCTTTCTGGGCTGGGATAGGCAGTTTGGGAGATTCTGTTTGAACCCCAAGATTCTGGAATTTCCGGGTTATTTCATGAAGAACACAGGACAGAATTTCTTTTTTTTTTCCTGAAGTTGGAACTCCTTAAGAAATTCTGGGATATGTGGGCACCAGCGTTGCAGACTGGAGTCTTTATTCAGTCTCTTACATGCTCTCTATTTCCGTTTTCTCATACTGTGATAAACTGTGAGCTCTCTGGGAGAGAGCTTCTGTAAAAATGTAAGGCATTTAAAAAATGTAAGGCGTCTCTCAGAAACAAGCAAATCGAAGGGCATTCTGAAGACAAAACAACAACAACAACAAAAAACCCCAAGCCCCATAACAACCCCCAAACCCAGCCATATTTGGGTCTCTGTATTCACATGTGAAGCTACTTAAGCAGAGATATTTTACTTGAGACATGACAAGCCAAGTCCAAATTTGATTGGCACTGTCCTATCCCAGGGCTTGGGGCTCCCAGACTCGCTCCGTCCTCTCCTTTCCCAAGGTGAACAAAGCCCAGCCCAACCTCACAGGCTTCTCCCAACTGTCAGCAGATAGGCCTTAGAGAGGGAGGCAGAGCAAATACAATTAGGTGGTCACTTCATACCTTCCAGGTCATCAATCGTCTTTTCCAGTTTTGCAACCGTTCTCTCTGCAAACTCAGCCCGGGTCTCAGCCTAGAGGAAAAGAAGTCAGTCACCATGACTGTTTCAAACCCAGCCCCAGAGAAACCTGAACTAGCTGGGTGTGACCACACTCACCTCTTTCAGTTTATCAGACACAAGTTTAATCTCTTCTTCATATTTATCCTCCTTTTCAGAATACTGTGGGAGACACCAAAACACTACTTTAAAAGAAAGAAAAAGCCCAAGAAGAATGCAGGTCCCGTTCCTTAGAGAAAAGCGTGTGCTTGAAGCACTGTGAATGTGCCTAGGAAGCAAAGCAGAGGCAGCACCTTTCCAGGCACAAGAAATATGTGTGAAACTCAGGGAACCTATAGGAAATCCCCTCGGGTGGTATTGCTCTGAAGGCATGAGCTGTATAACTAGAGATACAGGTATGGTTAGATGGGGCAGATGAGTGAATGGGGATACGTGCTGCTCAAGGCCGCCATGCTCCAGAGCTGCTGGCCTCATCTGTTTCCATACCCTCCACAGTCAATCTGACTGGGCCCCCCAGCCCTGCAAGTTCCTTTCACCATGACTACCTGTCAGAAATTATGTCTTTCAAGGCTCAATGCAGGTTGATACTAGCTAACACCTTCAAAACTGCATGCTAGGCTGCAAGACATCCTCAGTTCCAAAAAGAGTCACTTAACAGAGAGGTTAATTTGTGTAGGGTCACATGGCTATGAAGCGACCAAGCCATGACTGGAACCTGACTCTGGACTTCGAGTTCCTGGCCATCCTCATGTTCTCTACAGCATTTCTGTACATCACCAACCTACGACACCTTTCCCAACTTTCCAAGGTCCCTCTGTTGGAAGTCCCATGGCACTTTGTTACTGTGTCAGTCTCTTGTTCACCCAGATTCTTGAGCTCTTCAAGAGCAGCAGCCATATTATCACTGTAACATTTGACCCTGTGGCCTAGGGTAGCATTCGGCATACATATGTGGGCTGCATTCTTTCAAATACCCTAATGTTTAATATATGCCAGGCATGATACTAGCACCAAAGATAGGATCTGTCTAAAACAGACAATATAGTCCCTGTCCTTACAACTTACAATCTAGCAAGGAAGTCATGCGATGGAATAATTAATGATAAACATGATCAACCACAGTGATAGGCAAAGTAGGTGGGGCTAGGCAGCAGAGATGCATAATCTGGGAAGGCCTTTCAGAAGAGGTGCCATTCATGCAGAGGCCTAAAGGATGACTGGGGGGTTAACCAAGCAAAGAGAATAAGGAAGGCCACTCCAGGCTGAGCGGACAGCAGCTTCAGAAAACTTGCAGTGATGCACGCACATGGGAAGTTTGTTCAGTGCACCTGGAGGACAGCAGGCAGAGGGGGAGTAAGGAAGGATACAGACGGAGAACTCCGCAGGGTGGGCCAGAGAAGAGTGTGTACATTGCTTCTAACATGGTCCTCTCCTGAAAGGACTCCTTTGGGTACTATTTCAACCTCAGAAGCCCAATTCCACCTCTGATACCGGCTGCTTAACCTTCCAGAAAGTATTTCTGGAGGAACCGCCCTTACAGGAGGTGGAGGTACAAGCTCCTAGCCACTGGACACCTCTTTCTCTCACTGCCAGGCATGAAAGCTACTATCGGCAAACGCAAGTCAGATCCTTGATACCCTGGCATGCTTGCTGTACCTTGGGAAAACAACAGGACGAAGTTGGGCAAATCACCCTCCAACACAGGCCAACCACCTACCTTCTCAGATGCAGCCTCAAGCGACTTGAGATTGTTAGTGACATTCTTAAGTTCTTCTTCCAGGTCACCACATTTTCTGTGCAAAGACAAAGGATTTTTGTGTCCCATCCTCCCTCACTGGCAGGCAATTCCCCTAAAAAGTTTTCAAAAGGAGGAATCCACACTGGCTGGGGCCCCCAGAAGGAATGTGGGGAGCTGTGGGGAGTGCAAATGTTAATGGCTTCTTCTGAGACGTAGTGCTGTGTACTTATCAGAACCCTATCATGCCTGGCAGAGGCACGGCCTACGAGGAGTATTTCAAAGGTTTGTAAAGCATTCCTGGGCTCCTGCCAAGGGTGAGGCAACAGGACTTGTGACATCTATGACTGATGAGGCTGACTCCAGACGGAAGGGGAAAGAAAGAGCATAGGAGGTTGAAAGACAGCAATCAGTTTACACCGGACACCCCAGGAAGCAAGCTGGGACTGGATTTGCAAAACCAGATCTTTCTCAGCATGGCGGGCTGCTCTGTAGAGCTGGATTCCAGAGCAGGATTCCTCACCCAAGGCCGACGGGGGAGGCTTTTAGCTTTTATGGAGCTTGTGGGATTCTGGCCAAGCTTCTCACCTTTCCCCCAGGAATGTTACACCAAACAGTGACATCAAGAACAAGGCATTTAAACACTAACCGGGGCAGCCTGGCTTCCACCGGCCGGTGCTGCCCTAATGAGGCACAGCCTTCTGTGATATCCTCTCGGAGACAATGGAACCTGTGGGCTTCTCTACTACTGCCGGCCTTGCTGCTATTTCTCAATACCTTCCTGGGAAGACTCAACACATGAGCAGCGCTTCCCAGGGTGGTTAGAACAGACAGTCTCCATCTCTTTGTCAGCCACGAAGGCAGAGGATGGGCTGAGTGGTGAGTCCCAGGTGCCCATCCACTTGAGCAGAGGCCCTGGTGGGAGGCAGTTCCCTGCCACACCCAACTCCCTCCCACTCCGCCCCAGCTGGTGAGCTGGGTCCCCCTTAGTCGCGCTTTGCCACTCACAATTCGGACACCTCGGCACGCTCCTCGGCTCTCTCCAGCTCACCCTCCAGGATGACCAACTTACGAGCTACCTGCAGAGACAGAAACGATGGACTGAGATGGACTCCCAACAGTCACATCGACTAGTAGGATGCTCGCTCCCTTGCAGAAAGCAAGGCCATGTTCAGACCCTCTGCAGCCTGGGTGCTTTCTGCTGTTTCTTTGACTCAGATAGTCCCAGAGAAGATTTAAATCCTCTCTGTCGGGCCCCAGGAGTGAGGCAGACAGGGAGGAAGGACTCTGTAAGACGAGAGGCAGGCAGAAGAGCAGCTGAGCTTTCATGGTCCAAAAGACCCACAGCTGGGGACCAAGACCCCCAGTTTTTGCCTAACTTGTGCCCAAACACACAGCTGCAGGACCGCAAGTGATCAGATCCACTGGTTTCCCCATCAAGTGAAACCAGTGTCACAGGATCCCGCGGGATGTTCTGTCGCTGTGGGATATACAGTTTCCCAGCCAAGTGGCCGTGTCTGGAGAAACAGATGTGGACGCAGAAGGAGAGCTGCCTAACCAGGAGCTTCCTCAGGCGGCCCCAGGGCTCCCCCTATCACAGATCCATTTCCACCCTGCTTCCTGCTGCCACCGCCATCTGCCAGCTCCACTCACCTCCTCGTATTTGCGGTCAGCCTCCTCAGCGATGTGCTTGGCCTCTTTGAGCTGCAGCTCTTGAATCTCCATCTTCTCCTCATCTTTCATGGCCCGGTTTTCTATCACCTTCATTCCCCTGCAAGCAACCTCGTCATTACCTCCACACACACACACACACACACACTGTCGCCTCATTGTCGCCTCCACCCATCTGCTCCCTGTAACATTTTTGACATCTGCCAAGAGCCATACCCCACGAGGAAATCACAGAGTCACTCACATCCACTTCGTCATTCCAGCGGGTGCTGCTGTTAAGTGCCTTAAACTTCACAACTGCCCTGTGAAGTAGGTATGTTGTCTTGTCCCCATTTCACAGATGAAAAAGCCACAGACAGGCTAAGTAACTTGCTCAGGTTGCAGGGCTGGAATTCAAACCCCTGCGACACGGCTGCAGAGTCCACGCTTGCACCCTATACCGCCTCTCACCAACCAGTAACAAGGCCTACTCGCATGCCAGCAGTCAACACGATGTGACCAGAGGTCTAGGCCAGTCTGGGGGCGGGAATGATGGATTCTGTGGCAGTGGGGGCGGGGGCATATGTCCAAGGCACGGAAGGTTCTTCAGAAGCGAGTTCACAGGTGAACAGCTACGGAAACTTACTCTTTAGTGAGAGAGAGCTGCCCAGGAAGGCCCCAGGGGGGTGGAAGTGCAGTGCAGGGAGACAGGGTGGCCGCAGCACAGGCTGGGCACCTGAATGGCAAGTGAACGGGGCTGGAGGGTTCCAGAAACAGGAAGACGGATGACCAGGTCACAGGTAGGTACCAACAAGGTGAGCAGTGGGGAGGGCCTGCACTGAAGTGGACACACCCAATTTGGAAAGGGAGTGTCCTGGGGACAGCTGAAGTCTCCTCCAGCTCAGCTGGGTGACCGTGAGACCTGTGGTCTCTGGCCTGCACTGCTTGGAGTGGAGTAGGTGAGATCAGACACCTCCAAACATGCCAACCTGGGGCAACGTGTCGATTGATGTGTTGTGCCTGTGCAGAGCAGAGGACCATGTGCTCCTTGCTGTCTACTGAACAGTTAGTTCATCCTGTGTGTCACTACCACCCCCAGTGGACCTCAGAGCTGCCTCCACACCTGCACAAAGCCTCACTTGCAGCATACGCCCAAGCCTGGAGAACCCTCTGCAGAAGTGAGGAGCCCAAATGACTTGCCCAAGGCCACACAGTCCGTGGCAGCAGCAGGCCCTGCATCTAGATCCTCCAGCTCCCATGTGTGGAACCTTCTGCCAAAATACAGCAGTCGCCAAAGAGAGTGCAAGCAAAGGCCTCTGTTGGCATGACACACACAAACAAGAGACCTTCCCAGCCCCTCTGGCTTTGCCACAGAGGTAGGCATCCGGCCAGGCAGGCCTGGCCCAGGGCACAGCCGCGAGCCACCTGTGACTGGGGGCTTCCCACTGCAGTGGCCCGCTCCCTCCGCAGGTGGCTGCAGCACAGTGTGCACCAGGCTCTCTGCCCTCAGCACGGCTGTTCTGCTGCCCAGGAAGAAACCTCCGGCTCAGGCAACTCACAAAATCAGTCTTCCAAGATTCCCCATTTGCTTTTTAATCTCTAGTTTACGGTCATAACAGCACAATCAGAAATGAATCAGGAGTTTATACCAGGAAACCATGATGGATGGGTGAGATAGGAATTCCAGTGGGATCATGGGGCAAATATACAGTGACCACTGGCCCAGCCCACACCATCTCCACACAAGGAACCCATCTACCACCACACAGAGACAGACACTTTTGTGGACCACACCGTCTGCCCTCAGTCCTCCAGGGCCCACGCCAAGATGTGCCAGAGTCATCCCGCCTAGGGGACAGACCGCCCTTCCAGGGGCCCGAACGGGCTCTGCCAGAGGTGAGGGGCACCGTCAGTTCAACTAACGGTTGACACCAGTGTGCATGCGGCCCAGATGTTCAGTTGTCTCTGTTCACAGGCTCAAGCTTGCCTGATAGCATTGCCAACAATCATCCCTGCAGACGACCCACTTCAAGTTTTCGTCTCCAGTGTCTACCCTTCTCTTGACCTCCTAGAAACTGATGTATTGAGAACACAATGAGACACAGTGGCTTTTAGAGAGTAAGCGTGAAGTGGCGCTCTACAAACTGATCGCCAGCAACTGTCAAATTTGCCATCTTAAGTGCCTATTTTTTGCCTTTCTCTACATGTTGGGAGTTTTTCTGCATCACCACCAGTGACAAACACTTCTACACACAGCGCGACGGTTTGCAAGGCACACACGCACATCCGTGTGATTTCACTTACTCGCACCCTGGCTCTGAGAGGTCAGCTGTACACTATGGTCCCCATTTTCCAGGAGCAAACGCTGATGCACCCTTACCTCTCACTCTCATCTGCAGCCTTTTCTGCCTCCTCCAGCTTCTGCAGGGCTGTGGCCAGTCGTTCTTGAGCCCTGTCCAACTCCTCCTCCACAAGCTGGATGCGTCGATTGAGTGCCGCCACATCCCCTTCGGCCTGGGGAGGTCAGAGATGCAGCCAGGTTAAGATGCAGCAAGGCCATCCAGCAGCACTCACCCCCACTCACATGGAGCCCTTCCCTCAGCTAACACCCCTCCCCTGCCGAAGCCCACCCGGGAACCCAGGTAGTAAGGCATTAGCTCTCTCATCTGGAGAGTGTGAGTATTCTGTATGATCCTCCCTGAGTTTGTCAGGGACCATCCATCTCTCAGCAAAAGGGATGAGAGACAAGTATGCTGCGTGCTGTAAGCCGACGGTGGTGGCCTCTCCGTGGGATTTCTAGACAATAAGTAGGACCACAAGTGACCCGGCTCGCCCTATCATATAGTAAGCTCCTAGTCACTGGAATGGTAGAATACAGAAGCCTCAGTTAAATGGTGTCCATACCCGTCAGCACACCATCCTTAACAAAGCCCGGCCGAGATAATAGGACAAACAGGTGTTAGGAAGGAAAGAACATTTGGCTATGGGGACAGAAGAGATGTCTGAACAGTGTTCCTGGTTATTCAAGGTGTTTCACCTATATGGAAGGTGATGCAGGGGCGCACATACAGGTTCAAAAGTGTGGGGTCAGAATCCGTTCTGCCCGTTTGTAGCCCAGAGGCACTGGGCAGATTGCTTCACTACGCTGAGCCTCTTCAGTACTTCACACCACCACGAGGACTGTAACTAAAGGGCAGGACGCTGAATCTAGCACATGGGACGCCCCACTAAAGGCAGCCCTTATTGCTGTGATTCCACCTCATGTCATCCTCTTCGTATCTCACCCATTTTGCAGATGGGAAAACTGAGAGGCCCAGCGAGGAGACGTGGTTTGGTTTTGTTCAGTGTCCCAGAGTGAGTGAGGAATGGCCTGTGGAGCCCCAGCCCAGGGCTCTTCCCTTGCTGAACCTGCACCCCGAGCCCTGCGGAGGCTTTGAAGCTAACCACCCTTAGGAAGGAATACTGAGAGCTGGTGAAATAGGGCTTAACTACAGGGAGACATGAGGGCCCAGGTAAAGACACACTGGCTTCTTCATATGGAGACAAATAATCTCCAAATCGGGGACGGCCAAGGAAAGTAAACTGCTCCTTCCCTGGCTCCCTGAGTTTATACAGTAAGAAATGGAGTGACAGAATGAGGCCTCAGTTTGTGGACAAAGAATCAGGAAACTTTCCTCAGCTCCAGGGCCTCATCAGCAGAGCAGGGAAAACACCTGAGGGTCTTCCTGATCCCAACTGCCTCTGAAAACACCAATTTGGAGAATCCATGAAAACCACTACGAACTATTTGAAGAAATGTCACCCACTCCTTCCCCTGAATGGTGCTTGATTCATGAGTGGACTTTTTTTTTTTTTTTAACCTGAACCTCACCAGGGAACTCTGAATCCTCACAACCAGGCACTGGCACATTTCCAACTGTCTGGAATCGCAAGAGCTCTGACACATTCGTCTATGGACATCCGTGCCTACATATATATACGTATTTTTGAAAAACTGCTAGTCACTGCTAGTCATTTCAGGCTCCACCCCTTCCTGCAATCAAAGCTTCCACACTCTACAAAGGATTTCCCTTATAAGGTAAAAGAGGCTTGCTAGATACATGTGGCAAAGGAACAGGAAGATGTCGGTTAATCACACAAAAATCTAAACGAAACCAGCTGTTGGGAGGCAGACCCAGAAGTCTGCCACACGCAGGCTCTTGGCTTTCTCTACAAGAGACAGAGAAAAGAGGTTTTTTTTCCCCCTCTAGGCTCAGTTCCTCTGCCCAGGAACCTTCTTCTGAGCATGCTTTGAAAAAGCAAACTTGTTAATAAGTTCGAAACTTTCAAAATCCTCTCTCCTCCCAACTGGACTGTCCCACTCCCAAGTTTTGGCTCCAGGTTGAGGGCCATTTTTAAGTAGAAGTAATTGTCCTCCAGCGAGATGACTTGGGATGAGATCAGAGGGAGGGTTCTGCCGGTTACGTGTGTGAAAGAGGCCAAACCAGCTACTGTTTGAGACTTACACTGCGTTTCTGAGGCCTCTACACGCCAGAGCAGTTCTTATAGGATTAAACACTGAATCAGGCCAAGGTTGTAGCAATCTGGGGCTCTTCCCGAGGCTTGTCAATACACACAGCAATTCCATCTGGCTGTGTAATTTTTCCACTTCTGGGGTCCCACCGAGTCTCAACGCTGCAGCTTTCGGGGGCCCTTAGTTCACCCTCTCCTGCAGCTATCTTGCCTCTGAGACTTTGCGCACTCAGGCACCCAGGTCTCCTGACCCAGCAAACTCGTATTTAATCTATAAGATCCTGCTCAACCTCCACTTTGAAGCCTACCCCACTGCTTGGATGCTTCCCTGTCATGCTCCCATAACAGACCACAGAGCCCCCTGGAATACTGATCAGCTTTGTTTGTATGTTCCCCTTATCCGAACTCGGCCCTGAGCTCTCCTGGAGGTAAAGGGGAGAAAAAACGAACAAAACAGGAATCCAGCCCCTATGTGCCAGATGGCATGCAGGAATGTTTTACTCCTGGGACCCTCCCTGCTATCCTTGGGGGTCAGCATTCTCCTTACCCAGATTTTACAGGTGGGGAGACACGCTCCTATAAGCTAAGTACCAAGTGACACCAACTAGTATTAAAATCCAAATCTCTCCCCAGCCCTAGGATGTGTCACCCTTTGTCCAGGCAGGGAGGGAGAAAGGGCGGTGAGGCACCCTCCTCATTCGGCCCCATTATCTGTCTCAGGCCCATGAGAAGCAGGTTAAGGCACACTCAACAATCGTCGGCGGAGGGCCCTGAGCTAACAACATTCCAGGGGTCTTCTGGAGAAAGGAGGGGGCCCGCAGAGACCAGCAGCGCAGAGAAAGGCCTGCGGACCGCAGCTTAACTCTCGCCCCCCCTCCCCCACCTGGAGCAGACACGTCGCCGCCGCGCCCCTGGGGTCAGCTCAGCAGGGGCCGGGAAGCGCGAGAAAGTGCCATGCCCGCTCCGACCGGCTGCCCCCGGTCCGGACGGGCCAGTCCGACCCCAGACAATGGGAGTTCGACGTTTCCCTTCACTTCCCGCCCCTCCATCCAGTCGCGGGTCTCCCCGTGCCCCCCGCCCCGGACCCCGGCGCCCGCTCCGAGCCGGACGGCAGCGCAGTGCCCCCCCAAGCCTCCGCCCGCTCCAGGGTCGCGCATCCCCCTCGGCCCCATCCCCCCATTTCCTGCTCGGCCAGCCCCGCCCGGACCGAGTGCAGCGCCCCCTCCCTCGTCCCGGGCTGAGGAAGGAGGATGGCGGCGGAGGCAGGGGTCTCAGCAGCGGGTCAGGCCTCGAGGGTGGGGGTGCGGGCCCGCGTCCCGCGGATGGCGGGGCTCGAGAGCTGCGAAGGCGGGCCCAGGGCGGGAGGCAGCGGCGCGCGGGGAGCGCGGCGAGGGGAAGAAAGGAGGGCGCACCGGGCCAGGGGTGCGGGGTAGGCCGCGGGGCCCGGGGGTGCGGGCGAGGGCTCTCACTTTCTCGCGCCGCTCGCGCTCGCCGTCCAGCTCCCGCTGCAGGCCCTGCGCGCGGTCCTCCGCCTCGTCGGCCTGCTGCTGCAGGGCCTGGATCTTGCGTTTCACCGCCTCCAGGGAGTTGAGGCCGGCCATGGCGCAGAGGCGCGGGGGCGCACGCAGCGGGCGGTGGGCAGCGTTGGGCGGGCGCTCGGCTGGGCTCCGGCGAAAGCTGCAGCGGCCGCACCCCGGCCCCCGAGCCTTTGCCAGCGCCGGGGCCGCCCCCCACCTCTCCCCGCCCCCGGCCCGGCCGCCGTCGGGGCGATGAGGTCACCCGGCCCTGCCGCCGACGTCAGCACCGCTGGGGGAGGGCCTGACGTCGGCACCGCTGGACGCAGCTGCTGGAAAGGGCCCCTTTTCGGGACTTATTTGGAGAAAGCGAGGGGAGGCACCGCCTTCTCCTCCTCTTCCTCCGGCGCTGCGTGCCCGCCCAAACCCAGGGCTCCCGCCAGCCCTGTCCCGGGCACCCGTTACTGCGCACGTACTTCGGAGGCTTTCGTCTCCGTCAACTCCAGCTTCTCTTGCGCGTCCCTCAGGTTCTCCGAGTATTTGTCCAGCTCGTCCTCTGTCCCCTTCAGTTTCTTCTGGAGGTGTGTGAGCTCCTCCTCCACCTGGGGACAGATGAGGGGGACGCGTCAGCCGGGCCGTCCCCCACATTCATAAGCGTCCTCTTTCTCTGGGCCTGTGTTGGTAAAGTTAAAACATTTCCAGAATATCTCGCCTGGCTTTGGTACATCTGCATATCAACAGGCGTTCAGAGGTGGAGAGAAGTGTGGCTTTAGTGCATTTGCACCATTCCTCAGGGGTGGAGAAGTTCCTCTTCATATCAGTGGGTAATTACCTGGGCAGAAGGGCTGATCTGTACCTGAGAGGTGAGGGGAGGGCCGGTTTTGCTGCTGCAGGAGCAGGAAAGAGAGAAGGGCTCGGACTGCGGTTTTATAAGCAATAAACGGATTTTAAACTTTATTTCCCTTTGACTGATTTTAGGTTTCAGAGGTATTTTGCCACGGGATTTCCTCTCCCTGGACTTACAGCCTGTTTCTTCATTTGCAAAACAGATATAGCAATACTGTATGTGCTGCTCAAAAATGCCTTCTGTTAACTATGATTTTTACATCCATCCCTTGTCCTGGGACCCCCTGGACTTACCTCTTTTGCCACCCCCCACCCAATACTCTTGCAGATGGATTACAGGTTTAGGGAAACAAGCCCGGACCCGTTTCCCAGACACGTTCAATTTTGCACCCCAGTTTCGGCTGCCTCCCGGTAATCCTGGCATAAGCAGGAGGGATTTTCATACTCTGGGCCTGTATCATTTCTCTATCCCCAGCTTATCCACTTACAGTTCTGCCAGGACGCTGGCAGCAAGACAAACTTTCTAAGTGTACGTTTGCCCTCCCCTTGCCTAGAACCTGCCATGGCCCCCCACTGCCCAAGGGAGTGGTTCTCAGACTGTCTCACAAAATAGCTTCAGGTGTTGAAGAGCTCCCCACACTTCCTGGACTTTGAGGGCGTGGCTATAAGGGAGCTACCCCTCCAACAACACTTTCTTCCAAGGTTCAGGTTAAATCTTTTAAATTCTTGCACATCTGGCTGGTGTTATTTTAATAAAAAATGTCCCCTGCATTCTCCAAATTTTCAGTCTTTCTGAAAATCTTTCGCTTCTCCTGAGAATCTTGCCCCCTCCCAGCACCACCAGTTTAAGAAGCTCAGGTCTATGGAATACAAACAACCTCTCCGTCAGCATCACCCTGACCACACCAGCCAAGCAAGGGTCGGTTCCGGAAGCCTCTGTCCCCTTCCAGGCCGTACCTCCCTCCCCTGCCCCTAACTCTGGACTGGGGTGGTCCACCCAGCTCCTGCTTTAATTGAATTTATGTCTCTGATGGCTTGACACCTGGTCCTATCCTTGCTCCCGGAGCGGACAGATAGCCCCCATTGCTGCCCCACCACCACTCTCATCCTCCTGCTTCCTCTCCTCACAGCAAAAAGTGCACAGAGGTGGAGTGACTTTCCCCAGGTCACACAGCTTAGGATCTGAACCTACTTCACGCCAGGCCTGCTTTCCTGCCTCCCTCTGACTTCCTTCTTTTTTCTCTTCTTTCCTGAAGAGGGCATGTTACAAAAACTGCACCTGCAGCTTCTAGATCAAGCTCTGAATCCAATCTGGGTTACATGCTCACCCCTGAGATGGTGTGCAAAATGTGCCAGGTGCTGGTGTGTGTGTGTGTGTGTGTGTGTATGAGTGTGCACAAATTCTTAAAAGGGCCCTGCCCCAGGACAGTATCCCCCAGTCTCCCATCTCCAGGGCTGCTGAGTGTCCGGCAGCTTAGCTGGGGATGGGGAGAGGGCGGGGGGTCAGAGGAAGAAGTGGGTGGCAGCAGCTCAGGCCTAAGTCAGGGTCTCTTGGGCCTGACCTTGACCTCCACGCCAGAAGCCTGACCCCAAATCCCAGCTGTATGATCCCTGTTCCCTTTTCTGGCCTCAGTTTCCTCATGTGCAAGATGGAAGCCTTCACGTGGTAGTTTCTGAGCACTCCAGCAGCTGACTCGAACTTTTACCTTCACTGAAAAAATGAGCCAACTGCCTTAAAGACAGGTCAGCCTGACCCAGCATCCACCTGACTTCCTTCCTGATCTGTGGCGTGCAGCATTTACTAGATGCCAACTCTGTGCCAGGCACAGCACTCTCTTAACATGAAACAGTGAGATCGAGTTCTGCAGCACTGAGCTCAACCAGGTATAAAGATGGTTGGGTTTTTTATGACTTTTTCCAGCAACGTTTGCACAATAAGGGGTGTGAACTGGGGTAGGGAGGGCAGGGGCTATGAAGCATTTAGAATGTGCCAGGCATATTATCAGTGCCATATCACTGAAGCCCCATGTCACAGAAGGGTAAATAATCTCTGAATGCAGAAGGGACTTGCCCAAGTCTGTACAGATGGGCAATCTGAACCCTTTTCAGACTGACTCCATAGCTGATTCGCTTGACTGCTAGGTTCTGCATGCCCACCGCCTGCACCCCGTCCTCCCATTGACCTTCCTCACCAGCACCAATGCCTTTTCCCCTACTACCCTAGGCTGAGCGCTCACCATGTCCTCAGGCCTCCTAGTCCTTGTCCCTTCCTCTGGCCCACCCAGACCCCTGAGGCTGGGGGTGTCCATCCATGTTTGCCTGTCCCCCGCAGCCTGGAGTTCCTTGGGCAAGGGCCTGGGGCTGAGGTCACTCTGAACCCCAGTATCACCCAGCACAGGGGCTGAACCTGATGCTCCCCACAGAACCTCAGGGGAAATTTGCAGAACAAATCAACACCATCCCTGGCCCTTCCGTGGTTGGAGCTGAGTATGAAAAATAAGACACAAATCACTGTTGATTTATCACTTCTTTCCCTCTACCTGAGTTCCAAGAACAGATTGTGCTGGTGTAGGTGCCTTGCTGGGGGGATGGAGTCTTGCCTGGCTCTGGTGGGGGGGTCTCCTTCTCTGGACCTCAGTTTCCCTGCCTTTAAAACGGCTGGGAGGGTTGTACACCTTAGTTACCGCAGTGGGGCCTTTGGGCAGGGCCAAGTCAGGATGCAGGGTCAAAGGCCAGTTGTGGCGGATGTCCCTGCCCTGGGAGGAGAGAGTGGGCAGGAAGCAGGCAGGCTGGGCCTCACCATCCTGTTCCCACACTGGACAGACAGGGCCCAGAACCGGTACTTTGCCGTAGGGTCCCTGAGGGTCAGCCTGGCCCAAGACCCATGCTATCTGGCCTACTGAAATGGAAAAGCACTCTGGGTAAGTTGAGCCCTCACGCTTCCTTGCCTCTGTTCCCACGGCGGTCTGACTTCTGCTCTGAACCTCTGGGGTCTCGGGTTCTGTGCCCATCCTTTAGAAGGCCACATTTGCCCCATTTCATAGATGAGACAACTGAGAGGTCAGAGAGAGGCAGCGACATGCCCCGAGTCACAAAGCTAGAAAACAGTCCAGCCTGGATTTGAGCCCAAGGCCACCCCCATGGGCAGCTTTGTGGAAAAACAAGAGCAGAATGAAAATCCAGCTGGAGGCTAGAGAACCTGTCCCTGCCTCTTTGGCCAGAGACAGCTGGCCGGAAGCTTTCAGGAGCCTTCCCCTTTAAATTTGTGTCTGCCTTGGGAGATGGTTCTGTATCAGTCACTCACACTTCAGTGAAAACCAAATCTATAAACTTGCTTTTCTCTAAATCCCTAGTTAGGCCCCTCACAATGAGGGCTAAAAGCTGGATGGAAGCCAGTAGCCCAGGGCCATTCCAAGATGGGAATCTGTTTGTCAGAGGCAGGCGCAGGGCAGTGTGTCAGGGAGCACCGGGTGGGGCTGGCCTGTGCATGCTCACAGGTGCCTAGGACAGCCCCAAGGTGTGGGGGGGATGGAGAGGCGGGGGAAGTAGGGCGGGGCAGGAAATAATCTCATATTTATTGAGTGCTTACTCTGCGCCAGGTGCCTGGACAACGGCTCCCCCTGCATAGCCACCTCTGATCCTGTGGCTGTCGGAGTCACCGCGGTCGCTTCCCCATCTCACGCATGCAGTCAACAGGGCTCAGAGAGGGGAAGGTGTTTGCTCCGCGGCTCGGTGACTGAGCTGTGAACAGGCCTGTCTGAGCTCAGAGCTTCCTTTTTTACCAGCCTGTCTCCTGGGTTGGGCAGGGCTGGGCACTTGGTGTCACCATCCTGGGCAGCTCCTGGGCCTTATCTGAGACCCTGATGCTCCTGAAGGCTTGGTGGTTGAGCTGGGGCACGTGGATGAGCCCCATGGCCGGCAGGGTGCTATGGAGGAGACAGGACTCTCCATGCTCCCACTGGCTGCTCTGGCCCGCAGACCGACAACTGGCTTTGGCTTTGCCCCGAGCCGTGGTCTTGGCACGGCTCAGCCCAGGCCTCTGCCCATTGCCCTGCCCCCCCTCACTCTCTGATACATCACTATTGCTGGAGACTGCTGGGAATCTCCTTCACAAAGCTTGGTCCAGGGCCTCTGCCTGCCGTGGGCGCCGCTGCCTTCTCCCACCAGGGTCACAGCAGGTGAGGCCGGGGCACCCCAAATACACAGAGACGCATGGAGATTCTCAGATTCGCCCTCAAATTTCCAGCCACCCTGGTCCCCAGACCCTCACCCAGCTGCCCCTGCAGCAGGTCACATACGCACACTTGGCCACTCTCCTGGGCCATCACCAATGTGGTCCCTCACCTTCACGATCTTGTCACACCTGGGTATATCCTGACATGGGGACAGGGTCACCCATACACACGGCTCCGCACTGCCACCCTCACCTTGACACACACGTGTGCACACACACACACACACACCAGACAGCCAGACAAGCGCACGTGTGCCAACACACAGCCACCTTGACGCACACACACATTCACCCTGACACATGCACATTCCATTGCTGTCACGCCAACTTTTGCTCAAGTACACACACAGCCAGCCTCTGTCCCATACCCACAAGCCCCTGTTGATGCCACCAACGCACACACAGACCCACAAACATGCCCATGGTCTTCACACCCACTTTCCAGCAACCACACACTTGCACTTCTCTACACACATTCTCTTGGCCTCTGCACACTTCCCTGAGCCAAAACACACACCACGCACGCACGCATGGCGTATGTATGTACACAGAAATGCTCCAAACCCACAAATACACCTACAGGCACATACGGCATCCCCAAAACAACTCGTCTAGTACACCTCCCCGACGCTGATCCTCTCATCACAGCACACTGCACACACACTCGCGTTTGCACACACACACCTGGTACATACAAACACCCCCCTCTCTGTCTCATGCACTTTGCTTCCCTGGCCTTGCTGGAGGTGGGCCCCTTTGTCCTTCTGCCTCCCAGCCCAAAGACTCTTGTCAAGACCATGATCCCCTCACTCATTCTCAGCCATAGCATCACCGCATCCCCCACCAGCCTTCAGACGCCAAGGAGTCTTGCCTTCTAGGCCTGGGAGCCAGCTCAGAGAGGTCGCTGGGCATCCCGGTGCAACCCAGTGAGGGCACCTCACCTGTTTGCACTTCTCCTCAGCGGCTTTCTTATCCGACTCGGCCTGCTCCGCCCGGTCTATGGCATTCTCCTTGTCCAGCTTCAGCATTTGCATCTTCTTCTTGATGGCCTCCATATTTGAGCGGCGGGGTGCAGGCGTGCAGGGACTGCGCGGGGCTGAGTGAGCAGCCGGGCGGGGCACAGGCCCTTATAGCTGCTCGGGGTGTGCCGCCCTGCTGCCGGGCGAGTCTTGGAGGAGCCCCAAGCCCAGGCCGGCTGGGCCAGCCGCCACTCGCTTGCTCAGGAGAACTTGGCCAGCTCACCCGCTACCCGGCAGCCCTCGCCTTATTTGGGCCTAGAATTTTCTCAAAGGGAAAAAAAAGAGGCCCAACCCGTTTCCATTTTTAACCTGGTGGCACAGGCTGTATGTCGGTGTGTGGCACAGTGCTGGCCGGGGAGGACCCTGATGGCCTGCAGGCTGGCCTTGATTTCCCCTGGCAGTGGCCGGGTGGGCTGCAGAGGGCTTGTGAATGAGTGCAGGGTAGGGGGTAGGTGGGCTAGGGGGGTCCTGACCTCCCTCCTCCTCCAGGTACTGGGGTTAGGACCCCATCCCAACTCCTGCTCCTGTCCCAGGGGCCTCCTTCTGGAGAGTTTCTGTCATCTCCTCTCTCTCCCTGTCGGTGATTGTCTCTGTGTCTCCCTCCGTCTCCCTCTCTCTGTCTCCCCATCTCTTGTGGTCTGTTTCTCTTGGACTCTCCCTGTATCTCTTTGTCTCTCTCCCCGTCTGTCCACTGCCCATGGCTCTGCCTCTCTCCCTTGCCCGTTAGTGCCCCTGGATCCCATCACCGCGGTGAGATTGACCGGGGCCATCTCTCAGAAGTTCTTGGAAACCACCGAGCCCTGATGCTCTCCTCAGACCTCGAGCCCTTGCTCCTGGCTCTGAAGCCTGCTGTCCCCAGCATCTGTGGAAACAGGAGGTAGCCTTTGCACCTCAGTTTCTCCCTCAAGATGGCTGCCCACTGCCTAGTCCTGTGTGGGGCTCCCAGCTCCTTCTCTGCAGGGCCTCCGCTTTCCCACCTCAGGGCCTATGCGCGCACTGTGTCCCTACCTCCCTGCTGCTCTTTCCTGCTGCAGCTGGCGCAGGATCCTCTGCCTTCAGAAAGGTCTATTCACTCTATCACTCACCTCGCAGACACAGAGCGCCCCTCACGGCCTGAGCCCCAGCAGCTCATGCTCAGCACTTGGAGCTGCTCCTGTTATTATTTCATCCTAGTTTGGACTGTGAGGTGGTTTGGGCAGGCCTGTGCCTCGCTCTCTGCATGGCTGGTCCCCAGAAGATCAGAAAGTCCTTGTTAATTAAGATGAACAATTCCTGCCATGGCGGGAGTGTGGGTGACATAGGTGAATGGGACAAAGAAGCACAAGCTTCTAATTATAAAATAAGTTACGGGCAGTAACAGCACAGAGAATATAGTCAATGATAGTATAACGTATTTGTTTATTGACAGATGGTAACAGTACCTACTATGGGGAGCACTTCCTAGTGTGTATAATTGTTGAATCACTAAGCTGCACACCTGAAGCCAATGTAGTATTGTATTTTGACCGTACTTCAATTATTTAAAAAGAATGAAAGAATAAAGACTGGAAAAAAATAAAATGAATAACCCCCCTATACACTCATTCTCTCACACCCATTTACACACACACACACACACACACACACACACACTTCTCTAGCGAGGAAACATTTATTCATCCTTCAAAGCCCAGATCAGATGGCTTTTCCTCCAGGAAGCCCTCCTGGACCCCCAGCCCAACATCAAGACTTCAGTGGGGGTGGAGTAGAGCTATTGAGGCTTCTGGTTTTCCTGTCCAAGGCTGCAGAGGATGTAGGATAAAGAGAGAGACTGGACAGTGGCCAGTTCAGCCGGGAAGAGTGGCTGTCAGGCTCTGATATCAAGTTGCAAGTTCCCCTCTGTCCCCAGCCTGGTTCCTTCCCTGCCCCTTAAGTCGGCTTCCTTTTCTTTATCATTGTGAGAACTCCTCTGCCCCCATCAGCATGGAAGGCCAAACGGCAGCAAACTGAACATTCTGGAACCGTCCTCATGTACCAAAGACATCAGCTTCGCCCCATGCTGTCAATGGGCTCAGCTCAGATCCTTCCTGACCTGCTTTTCCATCCCCCTTCCTTATCTAACTCCTGTCCTGCCCACACAGCCTCTGTTTCCTTGTATGACAAGGGGGGACCATCATAACTGCATCAGGAAGAATGACAGTGGCAGTTCAGAGACTCCGGATAGGTGAGGTGGTACCGTGCCAGATGCACTGGATGCAAAGTATCTCATTTCTGCTGCCCTGAGCCCTAAGAGAGAAGGGACTGGTTTTATCCTCACTGTCTAGAGGACGAAGCTGGAGCCCAGCATTGCCCACCCAGGATCACCCAGCTTGTGTGTGACCCAGCTGACTCCAGAATGGAGCTAGAGAGAGGACCGAAGACTCCCAACCATTCCTTCCTGCCCCAGGTTCTCCTGTCCTCTGTCTCAGGCTGAGCCATCAGAGGTCAGCTCCCTCCACCCCCTGCTGCCCCTGGGGGTCCCTGGAACCAGCCTCAGTGCAGGTGGTGTGGCTAATTCCAGGCCTGACGCACCAGCTCTCTAAAGGGACCCCTTCCCCAGGAGATGCCGCTTACTCAGCGGCCTTGAAGGGTAGAACGTTCTTGGAATGTGGCCTCTTGCTCAGGGAGCTCTGGAGGCAGAGGTGGAATCTGAGGTCGAGGAGGGGAGAAGCAGCTAGGAGTGGTGTTAGGACCCAGCTGTGCCCCCTGCCCTCTGCCCTGCAGCCTGAGGCCTGGAGTTCTGCCTTGTCTGTGTATCTGCCCCGGGGACACCCCGGGGGTCCTGGCCAGGGCTGAAGGGGCCACCCAGAGCCCCTGGCCCAGCTGTCCAGGCTGTGGGGTAGGAGGCTGCCATTTACAGCTGTGGAGGAGTGAGCTCCCCTACCACCCTGTAACTCTCCAAAGGGGGGCTTCTGAGGTCAGGGGTGCGGGTTGAGCTCCCCATTAGCGTCCTGGCCACCTTACAGCCATGAGACTCAGGGTTGTGTATCAAGCATCTGCTACATGCCAGGCACGGCAGGGACCTGGAAACTCAGCGGTGGACGTGACTCAGACCAGTGGGGCCGCAGGATCCATGACAGCAATGGTAGACCTTATCAGGATAGGGCAAACCGCCGTTTTAGGTTGTGCTTCCCCAGAAGCAGACCCTGAGACAGGAATTCAAGGGCAAGTCATTTATTTGGGAGGTAACCCAAGGAGACACGGGCAGGGTGCGAGGAAGTGAAACTGGGAAGGGAAGGAGGGCAGTATAAGCTGTTCCATGAAGCCAGTGACCGCTCTGGCCAACAGGAGTGCAGTCCCAACAGGGGCCTCCGGGGGCAGCAGAGAGCACACTCCTCAGCTTGGGAGCGCAGGAATGTGGGAACCGGGCTCCCACCCAAATTTGTCTTCATTGGTTGAAGGCTGCCCCCGGTGGCCATGGTGGGGAAGGCATTGGTTCACTTCTGGCCTGCCCCTGCATGGTCACACGAGTTTCATCAACTGGAGACCTGGTAAGTCTGGGGTGGAAGTCATGGAGGGCTTCCTTGAGGAGGTGGCGATCAAGGTGTAGCCTGAAAGAGGACCCAGACAAGGGTGGGGTGGGGTGGCAGAAAGAGGTGTTGCCGATGTGAAGACCATGGGTGGGAGGGACTGAGAGGAGACCGAGTGCACCTAACCGCGGAGATCTGGGCAGGGAGACTGTGGGTGTGGGGTGGTGAGGATGTAAGGATCACTGTCCGACGGAGGAGAGTATGGGGGTATCCCCCATAATGGGTCCCTGGGGTTTGAGGCATGCAGGACACCCAGAGGGCCAGAGTGAATTTACCGAGTACTGGTGGACAAGAGCAAAGATTCCCATCTTGCGTCCTACGGGGTCTTGCTCATTGAGTAATAAATACGATGACTGCAATGATAATCCAAATGAACTGGCTGAGGCTGACGCGGAAGATGGGCTGTGGGGGTCACACGGGTGTCAAGGCTGGGGGGTGGGGGAAGGGGGCAGCACTGACCTTTGCCTAGCTCCTTGTGCGGTAAGTACTTGGGGGCCCCCAGCAAGGAAGTTACTTGCCAAGGTCACACAACGGCACCTGCGAAGCAGGATCTGAGTCCCGTATGATTCCCTGGGGCCGGATGCTACCACAGCTCCCGCCCTGCTGCTGGCTTAGGTCAGTGTGGGGAGGGGCGAGCCAAGGACTCAGGGTCCCTCCCGGAATCTCTGGGACAGTCTCCTGGGGAATTGTGGGTTGCAATGCTCACAGTGTCGAAAAACGGGCGTGACCACAAGCTCTGCAGGATCATCATGATAATTAATAATAATTGTAGTTAACACTGATGTGTCCTTCAGCCGGCCCACACAATTCTAAGCGCCTTGCCTATATAAGCAAGTATATTAATTTTCACAATAACCTTATGAAATAGGGCCATTTTATTATTATTCCGATTTTATAGCAGGAGAAACTGGGGCACAGAGAGATCAAGGTACTTGCTCAAGATCACACAGCTAAAAAGTGGCAGGACCAGGATGTGGACGTGGGTTGTCTGGCTCTAGACCCTCCATACTGAACCACTTACACTATGTTCTGAGCAGCCTTTGTACTTGGCCTGCAGCCCAAATCACACTCATGTATGACAACCACCACCCACTGGGTGCCAGTGCTATTGTTCTTGGGAGATGTGACTCCATGAGCCTCTGGCATTTCTGTATAACTCATAAGCAGGGGCGTGGACAGCTTTTGTTCTGGCTGTCTTTTTAAGAATGTTTGTATAGTGAACAGCCATGGAAGAGAGTTTCTCCTGTGGAGTAGAGGGCAGGTTTATTTGCTGTCCATATACAGCTTGCAGTTCCTCAGCCGTGATGCTAACCCAATGTCTAGCACCTGTTTGGGTTCACCTGCATTGTCCCATGGGACTTGGGAAGCGGTTCCTTCTGCCGACATGCTGCAGGTAATAAAATCCTTTGTCTCTGACTGGAGTCTCATGTCTTCTGCCAGCAGCCACGATTGTGGTAGTTTAAACAGTCTGCAAGTAGAGTAAAACCCCAGACCCTTCATAGTTATTGGCATCTATTGCTCTGCCTGTGATGCTATCTGTCAGCAAGGTGTCCCTCCTGGGATCCTGGATCTCATCTGTTTAGGTCCTATCTGCTGCTGCCTTTCGGGCCTGGTGCAGAGTGAAAGCATGTCTCTTTTGAGGCTGATTTCTCAGCCTTGGCACTACTGATACTTGGAGCAAGCTCATTCTCTGTAGTATAAGGGTGCCCTGTGTAGTATAGGATATTAACAGCATCCCTTGTGGATGCTATTAGCAGCCCACCCACAGTCGTGACAACCAGAAATGACTCCATAGCACATTGCCAAATGTCCCCTAGAGAGCAGGCTAAATTGTCCACCTCGTTGAGAACCACTCCTTTTAGAAAGGACCGATATTTTGGGCACCCAGCAAAGCTGCCTTCTTCGACTTAGGGAGTCTGTTTTTCTGAAGAATCCCTCTATGCTCTGATTTATGTGGAAATGATTCCTAAGATACCCTCAGTTTGAACATTGGCATACTGGAATTCCTGGGTCTTTGAAAGAATTAATTAACCATCAAAAGCAACACTGACAGTGTACATCCATGTTCACAGCAGCCAAAAGGTGGAAGCAACGCAGGTGTCCACTGACGGGTGAATGGAAAAACTAGTGTGGCTCATACATGCAATGGAATATTAATATTTTTCAACCTTAAAAAAAGGAAGGACATTCTGACACGTTACAGCATGGATGAATCTTGAAAACATCATGCTCAGTGAAATAAGCCATTCACAAATGCACAAATACTGTTCAGTCCTACTTACATGTGGTCCCTAGGGAAGTCAAATTCATGAAGACAGAAAGTAGAATGCTGGGTGCTGGGGTGGGGGAAGGGGGTGAGGAGTTAGTATTTAATGGGGACAGAGTTCCAGGTGTACAAGGTGAACAGTGTTCCGGAGGTGGATGGTGCTGAAGGGTACACAGCAATGTGCATGTACTTAATATAAAATGGCATTGAACTGAACCACTTAAAAATGGTTAAGATGGTAAATTGCATGTTATGTGTATTTTACCACAATTTAGAGAAAAAAAATGATAGTAACAATAATAGCATTTGTTGAGTACTATGTGCCAGGTACCTAGTGTTTTGTGCTGTCTCAGGGTTTAAAAACTACAGTCATTCCTACATGACCTCTACTTTTTGTCTTATTTTGAGTTTCCCAAAATGTAGGCCCCAAAACAAGGATTTGTGGGAGGTGGTCCTGGAAGCCTAGTGAGAGAGTAGAGAAAGAAGACAGGAAGGGCAGGTGCATTCATGAATGGACTACCATGGTGGGCACCTGGGCTTGGTTCCCACTGGGATCTTCTGAACGACTTCTGACCTCTCCTCTGAAAACACTTTGGAGACATCCAGCAGAAGGGACAGGGAGGCTGGGGATGGTTGCCCACCAGCCCTTGACCTTAATTGGTTGGTGGCTACCCTCTGGATGTGAACACCTTGGCGCTTCCAGGCTGACCCGTGCCGGCCCAAGACCCCTGCACTGGAAGTCACTGGCGTGTAAGGGAAACTGTAAGTGGGCAGTGAGTGCCTTGAAGGAATATGGGGCGGGGCCATCAACAGCTAAGGCCATGTCTATGTACCAAAGGTACTGTTATTTACTTGATATTTTTTCCTTTAAAACAATCATTGAAAAAAAAGTCTCACTAAAATTCATATGGAACCACAAAAGACCCCGAATAGCCAAAGCAATCCTGAGAAGGAAGAATAAAGCAGGAAGGATCTCGCTTTCCAACTTCAAGATCTACTACAAAGCCACCGTAATCAAGACAATTTGGTACTGGCACAAGAAGAGACCCACAGACCAGTGGAACAGAATAGAGACTCCAGATATTAACCCAAACATATATGGTCAATTAATATATGATAAAGGAGCCATGGACATACAATAGGGAAATGACAGCCTCTTCAACAGTTGGTGTTGGCAAAACTGTACAACTACATGTAAGAGAATGAAATTGGATCATTGTCTAAACCCATACACAAAAGTAAATTCGAAATGGATAAAAAGACCTGAATGTAAGCCATTAAACCATAAAACTCTTAGAAAAAAACATAGCCAAAAAATTGGACATAAACATGAGCGACTTCTTCATGAACATATCTCCCTGGGCAAGGGAAACAAAAGCAAAAATGAACAAGTGGGACTACATCAAACTGAAAAGCTTCTGTACAGCAAAGGCCACCACCAATAGAACAAAAAGGCATCCTACAATATGGGAGAATATACTCATAAATGACAGATCCGATAAAGGGTTGACATCCAAAATATATAAAGAGTTCATGCACCTCAACAAACAAAAAGCAAATACTCCAATCAAAAAATGATCAGAGGAACTGAACAGGCAGTTCTCCAAAGAAGAAATTCAGATGGCTAACAGACACATGAAAAGATGCTCCACATTGCTAGTCATCAGAGAAATGTAAATTAAAACCACAATGAGATACCACCTCACACCAGTAAGGCTGGCCACCATTCAAAAGACAAACAACAACAAATGTTGACGAGGGTGTGGAGAAAGGGGAACCCTCCTACACTGTTGGTGGGTAGGTAAATTAGTTCAACCATTGTGGAAAGCAGTATGGAGATTCCTCAAAAAACTGAAAATAGAAATACCTTTTGACCCAGGAATTCCACTCCTAGGAATTTACCCTAAGAATGCAGCAGCCCAGTTTGGAAAAGACATATGCACCCCTATGTTTATCGCAGCACTGTTTACAATAGCCAAGAAATGGAAGCAACCTAAGTGTCCATAAGTAGATGAATGGATAAAGAAGATGTGGAACATACACACAATGGAATATTGTTCAGCCATAAGAAGAAAACAAATCCTACCATTTGCAACAACATGGATGGAGCTAGAGGGTATTATGCTCAGTGAAATAAGCCAGGTGGAGAAAGACAAGTATCGAATGATTTCACTCATCTGTGGAGCATAAGAACAAAGAAATAACTGAAGGAGCAAAACAGCAGCAGACTCACAGAACCCAAGAATGGACTGACAGTTACCAAAGGGAAAGGGACCAGGCAGGATGGGTGGGACGGGAGGGATAAGGGGAGGGGAAAAGAAAGGGGGCATTACGATTAGCATGCATCATGTGTGTGGGGGGGCACAGGGAGGGCTATGCAACACAGAGAAGACAAGTAGTGATTCTACAGCATCTTACTATGCTGATAGACAGTGACTGCAATGGGGTATGTGTGGGGGGAACTTGGTGATGGGGGGAGTCTAGTAAACATAATGCTCCTTATGTAACTGTAGATTACTGATACCAAAAAAAAAAAAAGTCTCAGGTGGGAACTGTGGTCTTCGTAAGTTTCCACCATGGCGGACCGTGGCAACAGGCAAGAAGTGCAGAAGGTGATGGAGGAGCCCATCATCCTCGGATATTTGCAGAAGAGGCCTCAGATTCAGACATGGCTTTTTGAGCAAGCGTATATGCAGATGGAGGGTTGTTTCATTGGCTTTTCTGAGCACAGAAACCTCAGATTAGATGGTGTTGAAGAGTTTTGTTTTAAACAAAGTTTTAAGACAGCACCTGGCTTGGATCGCGCCCAAAGAAATGTTACTACCCTGCTCCAAAGCGTCTCCAGGCAGAAATGATCAATGACATGAGAAACTGATGGAAGGCAACCCATTTGCTTTTTAAAAGGTGTACTTTGTTGGGAGTATAGTCCTAAAACATTTGTTCATACTGTTTTGATTACCCTTGTGTTATGATCAGATGGCATTATGTGTTGTGGGATTATTATTATTAAAAAAATCTCAGATAGCTTCTTGGGCCTCATCCTAACACAGGCTTGAGGTACTAGCTGTGTTTTCTTTTGACACACATTTATGTAAGATATGTATATTCACTTAACATCTGAAGGCATCTTGCTTGCTAGTCATGCATGCGCCACATTATCTCACTTAACCCTTCTAACATCCCTTTGCTCTTACTACCATTATTTTACATATGAGAAAATGGAAGCTCAGGGGTGAAATGATTTGTCCAAGTCTACATGGGAAGACAAAGCTTGCTTTGGAGAATGCTCTTCTGCAGCAGACAGAATTGTGACCTTGCAGCTATGCTATGTTTTCTAACTTCCTTTACAGTTCAGCCCTGTTGGTAGGTATATTCTCACCGATGGGATGTGAATGCAAGTTATATGTGTGTCCCCTCTGGGCTGAAGCCTCTAAGACAGAAGACCCATCTCCCTCGTGCTCATTTTCCCCTCTCTGTTTGCAAGCTGGAATTTGGATGTGCCTGTGACCCAGTGTGCAAACAGCCCGAATGTCTGAGGGACTGATGGAAACCAGACCTAAAATGTCTGCACTGGAGCAGAGCTGCCTGCTGACCTGGAACCAGAGAGATAAGTAAATGTCTATCTTGTTTGAAATATTGCATTTTGGGATTCTCTCTTTTTTATTGGCACTTCAGACCTCTGTCCTAACAAATACAGTAATTGCTTCTAGAGGCGAGGTGCTACCCTAATGACAAGGTGGCGTTAGCTTCGCGGCTGGGTGGTGAGGACACAGGCGGTTCAAGCTGGAAAGCTGGGTATCCTCCTTAGGTGAAGGCCAAGGTCAAACTATAATCATTGAGAACTTGAAAGATAGTCCAAGCGGCTTTTGAGCTTGCATGAAGTGATTCAAAGGAGCAAGAGTATCACTTATGACTGGCTGCTTCTTGCACTATTTTTGCAAAGTATTAGAAGAAAAATATGGAGGCGGGGAACAAGAACTGGCCAGTAGAGAGAGAAATGTCTACAGCAGAGAGTCCTCAGAGCTGGAGAAGCCATATGATCCTGAGCTGTAAAACAGTGGTCAGTAAGGCCATTGCTTTCTGTAGCATAAGTGGCTGATTAGCTTTTGATTGCTGAGGCACCCGTTTCAAAACATGGCCATTTTTTTTTCTGAATCCCAATAAAACGTTATTTACAAAATCAAGTGGCAGGCCAGATTTGGCCCACAGGCTGTTTGCTGACTCCTGGCCTAAATGATAGCTCAGATTGTTCTTCTCATTTTCTTTTTTTTAGTTTCAGGTGTAAAACATAACGATTCGATATCGGTCTGTATTGCCATATGACATAATAAGTCTAGTTAACATCCATCACCAGACAGTGTCAGTTTTTTTCTTCTGAGGAGACCTTTTAAGATGTATTCACTTAGCAACATTCAACAATACAGTATTGCTAACTATAGTCACTGTGCTGTATACATGATATCCCAGGACTTTTTGTTTCATAACTGGAAGTTTGAACCTTTTGACCAGCTTCACCCATTTTCCCCACAACATGTCCTCTACCTCTGGTAACCATCAATCTGTTTTCTGTATCTATGAGTTTAATTTGTTTGTTTGTTTCTTAGATTCCATGTATAAGTAAGACCAAACGGTCTTTGTTTTTCTTTGACTTATTTCACGAAGCATAATGCCCTCAAGTTCCATCTGTGTTGTTGAAAAGAGCAGGATTTTTTTCTTTCATGGCTGAGTAATAATTCATCCATCTTGAGTACACATATCGCCAGCTATGTGACACAGCTACAAGCAATACAACCAGATAAGGAATTAGGCCACCCCCACCCGTGAAGTTCCACTTTTAGAAAGCCCTGGGGAACCACGATAACTGACCACATGAATGACCCCACTTTTCCCTTCCCGAAACATAATTCCCACTCTTATGCTTTAGATTCATCAATAAAGAGTGAACCACCGAAACCCAAACCTCACCCACAGACCCTACTAAAGGCAGAACCCGAGTTCTGTGCTGTCTCTCTCCTTCCCCTGCTGCGGGAACCGCGGGAACTATGGACAAGGAGTCGGGACACCGAGATGTTTGGGGAAAAGCGGCGTTTATCAGTGCCAGCACTGGCTTGGCGGATTCCTATCCACAGGGTGAACCCCCAGTGCAGCAGGGCCGTGCCTTTTATACACTCACTGCAAGGTTAGGGGGGAGTCAGCACCCAGAAACTGCTGCAGTGGGAGCTATGGGGTCACTATAGGTGTACTCAGGATGCTAGTTATATTTTAATCTACTTCAGTAAAGGTTACTTGGATACCCTATTATAAACTAATGGGATTCCATGACTATGATCAACAAGCTGTTCAGTCCCACTGAGTCCCACTGAGAGTGCGGGAATACACTGTTCCGTTGTTTCCGTCCCAGGCACCCAGCCAACCTGTGATTCCTCCACATTCCCGAAGCCTCAACAGAAGCTGTCTCCTTGGCTTCCTAACACACCCTCTCTCCCTCCTTCTCTCCCCCACCCTGCAACCTTGTCCTGTGGTCCCCGGGTGTGCCACGTACTCTCCAGGACTCCTGAGTAATAAACCTTCTTTCGCAAAGTCTCCTGATGGTGGCTGCTGAGGTGCGTCCTGGAGTCATAGTAAGAACCAAAGGGCCGGTCCAGCCCCAGCATTGGCTGTGGTTGGGGAAATGTCTGCGGGGCTCCCACAGGTGGTACAGGCCCAGATGAGCACCCCAGGTGTCCCTAGGCAGAGCATCACTATGGATAGGCCAAGACCAAAACACCTTCCCACCCAAGACCTTTGCGTCAAATGACCTCAGGTACCCACTGTGAGATGAGAGAGACCTGAATACAAGAAAGTGAAAAGTCTAGGAAAGAACTTCCGGTGTGGTTACTGACTCAAAGCAAATAGTGTTCTAGAGAATTATCTGGAAACAAAGAGCTGAGCCTGTGCCTGCTTGAGCCCTGAATACCCAGGCTCCCTCTCGATGCCAGCGACTCCATCAGTGATGGCTGCAGAGTTCCCAGAAGGGTGTCTTTCTCCATGTTCACTTCAAATGTAGCCACAGAGGATACACAGGCCGGAAGAACATCTCAGATGGCAAAACCAGAGACCACACAGACGAGCGAGTCTCCCACAGAACACCAAGGAACTTATTCCACTTCATGAGCAGGGAATGCTTAAATAAATCCTGCCCGTGAGATGGATCGTTATTGTGGAGTTGTGGCTGGCCTTGTATTGGACATTGGGTGAGGGGAGGGCCAGATCAATGGGCTTTTAATTTACAAACTACTGGACCAAGGGAGAAGCGTTCCACCCTGATGAAGAAGATTGTGTATCAGCCAGAGATTCAGGAATCTGAGCTTAATGGGACTCGATGGGACTTTGGGTTGGGGCAGGAAACAAGTGGATTCTATGGGCAGAAAGAAACATACATTCATGTCTTTGGTGGCCAGAGGAAGGAATGTGGACTGCCGGCTCTCCACAAAAATTTATCCTCTCTTGTGTGTAACAGAATCACAGCCTATCAACATGGCAGACCACTACCACATTTCACTGCCTCTCTTGCAACTACATGTAACCAAATGTGTAATGTGAAAAGCACATGGTACTTTAAGATTTTGGGCTTGCTTCCCCTGTGTTCTCTGATTATTTATTTGTAATCTCCAGTTCACAGCTTCACACTTATAGACAATAATAATGTCCTGGGCAAGAAATAAACCATACTGTACCTGAATCTCTGAATGTTTTAAAGCATCAGAGTCAGCCACCGACCTAGAACTCTGTTATATGAGGGAGATACAAACTTTTGTCTTATTTGAACCATATTCCTTTAGTCTTATTTTCTAAGCAAACGTTATGGGTCGAATTGTGTGCTCTCCCAAAATTCATATCTTAACGTCCTAACCCCCAGTATTTTGGCACATGAGCTTATTTGAGAATAGGATTGTTGCAGATGTAATAGTTAAAATAAGGTCATGCTGGAGTAGGGTGGGGCCATAATCCCAGATAACTGGTGTCTTTATAAAAGGGGAGATTTTGGAGATATACATTTAGAAACAGAAATGTATATAGTGTGTACACAGGGAGGATGCCATGTAAAGATAGGTCAGCAGCATACAAGGGACACTAACGATGGCGAGCAAACAAACAGAAGCTAGGGGAGAGGCATGGCACAGGTTCTCCCGCAGAACCTCCAGAAGGGACCCACCTGCTAACACCTGATTTTGGACTTCTGGTCTCCAGACTGAAAAATACTAAATTTCTATTATTTAAGCCACCTAGTTCGTGGTAATTTGTTGCAGAATCCCCAGAAAGCTAATACAGCAAGTAAGCTATTCTTCCTAATATGGAAATTAGTACTAGAAGTGGGGTGCTACTATCATAAAAATGAAAAGTTGGTCGCATTAGCTTAGTGGGCTGGCGGTAAGGGCACAAACATTGCAGGCTGGAAAGCTGGTCACCCGCGCTATGCCAAAGAATAACATTCAGTAATATCATCACCTGTGATAACCCAAAAGGGATATCGCATGTCCACTGAGCCGGTGTTTCTAGAAGTAACTGGAAGCATTAGCCTGTCCCTGCGGGTCAGTGGCCTCCTGCTGCAATAGCAAGGAATTGCAAGAAAGAGATGATCTTAGACAAGAACTGGCCATTTTTCAGTCAGAGATGTCACAAGATTGGAAGAGCTAACAGCTTCCTGTCCCCAAAACTGTATAGATAGGGGTCTTGCCTCCTGCCCAAGTCAATTGTTTCAGAAGACCGTAACAGAGAGTAACAAAGATGTAGGCAGTTCAAGGAAGCCAATACCTCAAATTAAATAGACACAAGAACTCTGGTTAGAAAAGAACAATGGGTGTGACACGTTCCTAGCACTGGAACAAACTAGAAGTAAGTAGATTAGATGTTTCAAAGGAACTATGTTGTTAAAGTCTCCAAAATCTTATGGAAGAAATATCTAAAAGTGGAACTGTGCAGGGAAGTTCAGTTCAGATGGGCACTGTATTGGGTCCCTCAGGCATCCCATGCGGTGGTTGCAGAATAAAAACTGGCTTCCTGCTGATGAGGGCCCCCAGGGCACCTTTCATGTCCTTGTTACTTAGGCTGTAGATGAAAGGGTTCAGCATTGGCGGGGGGCTGACATAAACCCCAATGAGACACCACAGAGATGAGAGCCACAGGTGGAGAAGGCCTTCCTCTGGCCTCTCGTGGATGGGATCCTCAGCACAGCAACAAAGATGTGCGCGTAGGAGACCAAGGCGGCCACAGAGCGGTGATGATGGGCAGGGCGCCCACAGCGTACACCATCATGTTGTTGAGAAAGGTGTTGGAGCAGGCCAGCTGCAAGAGGGGGCTGAGGTCACAGAAGAAATGGGGTACCTGGTTGTGGGCGCAGAATGACAGGCAGGTCTGTAACATGGTGTGTGGGTCGGGGCATTTCTGAAGGCTGTGGTCCAGGATGCCAGCACCACGAGGCCACAGAACTCCGGAGTAGACATGGCAGAATGCAGACGTTGACAGATGGCCACGGACTGGTCGTAGGCCACGGTGGTTAGCAGGAAGCTGTCGAGGCCTGCGAACCAGATAAAGAAGAGCATCTGGATCAGGCATCCATCACAAGGGGTCCCTGTCCTGACATGTGGTGGGCCAACATCTTGGGGATGGTGGTAGAGGTGAAGCAAATGCCCACAGAGGCCAGGTTGGCCAAGAAGAAGCACATGGGCTTAAGGAGCCGGGCATCAGTGGCGACAGCCAGGTTGAGAAGGTTCCCCAAGTCCTGTGACCGAGTACATACTCAGCAAGAGTATGGACAGCAGGTGCTGTTGTTCAGGCTCCTCTGAGAGGCCCAGGAGCAGGAGCTCAGAGACCCCAGTGCAATCTGCGCCCTCCACAGTCATCCCGGATCAATCAGAGGGGAAAACAGGGTTGCGGCCAGGGGCCCTGGCTAAACCATTGGCTGCCTCACTTCCATCAGTGCGCACACCACTGCCTCCCTACAGCCCACCTGCGGGGTGTCACCTGCAGCTTGGTGGACAGCTCCCAAGGGGACCACTTCTTACCTCCATCCCCCATATCTCTATGCCCCCAGGGCTTCCTCTGGCTGTAGGGGCAGGCTTGGCCTGCACCCTGGGTAACAGGGACTTGCTGGGAATTGTCACCCCCAGGATGACTTGTGGCCAGTGAGAGGCAGGGCTAGTTGGGTGAATCTCCCGGCCTCATGGCTCCTGAGTGAGGCAGTTCTGGAGTGTGTGGTCTCAGGGATCCCTTGAAGGACCAAGCTCCCTCCTCAGCTGCCCAGAGCAGGAACCCGCTTATCCACACCCCCCTTCCCCAAATGCTCACTGGGACTCCTTGGAAGCTCCCACATAAAGTACGTGCATTCAAGTCCTTGACCCAGAACCTGCTTTGGGGAGAATCCAGAATAAGACTCAAGGATTTCAAAATTTCTTCCATCTTGGAAAGAATCCCTTCTTCATCCCAAATAATCCTGTCCCCCTTCTCTGCTCCTTGAACCTCAAACCTCCTCAGAAACGTTGCCTGTCCTTGCATATTAAGAGCAACCAGCACCTTCTATTGTTAAATCAAGGCCATAATACAGCCAGTATGCACCAGCAGAGTTGTCTCATCGCTGAAATCTGGGAACATCTGGCACAGACTGGAAAATATCCTCACAGTACCTCCAAGGGGTAGGAAAATCAACTAACAATACAAATTATAATGTCAACTCAACATTCGAAGTTAACTGTTGTTGAATGTCGCCACGAGCTGCGTGATAGATACATGGGTGACATCTGAGAAACACCTGCAAACGTTTTTGCCAGTTCCGCCTTTGCCACTGTGAGCAGCGTGGCTGTGTGCTTATGAAATGCTGTGTGTTACCGGAGAGGTGGCGACTTGTCATAGCCCTCAAGTTTTGAGGTTGGTTCCGTTTTTGAGTAGGTAAGATTTACTTTGGCTTTTGACTTTGTACGGTACTTTTTGCGTACGTTGTACGTGTGCAATACTTTGATAATTACAACACCAAGTTTATAATAAAACATTAAGTATCCAGGAGGAAAAGAGAGCAAAGCTTGGGTAAGATTTTCAGTGTTTCGAATAATTATCACAAACACCTCCCTGCTGTATTTGTGGGAGTACAGGGCAGAAAGGGCGTTCAAAGTGAATGGTGGCCCTACCACAGTTGATAGTATTTGTAGAACTCAGAGTAGCCCGTGTAAGATTTACCATAAGATATAACAACCAATTTATATTTTTGGAATTGAAAAGCATTAAAAAAAATTAAACCACGGGTAGTTTATGGTGACAGGTGATAGAAATACTGGGAACAAATGCAGCTCAAAAGCTGTTTGCTGAAACCGGAAGTGCTAATACTTACCTATTTCATCTGAATGGCAGTCGTGTTTTGTTCAGTTTTTGGCTTCAGTCAAGAAAATGTGTACCCATCAATGCGGAAAAATTAAAAGAACATTATTATTCAGTGTCACACTAAGAAGCATTTGAATAATAGAAAGTTTCAAAGAAAAAAAATTGTTTTATGTTGAAGAATGATGGTAAAGCAGACAGAAAGCATTTAGAAAGTAATATAAGACTTTTAAAACACTCTAATGTATGGTTGAAAGTAACTGAGACTTTTCAAATATGAAGTTAGTAAGATTTCAAAAAACATCATAATATTGAGTGGTCGTGATACTGCCATTTGAACTCATGGATCTGCAAAACCCATTTACTGAGAAGAGAAAATTGCTTTGCAGAAAATGACAAGTCAATAAAATTTCAACCATCATCCATGAAACGTCAATGGTGTCACTAGAATTGTTTCTTTAAATTGTTTAAAAAGTGAAATTCGAGGCTCTGAAGGTAGTTTAAGGTTGGTCACATGAGGTTGTGTGATTTACTTCAGAATGGCATTTGAAATAACGTCTGAAAGAAGTAAAAAGTAGAATTAAATGTATCGATTGGCATTTAGATTGTAAAACATGGTCTGATGATGTTTGAGATCCATTGGTGGTGTTTTAGAAATGTCGTCTCAATGAAAAATATTTATGTGAAGACCCTTGTGGATTTTGCACAAATACAACACTGGTCTAGAGTTTCTGGCAAAATTATTCAAGTTTTTTTCTTTGGTTATCTGGATGACTCAGAAAAGGTATAACTCAAACGAAACACTCTAAACATTTTTTATTGAGACCTTACATATGCCATCATCCATCCAATAAACATGGAGAGAATAAATCGTGTACCTAAAGAGCTGGGGATGAAATTGCTTTTATTAAAGGCATTTTCTGTCAGCTCAGCGTGAGAAAGATGGTGGGGCTAGTGAGTCAGAAAAAATGCTGGTGCTGGGCTCAAGGGAAGCTTGAAGAAGTCAAAAGACGGACACGAGTTTGCTGTATTCCAAGGCTCTGGCAGCCAGAGAAGCGGGAACGAGGCCCTTGATCTGCGTGCTTTTTCTTCTCCCAGTGTACCTCTCCTCATCTAGAACCTTTCTTTCTCTTTGCCCTCCCTTCAGGGCAGCTCTGCGCCAGGGGGTGGAACAGAGTCTCTGGGTCTGGGTTTGTGAGTTTACTCTGACCTCTCTTTCGGACATCCCATTCAAGTCATACCTGTTGTTACAGAGCTGTAGCTGAAACATCACCGTACAAGAACACGAGTGCCACTATTCTTGAGTCTAGGTAGCCCCACAGACTAAAAATGGTATGGTCACCAGAGAGGATCCAGATGTAAATACTTTTTAAACCAGAGTTTTGGGGATGTGATCAGAATGCAAATATCAAAAAGAGATAGGCTAATTAACCCAGAAAAAGAGAATAAACATTATGACTTGAAGTCATCAAAAAGAACAGTAAGACATTTAAAAGCAATTCAAAACTTTTTTCTACTCAGCCAAAACTTTGAACTTTTAACACTGAGACAAGGTACTAAGTGGTGTCAAAAATCTCAATCCTTAGAAATTAGACATAAATATATATTTTTGATGGTTGAAGTACAGATTTGGAGGAATACACCAAATAGGTATGCAAAGTTCCTTTGAGCTCTAATCAAAATCTTGGACGCTTTCAAGGCTGTGCCTGATGAAACTTTACGATCAGTCAATTGTTTTTTCTGAAACATTTCTAATCTGAAGTTTATTTCCTACAGTCACCTGCAGACCAACTTCAAGTTCACCGTATAAAGTAGGGCAGTATTAGGACAGGAGAGCGGTTTACTCTGCATACGGCAAAAAAGTCTGCAAGAATATTCCAAACTTTTAAATAGCTCATTCCAGAAGCTCTGGATTAATGTCAAGCCAAACCTTTACCTCAAGTGCCTTTCTTTGCCAGCCTGATCCCTGGGGTAGGTAATGTCGGCTCAGAGATGCGTACGGTACGTACTTACTGAGCTTGCAGACGCAAACCACCTGGTGCACAAGCTCCTCTCTGGCAAGAGGACTAGCGACCTGACTGTACTGCACCGTATCGGGGTCGGGTACTAACAGGGGCTTCCACATTCGGCTCAAAACCCCTTGCCCAGAACTTTTCAGGCCTTTTCACTTAATACGCACGATTTCATACAGGTGCTTTCTCCAGGCTGCACCCGCCAAACCTGAGGCCAAGAGACTCCCCAGAGCGCAGAGAGGTCCCTCTCGGGCGGCCGCGCTCGGGGCGTGCGCGCCAAGGGCAGAGCAGCGGCCGCCGAGCAGAGAGCGGGAGCGCACGGGGGTCCGGGGCGCACGGCGGGCGGGGGGCCGGGGAGCACTGGTTTGAATGCGCCCCCAGACACATGCCAGCCCGCCCGCCCAAATTTCTCGGGCCTCTCTCCACCTCCCTAGCCCATCCCGATTTAATGTAGAGATTTTATTTTTCTCTTCCCTTGCTGTCTCTGCGATTGTCCCTGCCGCAAGCTGTGACTGCCACGGCCAACACCGACTCACATTCCTCACCCTGCAAGCCTTCCCTTCCTGCAGGGTCTGCCTAGGTCGCTCCTCACGATTCTGTTCACTCCTTGGAGATAAAACTCCTAATAGCATTTAAAAAGGAGAAGGCAGAGGACGGCCGTACCTGAAAACAAGATGATGACTGTTTTCAAGTCCCTTCAAACAGGAAACTCGTCATTTTTTAAAAATGTGAATATAGAGTCCAAAACAAGAATTCCCTAGCGTTGGGCCTGGCAAGCCTTGTTACAGAGAGCGATCCCCGCCCATGCCTAGACAAGGTGGTGGCTCGGAGGAGAGCTGGAAGCTACAGGGAGACTCAGAATAAACTGCCAGTGCAGCAGTTGTTTAAAGTGCTGCTTCTGTCCCTGGCAGGTTTGCAGGGATACAAGGAATGAGACCTCCTTGTCTTTTGTATGTTGACTCTATATTCTGAAAAGTCCCAAACATACACAGAAGTCTGGAGAGCACGAGGGTACCCCCCTCAAGTGCTCACGGCCCTGCTTCAGCAGCCATCTGTTTACTGCTGTCACATCACCACCTCCTTTTTACGTCAGAGTATTTTCTAAAGTGGATCCCAGAGACTGCTACCTCATTTCCCGCTGCTCAAATACCTGGGTTTATGAAAGGAGGAGAAATTTCCTTACAAACCCTCAATGCCGTCATCACAGCTAAACACACGAGCAGTACTGATAAGCAGTCCATACTGGCTCTGACATGCCTGAGACTCTGACAATGGCTCTGATATTTTAGCCCAAGGCCACACTGTTAATGAACGACAAGGACAAACCCGGGCAGTGCAACCTGCAAAGCCTACCCTCTTAACCAAGGCATCAAGAGAGGCAGTGAGGATGCCAGGCGGGTCAGAGATGTCTGGAAACCAGCCTTCTCTAAAAGTCCAGATGAGCTAGAACTTGAACTTCTGTCCTTCATTCTAAGTTCCTTCTGCAATTGTTTCCAGACCTTTAGGGAAGAGGTGAACCGGAGTGTGTACAGCCTGCTGAAGGGGTTAGGTGACAAAGGTGAACACAGGCCCCTATTGCCTCCTCTCCTCCCAAGGGTCAGTAGGGAGCAGCCAAGACCTGACTGTGGGCTGGCTGCCACCTGGAGCTGTAGGCTGTGGCAGTGGCACAGCACACCAGGCGCAGCAGGAAAGATCCCAGACGCTAGTGGAGCACCCCGGAGGGGACAGAGGCAAGATGGAGGGTAAGCTTAAACATGCCTAGAGGACCTTGTCCAGGTTCCCACTCAGAGCCGATACCCGGGCTCCTGGGCTGCAGAGGGAGCCCAAGGCCTGCCTGCAGGGTGGGGGACCTGCCGGCCTGCCCGCGGGTTGGCCCTGCCTCTGGGCGGGGCTGCCAGGCTGAAGGCGGGTGTGCCCAACCCCACCCGCAGCCCCAGCCCCCGGAAGCGTGTCGGGGTGGGGGACGAGGCCCTGGCGGTCACAGGTGGTCTCGGTGGGGCCGGGAAGGGGCTGGGCGAGGGGGGGGCACCCGCGGTGAGCGGGCGGGGCAGGGGGCAGCGGACTCTCTTGTCCCTCCCCTCCTGCAAGCCCCAGGAGCTCTTTCCTACCACTTTCTCTCTAAATAAAAGCTTCCCTGGCTTTCTTTCCTACTTGGAGTGTTTGCGAAGTTCATTCTTTGACTCCGGGGAACAAGGACCCTGGTATCATTTTAGTCTGTCAAAATTCCCCATTCTGCCCCCTCATGGTTTCTGTGTGTCCCATCAAGAATTTTGTTTATCAGACGTTTTCTGTTTTATATTCCTGTGAATTACTTCCCTTTTCCTTTGAGGTCTCAGACCCTCACCCCTTCTCCTTGGTTCAGGATGACACACAGACCTCATTCTCCCTGCGTAACTCCAGGGAGGGGAGATCCCAGGGCAAAACACCTTTGAAACCGAAATCAGGCAAAGGGAGAAATAATGTTAAAAAGTCATTTATTGCCTACCAGCAGTCGCCCTGCGTCTCTCTCTCCTGCTGCAGTAGAAGAGAGCGAATACTCCCAGCAAGCTCCCTGGTCCAGATACGCCCTCGCTTGCCCACGTAATCACCCACTGACGTGGAGACGGACTACTTCTCTCCACCCCTTGGAAACACCTGTTGATAGGGAGAAGCACTCAAGTCAGGCCAAGAGATTCTGGAAATATTGCAATTTTACCCACACCCTGTCTGCGGAACACATGTCTATGGCTTCCCTGTATGTACTTAATTAAATTTTGTTCCTTTTTCTCCTGTTAATCTGTCTCATGTCAATTTGTTTCTTAGACCAGCTAAGGGAACCTCGAGGGACAGAAGAAATTCTTCCTCCCACCACCAGTCAAGTAGCTATGTTTACTAAGGGCTGACCCAGGACCTCTCTCTTTTGGTTAAAAGGACCAGAATGGTGTGGAGAAAATGGAAGTTACAGCCAGGATCCTTGCCTTGGTGTCACCCATTGTAGATCTGAAGTGCCTGTTTGCATGTCTATGGGATGTTTACCGAGAGGCTGGTCAGTCTTGGGAGTGTTAGGCAGAAAAATAGATATGAGCGGGATGAGAGAGAATTAAGGCCAGTAAAGTTCACTAAAAAGGGGACTCAAAAAGCATCCTGTCCCAGGGGACTGAGGAGGAGCAGAAAAGAAAAACAAAAAGCTAGTGAATCGGCACAGGAATGTCTGCTTGGACCCTTGCAAGCTGCTGCTTCATGGGTCTGCACCCCAGCCCCTCTCCCACGATTTCCCCTCGAAAAGCCCTGACTGCTTGCGTGTCAGGAGGACGGTGGTTCTCTAAGGCAGGAGCCTGCCACTCCCTCGTTTGCTATGAAATCAATAAACGATTCTTTCCTTTCCTCAAAACCTTGTCACTGTGTTTTGTGATTTGACCTCAGGGACAAGGACTGGGTTTCGGTACCAGGAGCGGCCCCCCGACCAAGTGCCCGCAAGTGCGGCTTCCTCGGTGTCAGGGCCTAAGGCCGAGCTGTCCTGGAGGAACGCAGGGCTCCCGGCTTCCTCCTCGCTAGCCACAGGGGACTGTGCCAGCAAGGAATTCGTGCTGTGCGGTAGCTTGAGCACAAGCCTCTAGGATTCCCTCTAAAGTACACACTGAAAGCAGTAACGCCTTCCAGGAGAGAGTACAGAAACTGGTGTCACCACCAAGGATTTGCAAGATGTCGGGGTGGTGATTTCCACATACCCTTGTGGAAGTCACTCACTTGGCCTACTCCGAAAACAGATGAATCTTGGAGATGCCAGTGCATGATTGTCAACGTAATCAGACTGTCTCAGGTTGCCATTACTGCTGCACATGGGGCTTCATCACTTGATCCCCAAGCTGCCAGTGTGTAAGTATTGGTCAGGAAAATGCTCTTTGTTCTCCTCCTGTGAGTAAAGACCTGCAGGGCAGTTAGCTTTCAGCCGGCAAGGAGAGAAAACTATCTCAGAGGCATATCAGACCTCCAGACTTTGGTTGTAATTTAAGTCAGAAGGAACCTTCGTCTCCGTTTCCTTCCAGAAGACATCACACTGGCCCATCACATTGATGGTATTATGCTGATTGGACGCAGTGATCAGGAAGTACAACTCCCGTGTCACCCGAGGATCCCCGAGGTAACACAGGGCAGCCCAGAGCGGGCCACTCCAGGGCCAGGTCACAAGTGTGATCCACCTGCACTGACCTATCAAGCATATTGATAAAACAGTCATGTGTCAGAAGGTGGGAAATAAATCCAACAAAAATTCAGGGGCCTTTCTTTTGTCTTAGATAAGTTTCTACAAGTCTATCATGTGGGCATGCTAAGCTCTCCCTTGTAAGGTGATGAATAAGGTGCTTTATCTGGCCCCTCTACCCGCCCACATACACAAAATGCACAGCAGCCTGGTGGACCACTTCGGATTTCAGAGGCAGCATAGACCTCATTTCCAGTGGGCTACTCTGACCCATTTACTGATTGGTCTGAAAAGCACCTAGTTTGAGAGCAGCCTGAACCTTTGGAAGGTGGAAGGCAGTAGATGACAACACCCGGATCCCCTCTCATTGCCACCCCTTCCAGGTGCACACCTGAAAACGGCCTAGCATGAGACGGACTTGCCCAAGATCACAAGGCCCAGACCCCGGCCTCACTTGCATGGTGGTCCATGCTCCATGCCAAGCCTGGTTGGCAGTCTTCCATCTCTGAGTCTGTGCACCAGACACAGGTGACACCAGCCCCCAGGAGCTGGAGGTGTCATCCATGTATCCCTGGGGATGTCCCTAGGGAGGAATGTCTGGCATGACCCTCCCTGTGCAGGTTGGGATGTTGGGCAGGTCCTGGGAGGTGCCGTGGCCTCAGCAGGATAGGGAACTGGTGAGAAAAAGAGGCCTGAGCTCAGCTCTTGTCTCCTCAAAGCTGGGACCCCGGTGACATTGCCAGAGAGCGTGAGGAGGACTCTGGTGGAGATGTGTGTACTCAGGCATGGCAAGGGCCAGGAGGGTGGGCAGTCAGCAGCCCAGAGGGGCATGTGGGCGTGTCTGAATGCAGGGAGGGGCCCTTGAAGAAGTGATGTCTCTGATACACGCCCAGTAGAACCTCAATTGTGACCCGGACGGAACCCAGCTCCTGGTCGCAGACCCCAGTCCTGCTCACTTGACCGGAGGCGCTCGACAGAGCAACATGCGGTCTTGTTGTGTGGAGCCTTCTGAAGGCGTGGGAGTCAGGGAAGCCGAGAGGGAGAGTCCTCCTGCTCGCTGTGGGCGTTGGCTCAGTGACCTCCTCCACCGCCTCTGTCCGTGTCTCCTGGGGGAGTCCGAGGTAACACAGGGCAGCCCAGAGCGGGCCCCTCCAGGGCCAGGCCACAGTGCGACCCATCCACGGCTGACCTTCCCCCTCGCCCCTAATGTGTCTGCGGTGGGCGTGGGGCAGGGGTGGGACTGCAGGCTGGGGAGGAGGGGGGATGTTCTAGGGTGGGAGCTTGTTGTGAGGTGGTGGCCCCCTGGTGGG